>NC_134575.1:138683274-139002701 GCF_050947875.1 Dermacentor variabilis
ATTCCTGCAGATCTTCTGCATTGTCAGCCATTAATACAATATCATCCGCGTACATCAGTCCTGGTAATGACTGTTCAATCAATTTTCCTTGCTTGAGAAATGATAGGTTGAAGCCGAGTCCGCTTTGCTGTATTTTGGCCTCTAGACCTTGTAGGTACAGCATAAACATCAGAGGTGGCAATGGGCACCCCTGCCTAAGCCCCCGCCGAATTATCACAGGCTCCGAAACCTGCTTTTCCCATTGTATAATCACCCGGTTACCTTCATAGATATCTTTTAAGAAATTGGTTACTCCATCTTGCACTCCTAAAGTTTCCAGAATGCCCCACAAGCCCTCTTGAAGTACACTGTCATAGGCTCCCTTGATGTCCAAAAAAGCCAGCCATAGGGGTCTGTGTTCCTTTTCAGCTATTTCAATGCACTGTGTTAGCGAGAACAGATTGTCTTCTAGCCTCCTATGCTTCCGGAACCCATTTTGTAGCTCTCCAAGTACCCCCTCGTTCTCTACCCATGCCTGCAGTCTGTCCTTTATAATCTGCATAACCACCCTGTAAACCACTGACGTCACTGTTATAGGCCGGTAGTTGTTTATGTCAGCTTTGTCCCCCTTTCCCTTATATATCATTCTCATCCTACTTAGCCTCCATTCGTCAGGTACTTTACCATCCACTAGCATTTTGCTCACCACCTCCCTCAATGCTTTCTTAGATTTCGGGCCCAATTTCTTTATTAACATAATTGGAATACCATGGAGGCCTGCCGATGTGCTACTTGGTACCCTCTTCTCCGCCCTTTCCCACTCTTTTTGTCCAAGCGAAAGCAGTGGGTTGACCGGGCTATCCCTTTCCGACGTACTGCATGTACCATTTGTCTGTTTTGTAAATTTTTCCCTCATCATGGTTCCTATATGCTCCATTGCCGCCTCTCCTTCTAACCGAGTACTTTGAGCTGTTACTATATACCTCTGCTCTAGGCTTGTCCTATTACCCAAGGAGTTCAGATGTTGCCAGAATTTTCTAGCTGCCTGTTTATCTTTTTTATTGCTTATTTTTGACAGCCATTGGGATCCTTTTGTCTTGATTTTCTCGTTGATCAAATAAGATGCTTCCCTTTTGCATTTTATGTAGTTTACCCATTTCCTCTCTACTTCTGCTTCAGGTTCTCCCTTACTTTTGGAATACCTGTGTTCCCTGGAGGCTTCCTGACGTTTCTTTATGGCCATCTTAACCTCTTCATCCCACCAGCTCTTGAGTTTTCGTATCCCTTGCCTTGTTTTCCTGACTCGCGCCTTACCTAGCTCACGCTCAAATAGTCTCATTAACTTTGGGTAAGTCCAATCAGTTTCAGTACTCTCTGATATTTCCTCTTCAATTTGTTTGGCCGCTATTTCCACTTCATCTTCTGAGTAAAAAATCACATCTGGCGTTTCCTCGCGCGTCGTTCGTGCTTTAGTTTCCCTCTTAAAACTCAACTTGATACGTTTGTGGTTGCTACCTATACTTCTGGAGCCCTGTTCATCTATAATCATGGCTCCTAATCTATCGTACGTCCTATGTGACATCAACGCATAATCTATTGTCGAGTGTCGACCCCCTACCTCCCATGTTATGATCCCGTCACACTTTTCAGTAGAGTTACGGACAACTAAGTTAAGCCTCTCACACATATCCAGCAGCATGTTACCTGTGGAGTCTGTGTACCCATCTATATATTCAACATGCGCATTCATGTCTCCTAATACAACCTTAGTGATTGGCAGCGCAACCACGCGGTGGCTGCGGGAAGGCATTGCCTCGGCGGCCACGCGCCCTCGGCACACTAGCAATTATATTCTAGGCACTATAGTTTTAGAATAGGGCTTTTTTGCGTTTGCAGATAGCGTCTTGCGCTGACAGCGCCACTACGGCGTCTAAGAAAAACGATTAAAAATAATTAAATAAAATATACCATCTTAAGATATGAATAGTAATTTTGACTTGCGTGTATTCGCGTTTAATTACAATTTAGAGGTTATTCTTCAAGCAGCAAACAATTAGTTGTGCTTAGTTTGGTGCAACAAAACCAACTTTACGTGCCTTCACCAGCCAAGCTTAGCCGTGTTAGGCCTACGAGCCATAAAATCCACACTTGAATTCGGAATCAGCGGCGTCTAATGAATCAATCTTCATAACACACGCTAGTTGAGACAAAGCGATAACTGCAGTCACTTCTCCTGGCTTTCGAACTTCACGCATTACCGTGAATCGAACTCAGTTTGGTGCTAGGTTAGAGCCGTCGCTTCGATGGGTGCCGCCATGTTTGTTGACGCAAAGCTTTTGGGAACGCTATTTGAGCTTCCGCTAAATCGGCGAAACATCGGCGAAATAGCGTTCCCAACGAAAGACCCAAACGCAGTTTGCGTCTCACGCATGCGCAGTGGCTTCGACGCTATTTCTTTGGGGCCCCAAAACGTTTGGGGCTCCTATTCTAAAACTCTCTATTGTAAAAGTGCTTTCCGAAGCAGACGACCGAGCTTGGTACGACCCATTTTAGGACAGAGGGCGCTTTTTAGCACCTTTCTCGCAGCGCCCCCTGGGCAATGCAAGAGCCCCATGGGATGTCCTTCAGACATCCAAACAGGATATGGACTTCTCCTGTACGTCCCATGGACGTCCGTGTTGGATATCCGGATGGATGGACGTTGGGACTTATGGTGGACGTCCCACGGATATCCGTGGTTACTTGGGCTGTGACTGGTGCTGACACGTTCGTATAAGCGGAGCCAGTCGTCAACATCAGGACTGTCGACTCCGTTGAAAACACCAGGATCACGAGGGGGGGAGACGGCGACGTAGGTCGGGGCTGCAGGCGGAGACGGTTGCGTAGATGAAGTGCCGCCAGCAGGAGCCGAAGTTGCACTGTCGCCGTTGCGACCGCTGCGAAGCTCCATGAAGTGTACGGGGAACGTCCACCTCCACCAAATTAATGTTACGTGTAGCTGGAGCCAATACTATATACAATTTATTTACAGGGAAGGGAAGCTAACGGAAGGCCAAAATGGCGACGCTATATCAAGCGGGCCCACGTCGTCTTCTTCTTCCTCAGTGCAGCCTCACTGTGGCGGCTGTTCCGTAGCAATATATACAGATAACATAATGTCGTAGATAATATTAGGATTTACTGCTGTGTGCTGTAGTGAAAGGCATGTGATCTGCACGATAAACTTATTCACAAGACCTGCGCCCGATATGTGCATTAGCTTGATCGAGTCTGTTTAATTCAAAGAAAGGCAAGCATCGCTTGTTTTTAATGTTTTTGGATGTCTATCTCAGTACAAAGCCCGCAAAATATTCATCCCAGTGCTTTATAACCTGCTGTACTGCAGGCCTTGTCATGGAACTTTTTCCCAACTGCAAAGTTAGCTTTTCTGCGTTGTACGGCGGCAGCATATAACAGTGGTGCGAAAGATAGGTACGCAGTGGAGCTATATGCGCTATTCTCTTTTTGAACACGCGATGCATTCACGGACAACTTTTAATAGGTAAAATGAGTGTAATAGTTATGCCGCCAAACGTTACGGTGGTTTCCACTTTCGAGCGCAGAATCGAACTTTACAACGTACACAATGAAACTTTTGTGTACTTTACGAACTCTATAAACAATCCACGGCACCATCCTCTTTGGAACGAGGCGGTGGGTGCGCCATCAAGCTCTTGCTATTATACTGCTATATATGTCCTGCCATGAACTTCCATAACCAAGTTTTCTGACCCCCTATTGCGAACTTTGCTTTTGTACGTCTCCGTTTTTGTCGTTTCCCTACTTTTCTTCCACCAATCTTCCAATCTCCTCTTATCTCTATTGCGGACATGCATGTTTATTTTCCCCTGCTCTCGCTGAACTCAAGTGCTTCAAGGAGGCCAGTGGTGCCTAAATCGACCGCTGGGCAAATGTCTTCGCATTCTAATGAAACATGCTCCATCGTTTCCCTAGCTTTACCGCAGCAAGCACATGCTTCTTCTTTCTTATGTCTCGCTAGTTCTAAGGCATCCTGATCTCGCTTTGAAAGGGGTCATTCCACGCCAAATCAATTACCAGCATTTTTGCGACCATCACAAATATAGTTGGAAAAATTTCCACATATGTTTGTTGGAGTTCAAAACTCATCCTCCACGTTTATTTTTCCTTGCCAATGATTTTGTAGAATTTTGACGACAATTTGTTTTTCCTGCCAAGCTGAGCTAGGGACATGTACATGGCGGTGGCCGCTCACTGTTGCCAGTCACATCCCGACCTTTGCGGTACTCTGAATTTTTTTCCAGTGACTCTATCGATTGATTGAAACTTTTATTAGAAGGGATGGCCCGTGGCCTAAGATAGGGGTGGGGGTTAGGTGAAAGGAAGGATGCCTGCCTCCTTCGCAAAGGAGAGCAAAGCGTTGATTCTTCTGGTGGCATCTGCTTGAGGTGCGACCCAGTCTTCGTACGATGCCACCTTTAGAGTTCGGGTGTGCTTGTCCCTAAGGGTGGCTGTGGCTGTACAGGACCTGATCATATGTTTAAGATCGACGTTGATCGCAGGGCAGCTGGGGCATTCCACTTCTGTTCTTCTCCACTTGCTCAGGACATCCGGTGTAATAGATGCCTTAGCTCTTGCTTTGTGGATGAGGACCTGGGCTGTTCTAGGAAGGCGAGTGGGAATGGGAGGAAGGATGCTAGGAATGGACTCCCGTAGTAGAGCCTTCCTCTCGTGTTTCAACCGGGCAATCTGTTGATCTGGTACAACGACGGATGACGGGGAGCTATAGGTATGGTCCAGCAGCGACGGGCTCACTTCACGGCTGCGATGGCGGTCTTCTCTAATTTTCTCGCCTGCAGCTTCATGGGCCGCCCTGTTCCCCGCTCCCCTCATGTTGTGACCAGGTGTCCAGTGTACGATAATGCGTGCATGTCTATTGTCCCGCAGGTGGCGGCAGGCTTGTTTTATGCGGTGCGCTATGGTAGTCGTGTAGGATCGGGAGTTCAGTTGCTTGACGGCCTCTTGACTGTCGGTGTAGATGTGAACCGTGTCTTCGGTGCGCGCCTCACAGAGTTGAATGGCTTCTTCGATGGCCAGTAGTTCAAGATCGGTGGCTGTCCAGGAAGTATAGCCGTTGTGGCTCACGGCGTGTGCTTGCCCGTTTTCTCTGTAAAAAGCGGTAGCAGCATACATTTTCCCTGAAAGTTCATCGTATTGTAACGCAGCATCAGTATATATTTTTGTTCCTTCATGCTTTTGTTCCGCGTCTAGTACACATTGTTGTCGGTGGGCCCTGCCTTCACCTTTGGTGTTCTTAGGTAGTGGTCTGGGTTCCGTAACCCTTATTTCATCCCAGGGTGGAAGGAGGTGATCCAGCTCTGGCAGGTGCAGGTTGGTGCCATGCAGTGCAGATAGCAGTCGCTGACCATTCCACGTGTTCTTCAGCCTCGTTTCATGGCTATCCTTGTGGGTTTTAACCAATGCTTCCACCGTCGGGAGGCTGGAATATCTGTGCAGGTCTTCTATTTTTGTGTGTATTGGTAGGCCGGTGATTGCCCTCATAGCCATGTTGTGTAGATTGTCAAGTTGCTTGTAGTTTGCGGCCGTCAGGTCGTAATGTGGCGCTCCGTACCTTATCTTGGCGATGAGAACAGCTACCGTAAGCCGCCGTGCAACCTCTGTTCCTGCCTCTCCGCTGTGGTGGGTTAGCCTCCTGATAAGGTGCACCATCGGTTTCCATTGCTGCTTCAAATGTTGCAGTCATGTGCTTGCCGTGCCGTCCTTGTTGATTGGGATGCCCAATATTCTGAGGTATCCCTCTTCCGGTTGGCGAATTTGGTGGCCATCGAAGTAAAGGGTTACGTCGGAACTTCCATGTTTGTCATGTATCGTGATGTAGTGCGTCTTCTCCGGCGAGGGCCTCATGCCTGTTGGTTTCAGCTCCTGATCAATTATGTCCAGTGCATTTTGTAGCGTTGTTACTTGTTCAGCTGAACTGAGCCTATAGGTCGTCCACAGGGTTATATCATAAGCGTACATTGTAAACCAAAGGTTTTCAACTGCGTTTAACTTCCACGCGATCTTGGCCATGACGACATTAAAGAGTGTAGGGGAGATGACTGACCCCTGTGGGACTCCTACAGAGTTGGTGAAGTGCCTGGCTAGATGACCGGGAGATAGCTGAAATTCGTATGTCCTGTCTTTTAAGAATTCTTTCACGAAGTTTACAATTCTGGTGCCTGCTCGAGTGCTTTCGACTGCTTTTATAATAGCCGGGTGGCCAATGGTATCAAAAACTTTCTTCAAGTCAACTGCCACTAGAATGTCTGGTCGTCCTCTGCAAAATTTCCTCTCGCGGTTGATGGTGGTATGCAGAAGATAGAGGCTATCCTGTGTGCCCAACTGCGGCCGGAATCCGATCTGGAAGGGGTGGAAGTACCCACACTCTTCGAGGTGGTGGGAGAGGCATGTAGTAACCATCTTTTCCATTAACTTACAAATGGTCGGAGTAAGTGAGACTGGTCGCATATTGTCGAGTTGCGTCGGTTGCTTGCCAGGTTTCGGTATAGGTATGACAACGGAATGCTTCCAGTGCTTAGGAAGGGAGCCATCTTGCCAATGCTTGTTTATCAACTCTAGGAGCTTGTGCTTAGTATTTGTGTCTGCGTTGCGGAGCATGCTCCAGGAGATCCCGTCTTTTCCTGGGGCACTGTTCCGCTTCACTTGCGAAAGGGCTAGCTCCAACTCAAACAGGCTGAATGGAGCATTGGTGCCGTCGGAGTTCTCAGACGGCAGAGGGGTGTAGATATCGTATGGTGGCAAATGAACGGGCTGCGGGAAAAAGGTGTATGCTGCCTCATGCTCTAGTTCATCGACGGTCTGGCCGGTGCGGATCAGGATGTTCTCTATGTTATTCCTAGTCTTCTTTTGACCATTCATAGCTCGGAAGGTACGTGCGCCACAAGCGCCCTGTACCAGAACGGTGTGACAGAGTGCTACAGAAGTCTAGCCATCTCTACCGGGTGAGCTGCTTAGCGTATCGTCTCGCCTCTGCTGTTCTCTTGCGCAAAGTCAGCAATTTTTTATAATCCTTTCTTGATAATAGGTATTCTTGTTCTGCCTGCTTCCTGCTCTCCCAGAGATTGAGGAGGTGGGTATCTGGTGTGGGAACATCTGTTGTCACCAGTGTGGAAGTGGTGGCTTGTTCTTTGGCCCTGCGCAGGAGGTCCTCAACAGGAAGTTCCTCTAGATGTTCATCGAGTGCCTCTCTGAACTTTTGCCAATTGACTGTTTGAGTAGTGCGTCTTCGTTTTCTGAGAGCCGAGTTCATCTCAATCCAAATTGGGTAATGATCACTACCCATTGTCTCATGGCCGCACCGCCAATCCTTAATGATGTTTCCAGAGTGCCAGGTCAGGTCTGGAATCGTGTCACGTTGCCCAGGTTGCATACCGCGTCGCGTGGGATAGTCGATATCATTGGCCAACAAAAGCCCTGCCTTTTCCGTGGCTGCATTAAGTCTTGTTCCTTTTGAGCTTGAGTTTCGGTAGCCCCATGTTTCATGCGGCGCATTGAAGTCCCCACCTACCAGAATGGCATCCCTTGGGTAGGCGTGTTTCAGCTGCCATAACCAATCATAATTTGTATCCTGTGATTTTGCCGATGGTCTGTAGTATGCGCTAGCGATGACTATATGCTTGTTGTTGTAGCGTATTCTCGCTGCCACAATTTCTTGATGTGGTGTGCAGAAGGTGGCGGTGTCCAGCTGCGCATGCGGTCTGTCTTTATGTACAAAAATGGCGGCTTGTGCTTGTATTTTCTCCTGTCCACAATGAGCATGCGTGATGCTGGGAGAAAACATAGCTTTGTAGTGATGTAGACCCGGAGATGTTCCCTTGGTCTCCTGCAGCAGAATGCTTGGATAACCTATACGCTCGAATAGAAGATTCAATTCTGTTGCACAGGCTTGAAGACCTCGACAGTTCCACCGTAGGATGTCCGGTGTATCTTCGGGCGAAACAGGCGCCATATTTATGCTGTTAGTAGGGGGCCGACCTTTGCTTTCCGGCGGAGATGTGCTTGGTTGGGGGTGGCTGCTTGTTTTCTAGGGCGTCCAGTCGCTGTAATATGTAATCTTGCTCAAGGCGGAGCCTCTGCTGTTCTATGTGAACTTGGCTGAGCTGGTTGCTAATCGTGTCTAGTGCACACAGTTTCGTCATGATTGTGGCCAGTTGGGTAGTTACGTTGGTCTGTTCGGCTTGCTTCTTGGGCGTCAAGTCTTTTCCCGATATCCGCCAATGCTGCCGTAATCCTTTCGTTCGCAAGCATATCGGGTTTTTCGTATGCCGACTGCGATGTGGGCGGCGGGCATACCTTTTGTGGGGATGGGTTTGGAGGAGCAGAGGTCTTATCCGGCATTGGAGGAGTAGAAGGGCTGGTCAGGGGGTTTTCGGCCCAGAATCTAGCTGATGCCTTCTGAAACTTCGCTGCGCTTTCGATTTTTTTCTTTTCTTCTAGTAGCTCGTTGAAAGCACGTTGTGTCGTAATCATCAAGGACCGTGCCTTCTCTAGATCGGCTTGCGCTTTGGCTATAGCTTGGTCAAGCTTAGATAGTGACTGGCGAGGTTGCTTCGGTTGACTTGACGGGCTGCGGTGCCTACTCGGTGTTTTGTGTGGATGGTGCTTGGATTGACCGCTTGCTTCCTGTTGTGGTGCTGGTGACTTCGATTCCTGTCTGTGCATTGCTGGGGTGACTGACCTTTTGTTATTACGTCTAGTGGCCTCATATCGTCGCGTTGGGCTTCTTGACCGTACTGATCGAGGGGAAGGCGCCTGGGATGATCTGTACGGACACGTGGGGCTTGTTGCCATATGGCCTTCTTCTTGGCATCTGACACAAAAAGGCACTCCGCACTGGGTGTATTGGTCATGGTAGACTCCACACTGGGAACACACCGGTTTGTTTGGACAAAATGTTTGCATGTGGCCACTTTTGTGACAAGAAAGGCATAATACTGGCCTGTTCTTGAATGGGTGGGTCTTGAGCGGGCAGTTATAATAATAGACCCTTTGCGGAATGCTAGGTGCCTCTAACGTGACGAGGGCTGTGCTGGTTTTGCCTAACATCCTCGCTGCAAGAACTGTGCCATGCGGGGAGAAAATGTTTTCCATGAGATCTCGGTTGGTGCTACCAGGCTCAACCTGGTGTATTACAAACCGCACGGTGTTCTTTGGAGGTGCCATGTAGCTAGTGACATTGACAGTACCCCACTTCGGGTCGGATAGCGTCTTGACTTGCCTCGAAATGTTCAGAGCATGCTGCTGTTCTTTCACAATAGCCGTGATCGTGTTGCTTCTGCTGTCAGGTTTGTAGACCGCTAGCTTAGCTAAATGTGCGTCAACCGCAAGTTTTTTCAGTGCAGTGGCTAGCGTGTCGCGGGGAAATGACGAAATGTTGCGCCTCTCCGTGGGCCTAATGACTACTACATGGTATAGTAATTCTTTAAGGTACTTGAAGTTTTCTGCCTTCCGCTCCTTAATAGCCTGCCGCTTGCCTGGTACAGTTTGCCATTGGGTCGCATTGACTGCCTGCGTCTCGGCTGCGTCTGGGGTCTCGCTGCCATTTGCTACTTGCGTCTCGGGTGCCTCCGTGGTGTCTCTGGCCAACGCTGCTCTGGCGCTGGCTGCCTGCGTCTCGGCTGCGTCCGCGCCTGGGGCGAGTTTCGCTTGCTTAGCTTGCGGCTGGTCAACACAAGAGACGCTGGGGTCATCTTCTCTTTGCGCGGCCTTGCTTTTCAGAACGTCAATTTCCATGCGTTCTAAGGATGCGTCGACTTTCGATGGTGGCCCCATGACGACGGTGTCACGTCGAGCGGCCAAGGCCAAGATTAGGCCTAGCGTTAGACCTAACGCTAGGCCCAACTCTGATGATCACGTTTATAGTGAAGGCGGCGTTGAAATCACAATGTGAAAAGGGCGTAGAACTTACAACTTGCTGTCGAAGTACGCATGAGGTGACGGTGACCGCGTTTGGGTTGGTCAGGTCGAAAGTAGGTGCCGTGGGAAGTCGCACTGTCAACAAGTCCGTGGAACGCGGAACCTTCCATACACTTCGTTCAGTGACTCTATCCTCCCTCGGTGTGAGTAACCAGCGAAATGAACAAGAGATGGCAGCGCCGGCGCTTGCGTCGCTCTAGTGGATATCTCTGGCGCGCGCAACGCTATCGGTGATATTCGGCCGTTTCTCAACCAGCCGAGTCAGGCTGAGTCACTTGTGTTTCACGAGATAGCGATAACGTGGCCTAGAACGTGCGCGCATCACCACTGGTAGGTCGCGTATGTTGTTTCAAGCAAGAAAACAAGCGCGTTGGAGCCAACATGCGATGACTCATTCCATTTTCCGTGGACACGCATCCTAGCTATTCAAGCAGACGATGGCTGTACGCAGCAGACGACGGAAGCGAGAAGCGTTTTCGATGGAATAATCATACGCTTCGAGATAGCTGCTTTACTTTTACTGCGGAGGAAAACTGTTTTGCTTTACCGATAACGCTATATTCAGTGCCTTCATTTCAATTTCTTAGGCGAAACGTCAAGTTGACGTCACATTACGTAAGCAAAACGGGGGCACCAGCGCCATTTTGTTTGCGTCGCGCCTACGTCATGCATCGAAGAAAATAGAGACTTTTAGCGTGTCCGCTATTCCGGCAAACTGGGGCGGTTTGGGCGGATTACCGGATGGTCGGGGGCGTAAACGCGAGCGGCCGGTGCGGTGAAGCCGCCTGGTGGTGTAGAGCTCAACCAGACAAATACAGAGCTAAAATTGCAGTAATCTACTTTATTCTGTTTCGCTGCTGGTGCAAATTTCGGCAGTGGCGTAATTGTGTTCAAAATTACGCCGCTGTCGAAATCTTACACCCCAGCTAAGAAGAATATAGTAATTAGCTCTGTGTTTAGGTGATTGAGCTTTGCGCCACCAGCTGGCGCCAACAACTTGGCCGCTCACGTTTACGCCCCCGCTAAACCGGCTAACCGCCCGCGCTTGCCGGAATACCGGACGCGCTAAATGTCTCTAATGGCGGAATATCCAGAATAGCGCCCCCAGACGGCATCAATTCACATTTTTTCTAGGACACATTGTATGATCCACTCCCTCAAATTGCGTTTATGGCAACCCAAAGATGCGATGTGACTGCAAAAATTGCGAATTTTACAAATATTTGAATACTTCAATTAGTTCTGGCAGTGGCAAAAGCGTGTAAAATAGCAAACTTTGAGTTTTTTTTCTCGGAACGTAGAAAAACCTGGAAGTCACATATAAAATATATATTGGTAGCCCAGTCAACATAGTACAGCTGAAAAATATTTTAAGTATCGAAGGGTTAGGAGTTCGCATGAAAAAAAAAATTGTAAAGTTCCATTTTTTTTGCAAAAAGCTTTATATTCAAGGTAAAAGAAGGTGCCTTGGTGGTCGATCTAAAAATATATGCATTATATCATTAGATAGCCCTACGTGTCTACTATGCATGTGGGAACTTATAAAAAGATAATATTTTTTAAACGCAGGAAATGTTCTTTTTTATTTTCAGTACGTGGATCACGTAAACAGCCTACATATGGACGTCAGACTCTGGAGTTTTGCTAAGGTCCCTCTATAATTTTCAAGGTAGCGACATCTGCCGCGCGCGCCACCTAGGAAGTTCCTGTAGCAGACGGCGCCCACGCTAAACCGGGGCATTCGTGAGGTGAAAAAATATCTGCATACGCGCGGAAATAAAACCTACTGGTGCCTGACTGTGGAGAAAAACGAAAGAAGGACCCGAACTGCTAAATTTAGTCCTTTAATTTCGAATGAGCGCTCCAAGAAAATGGCTCAGGAGAGCGTAATGAGGGCTTCATCGCCTCGATTTCGCATGTTTACATTTCGTTCGTTTGCGCTCAATCACCGCGCGAGCCTTGGTGATTGCTTGCGCTTAATCCCGTACGCTCTGTGAAATCTTTTGCATGTAAGTGTGCTGCGTACACATAGCGGTTGCATTGAACGAAGAAGTCGTGTAAAAATGAAGGCTGACAGTCGCTTGGACCGAAAAACTTTCGACATAACGTCGCTCAAATGTGCGATTCTCAAAGCGCGCGACCCTCACGGCAACTAAACAACATCCTGTATGTGTGTGGAAACGAGTGCGCCAACTGTCTTCTTGCCGCTGAGTGTGTCTGTCGTGTAGCGATTACACGACGACTGCTGTGTCTTGTGGTTCAATGCTACGAGCCAGTGCAACTGTCGTGACATGATGAAGAGGCGGTATGGATCGTGTCAGCGTGTCTCCTCGATCGTGTTCGGGCTACCAGCGCGATCTGATCTCGCGGCACACCAATATCAAGCGTAGTGTGTGCGCGTGTGTGAATGCGGTTGACTGTTCTCGTGAAACGTGCGACGTCGGCGCGTAAACTCGAATCATGACGCGCACTGTTGTGTTTATCCCTTTTCGCCTCCGTGCACCGCTAAAGCCCCGTAAGAATTGGAGGGCCCTTATACGAAACGCACGCGGATTGGCCCAGCTATTACTGCACTGTGTTTTGCTGGCAATCCGTGTATCGCTTGTGGCGTTTTTCTTATGTTCATTTGCAGTTGTGTGTTTTTCATCAGTAAAATGGCATTGCCGATTGCTGAAACATCTTCGAGTGTAAGGGAAACTTGGAAGGAACGAGCTCGCAGCTGTATGTAATGTACCTTGATATACTGTATTACGCTTTATTATTTGACGGCCAGTAGCAGTGGCTATGCAGTATTCGTTTTTAAAAACAGAGTAATGCAGGCACTTAGCGATATATTTATTCACATATGCAATGCACAAAATACGATTAGGATATTGGAAATTACTTTTTGGACATGTTGTAAAGCGCAGTTAACAACGCGCGCACAAACACAGAATAAAAGTAGAGTAGAAAGTAGAATTCGCTGCTGAATTTTATTTTTTATCGCACGTAACGCAATGCGGATATTTGTCAGCGAGTTAATACGTTTTTTTCCACTATTTACTTGCATGCTAGGTCATACTGCACTTGCTAAGTCAACGGGCTCGTAATGCACTAAAATCAGTAATCTCCACAAACTTCGGCCGTCAACATTCATGCGCGCGATGAAATAATACTGCAGCTCTGCACACACAGATGTATACTTTCGCTCGCACCTTCGTATCGCTCTACGTTACTTGCCTCGCATAGTCGTGCTGTTACCGACGGTTCAAAGTCCGTTCGTGCAATTCTGTGTAACCATACTTTTCGTCTGGTTAGGTTCTGGTTGCCGCGCGCGATGCAAAATAACTTCTTGCCATCCTTCGTCCGGTTTCGGCACCCAACCGCACAGCAACAAGGCATTTCGGCCCTCCCGGAACGAAATTATCGCAGCGATGTGCATAGCACAACAGGCGAAACGCGCGTACTTCGCCCGGCGCGCAGGAACTTTCATGGAGGCAAAGGGGCGGAGCAAGGTCACATGTCACCAATCAGCCTATCGCAGGCGTTGTCGGCTGGATCAAAGCCTGTCGGTACTTTTAAATGATTGAGGGATTTTTTGCAAGACGCGTAGCGCCACCTGCCGGTGCGAAGAGGCAGTAATTGAGTAGTGCGAAGCCCGACTCCCTTGCTAAGTTGCCTATGCAGCTAGCGACGGCGAAACAATTTAACTAGATTTTGGTCCATTGCGAGTGTTTTGCGCATTTAACACCCAGACAGAGAGCTATGAATTTCTACGCTAGTCGGACGCGCCGCCGAACTGCCATAAAGCGCTTGCTGGCTCACTTTTCAGACTGATCGCGAAAACGACGGCAACCGCGATAGCTCCGCGCGCTACGAAGAAACGCCGCAATCGACGCTACTGTTGTGTCGTAAATTGCCATGAACGTGAAGGACGGAATAACAACGCTCAGTTTTACCGATTTCAAACGCGATCGTATGAAGGGGAAAGGCGAGAGCGCTGGATACGGGCCGTTCAACCTGTTGAGTAATCGGATTACTTGCATTCCCCACAACACAGCGGCTCGCATAAGAAAGTGCGACAATTTTGTTCTTCTGCAATTGTGTTGCGTATAGCCCTAGCTGACGGAGGACTGTGGTAGCCAAGCGAAAACTCAAGATTTTGCAGCCGCCACTTCGTTGGTAACAGAAAAAACAACGTTGCGAACCATCCTGCTTATGTGCAGTGGCGTAGCTAGGTCGTCTGGCACCCGGGGCCCATAGGTCTTCTGTCACCCCCCCCCCCCCCCCCGGGTGTAGCCAGCGGAAAAAGGGGTGTCTTCAGACGTATATGCCCTGGAAAATGTTATGAAAGGACACTCTCTGTAAATAATTGCGGAACAAAACATTACGATAAAATACATAAGAATATAGGAGATACTTGAGTCTTGTGTTCAGGACATATTCAATATGAACCAATTTGAAATGCTTAGATTTTGATGCTGATATGCATACAGACAAACCTGATTCTCTCTGTACTTGCGAGTTGCAGCACGCCAAAATAACACTCGATACTTTATTTTACATTGTACACGTACTTCGCTCTGCTGAGCTTCCTTTCCGAAGCGTGGATGGGCGGAAGAAGCTTTCCAGGTCCTTCATTTTTAGGAAACCGTGCCTCAACACAAACGAAAGAGAAGGGTCCATTGTGGCATATGCACCTTCGCTTGCGGACAGCTCTTCTTGCACTACTCAGTTCGCGCCAAGGCTCCGATGAGGGCGCTGGTGACGGCTTTTTCCGCAGCGCCGCCTGGGCAGAGTCTGAGGTCTTATAAGCCGTCCTGCAAAGACATATTGGACACAAGGTGAGCCCAAGAAACTATTCAGCAAGGATCTTGTGGCTTTTTTATTGTATGCGAACCAAGACCAGCGGTTTCCAACGCCGTATCCCTGACTCTTTCTTTCATGGCTACAAAAATTGAATGTCATCCGCGCTTGAATAATCTTCCCGTATCACTTTTATAGTCCAGCAGGTGCCGGTTGTCGAACAGCTTTAACACTTCTTGTCTTCGACGAAGACGTGAATGCGACTTTTAGTTGAAAAAGTGACGTCGGCTGAAAATAATGTAAAGACCTGGTTCCGTTAATGCGCATAGCATTCGTAAACCTGGACGACAGTTCTACATCCCGCTTAGATATTGCACTCTCCGGGACCCACATTGGTTTTATATTGTAACGTAGATTGAAGACGGAGTCTTACAAAATAGACGCTTCTGTTTAATGGCGGGCCAGGAGAAGTACGCGCAGCTCACGCATTTCGTCGCCTTTCATGGCACCGGCCTTTGCGCGCGCCGTCCCGCGGTGCGGGCGCCCCACATCATTGTGTCCATTGCCCCCCATGCGAAAAGCGACCGTCTCGGTCGCGGCAAAAAGTTCTTGCGGCGACAAGAAATGGAGCTCCTCAGGTGCATCTCGGCGTTCACGTTGTTGTGTCGGCAGCGGCAGGCAAGCGGGGGCCCCGACCGGCGAACGCGCGGCTAGCGCCGGCGCAGTGAAGGAGACACGGAGCTAACTGCTCCCGATGAAAACCGGAACGAAGACTCCGCCGACCCGCGGCCGTTTATTACTAATAAAGGCTTCACACGCCAGATGACACCTCCAGATTGGCCCAAGCTCGTCACATGACAGAAGGGGGTGCGCCATCTAGCTGAACAACTATAAAACATACATGTACGATAACAGAGATCTGACAGGGGGCGACACTATACTACATCATCCCCCCCCTGGAAACAAAGTAAGCATACAGTGAAACGCGCACACAAGACGCGCACTTAAGTCCAAAGGCAATTTCAGTTCGTTCCCCCCACGTTCACACACGCGCACCAGTCGCACACAAAGCACGCACTTAAGTCCACAACAAATTCAATCCATCCCCGCCCAAGTTCACATACACGCGCACCAGTCTTGGGCACCAAAACACGGGCAGTCACTCAAACAAAGTCCAACAAGGAACACGGCACAAAACTCACTGCACCGCAACACCGCAACATTTTACCTGTGTGAACGAAAAATGTGAACTGCCTCCTAAATGTCATAGCGAGGCCCCTAGCCGTGGCATTTCGAAGACGGCAAAACGCTCTACATTCAAGAAACATAATCGTCAAGCCACGGAGGCCGTTTTTTGACACGATGAGGACGCGTGCGTACCTCAGAACTTTGGGGGTTGCGACGCGTTTCGGTCGACTTTAAAGACCCAGTCGACCCACTACTATTTCCCTCCCCCTGGTTGGAAAACTGAATGTGGTTGTCGCTCAAAGCTGGAGAGGGTTGCCCAGGAAGCTCCTCTCGAAGTCCCAACAAGTCCTGGGATGCTACCGATTCCCCCACGGAATCAGAAACGATTGCTGACTGTGTGGACTCGGAAGCGGTACAGTCAGATGCACTACTTAAGTGATGCCTATGAAAGGACGATGTCACGCCAGACGAGTCATCGGAATGACTATACAGGTTTGAATACGAGTACAAAAAATCTTTATCAGTTGTGGACAATGTACTATGTTTTGAATTATCTACTATTGTGGTTAACTTAGACGCATTCCACGTCTTCCCATCAGAGTACAAAAGAGGATGGTCCTACCTGGGCCTTAACTGTACGAGGCATACTGTACTTAAAAAATCCTTTCTTGGCAAGTTTTACTTTGACGGTGTCTCCCACCTTGATACGAGTTGCCTGAGCACCTTTACGTTTGTCTACATACTGTTTAGTTTGCCGCTGTTTCTGTGAGACTCTCTCGCGAACTTGTGGAAGAAAACTGTCCTGAACCGTTATGTGCTTATGCAACCTGAAGTTGCTAATATCTATCTTTGAACGAGGTTGAAGACCATGAAGTAGGAAAGCTGGGGAGAGACCCGTTGTAGCATGTGGTGTAATCCTATAAGAACCCAACAATTCTGAAATGCTTTTCGAAGCATCTCGGCCTTCAAGCCTGGCTACCTGCAGGTGTTCCTTAATGACTCGGTTGAACCTTTCTATTTGACCATTTCCCTGAGGATAATAGTTGGAGGAGAAAAAATGAGCGATTCCTTTTTCCTTTAGGGTAATCTTGGAATTGTTTTGAGACAAACTGCGGACCATTGTCTGTAACTAGAGTCTGGCAACCCTTCACGGCTGAAAGCCCAGTCAAGAAGCTTAATGACATCATCTGTGGAGATGGAATTAGTACCAAGTACTTCTGGCCAGTTTGAGTAGTAATCTACAAGGGTGACTAGATACCTAGGGTAGGACGTGTTGAATGGGCCAATGATGTCCATTCCCAATTTCTGCCAAGGCCCGTTCGGCCATTCGACTGGTTGCAATGGAGCTACATGAGGCTTTGCAGGCTTGTCTGCCAGCTTACATACATGACAATGCTTTACATACTGTTCAACAGTGCTATCCATCTGGGGCCACCAATAGCGTTCACGGAGAAGCTGCTTAGTACGTACTATGCCCTGATGATTTTCGTGTGCCAGCTGTAGAAATGTAGGTATTAGGATACTGGGTATTACCACACGATCACCACGCATGAGTAATCCATCTACAAAGGACAATTCTTCATTTACATGAAAGTAAGCTATTAAAGCATTGTCTGTTTTTCTTAGAAGGCCAACCTTCTGCTAGGCATTTACTGACCTTCTGAAGCGTCTCATCTGTACTCGTTGCAAGTTGTACTGTTTCCTTGTCAACGACTGATGCGACTAAGGATACTATTTCTTCCTCCTGAACTTCATTCTGCGAATCCTTTACTGGAAGTCTAGACAAGGCATCAGCGACTAGGTTTTCTGATCCTTTGCAATATTCAATCTGAAAGTTGTAATACAGTAGCCTGGCTGACCATCTTGAAATGCGAAGAGGTCGACGACCTGAGTCGCCAGCGGACAGTAATGCAACTACTGCTTGATGGTCAGTTCGAAGAGTGAACCGTCTACCCCAGAGGTAAACATGCCATTTTTCACATGCGAACAGACATGCTAGCGCTTCACGCTCTCCAACAGAATACTTTCGTTCAGCTACAGACAAAGTTCTAGATGCAAAAGCTACAGTTTCTAGCTTAGAACCATACGGTTGCTGTAACACAGCACCAACACCAACATCAGATGCATCAGTCGTGACTACCACAGGCAATTCAGGGTTGAAAATCTTAATGACAGGGGAACATGTAAGACAAGCTTTCAAGGGATTGAAGCTACGTTGTGCATCATCAGACCAAGCAAAATTTTGCCCTTGCCTGAGCATGAGGCGAAGCGGTTCTGCAAGTTCTGCATAATGATCAATGAACTTGGCATAGTAACCAGCTAATCCTAAGAAGGATTGCAATGACTTAATATCTGTAGGAGCAGGCGCATTCAGGATTGCTTTTACCTTGCTTTCCGTAGGCGAAATGCCTTCGGCTGAAATTTTATGGCCCAGAAAAGTCAGTTCTCTCACAGAGAAGACACATTTTTCATTCAGTTTCATACCACTGTTTGAAATGCAAAGCAAGACTTCTCTTAAATTAGCATCATGCTCAGGTTTTGTCCGACCCCATACCAAAACGTCATCAAGGTAACAGACAACATTCTTACAATTCTGCAAGATTTGTGACATCATTTTCTGAAACACTGCTGGCGCGGATGCCAAGCCAAAACAGACACGCTTGAACCTGAATAAGACTTCATGAGTTATGAATGTAGTGAGATCTCTACTACCTTCTTCCAGTAACAGCTGGTGGTAAGCAGATGCTAGATCCAGCTTAGAAAAATATGTGGCACCATGAAACATTTGCAATAACTCTTCTACGCGCGGCAAAGGATACCCATCAATGACAATTGCCTTATTCGGTTCCCGGAGGTCAACACAGAGCCGGATGGCTCCATCCTTTTTGCGCACCACGACGAGTGGAGACACCCATTCAGAAGCCTCGACGCGCTCGATGACGTTGCAGTCCTCGAGACGTCGCAGTTCATTTGTCACCTGGTCACGGAGAGCCAGGGGTAGTCTGCGCAACTTTGAAGATACTGGTTTCATACTTTGCCGCCGATGTATTCGGTGCACGAAGTTTTTGACGAGTCCCAACTCGCCACTGAAGAGGTGATCAAAACCCGGAGGCACACCTGTGGGGCTCTGTACTGGAGGAAGCGTAGCCAGGCAGCATGTCAGCGACGTGCCGTCGATTTGTATCCCCAAGCGCTGGATGGCGTCAAGACCCAGCAGTGATGTTCCTGTAGACGTTACATGGAACGTGACTGAGCACGACCTTTGAAGAAACTGGACAGTGGCTTGGAAAAGGCCTTGAATGTCGATGCGTTGCTTGGAGAAATTCCTCAAGTCCACTGCTGTTTTTGACAGTCTGTGCTATCGACCAAAGTGCTTTCCAAAATCCTCGGCCGTCATCAATGAGACAGACGGTCCTGTGTCCACGAGCAGCCGCATGGCGACGTCGTTAACCACGACCGGGACTTGTAAATCCCTTTTAGCGTCCAAAGTGCTCACCGTCAAGACAGACGCGGATGGCTGTCCTGCGGAAGTTGAAGACAGCGTCTCTGCGGAAGAGACGTGCTGAACAGTACGGGTTTTTCGGCATACTGATGCAAAATGGCCCAACGTGTGGCAGGCGTTGCACCGCCGGTTCCTTGCGGGACAATTCCTGCACGTGGCAATATGCTTCGTGCTGCCACACCGATCGCATGAACTACGGTCGAAATTAGGCTCCTTCGCATCCTGTGTTTCATTGCGGGTCCCGGAGGAGCCTCGCGGAAAATGTCGATCATCTGGGCGGCCTCTTGGAAGACGTCGGCCATCTTGGCGGCTCCTCGGAAGAAGTCGGCCATCTTCATGGCCTCCCGGACTACGTCGGCCATCTTGGCGGCTCCCCGAAAGAAGTCGGCCATCTTGGCTCGTCGACGGAGCGCCAAGTTGAGCTGCCTCGATTTTCTGTATTTTCTCCGAGTCGAACGCGCGGTTCGCTCGATGCAGGGCTTCTAACGAGCGCCCAATTTCTTCTGCCTTGTCCAGCGACAGGGTTTCGCCATGAGCCAGCAACTTTTCGCGAACGCTGACGTTCGCTACCCCATGTATGATTTGGTCTTGGACGCGCTCGTCATAGGTTGTGCCGAAGTTGCACTGTACCGCCTTCTCCTTCAATGCGGTCACGAATTCCAGGAATCCTTCTCCCTCGAACTGCTTTCGGTTGGTGAATTCGTGCCTCTCCGCCAGAACATTTGTTGACGCGGCGAACAGCCGGTCAAGCCGCTGCAAGAGTTTCTGGAACTCTGACGCTGGCGGGACCGCATCACTTGACGTTGACGTTGCGCCGGTCGACTGTCTTGCTGCTTCGCTTAAAGCTGACGCTGCGCTGGTTAACTGCCTTGCTGCTTCCTGCTCCTCGTCTGCAAAGTACTTCCGTTGTCCCTCACGCCCGAGAGTCTGACGAGCGCGGACGCTCGTCGCGTGTCCGTCCAGTCGCCTCCGCCGGCCGCTTCGAGGTGGGCCTGAAAAATTTTTTTCCATCGATACCATGGAATTAACGGTGGCCCGGGCAATTCAAGAAAAACGGGAAGGTTCGCCGAAAAGGAAGCCATGCCCGGTAGCGTGCGGGGGACAGTGCAGAAGACAAGCCGGAGCTCGAGTAGAATGAAGCAGGGCGAGAAGGCCTATGCTCGGAAGCCTCGCGACGCCGAGTGCGTCGGCGGCGTTTGCAGGCCGTGCCGACACGTAAAGGACGCTTCACTTACGAAGCTCGTTGGTTTCCCGGGGCTTCGGTCGGAACCGCTGCGGGAATCCCATCCTCGTCGCCAAAAGATGTGTAGGCAGCGGTAGGCAAGAGGGGGGAGGGGGGGGAGGGGAGGCCCGACCGGCGTACGCGCGGCTAGCGCCGGCGCAGTGAAGGAGACACGGAGCTAACTGCTCCCGATGAAAACCGGAACGAAGACTCCGCCGACCCGCGGCCGTTTATTACATAGAGTAACTATACTGACTTTAGAGGACAAGCTACCCATAGGGCCCATGCATTGAAATCGGGAACCGCAAGAGCGCCGCCATGTTGCTACGCGCCGAGGTTGCCAGCTCCTGAGACGCTTGCTAGACTTGGTGACAGTAGTCAGTTTTAATCCGGCAAGAGTAGCAGCGTAGCAGCATGGCGTCTCGCTTGTACTGTCGTGATGTGTGCGTGCAGCCGTGTGTTTGGGCTTTATAAGTTGGTTCTTTATTCTATGTTGCGGGACGGTGCGGGTGTGGTCCATGTTGGCCGTACAGGTGGCAGTTATGCAACCGAGGGATGATCCTGTTGAAGTTTCCGGTGGTATGCGGTTTTCAGCGGTCAAGCCTGTTGCAGGAGTGTCACTCGACGAGGTTACGAGCTCGAAGCTGTGGTCAGATTCCTCGTTGGCGTTCCGCAATTCTCTTCGCACGGGCGCGGTATGTTGCAAAAGCCGCTTTCGCGATCTATCGTCGCGGCGATAGATCGGGCTTTTTTATTATTATAAGCACTGATCCAGTTGGGGTAGGGCACATGTAACCTACATACGGAAGTCTCAGGAGAGCACCTGAGATTATAATAAAGCAGGCGGCGCAGGAACTCCAGGGCACCCAAGGGACAGTGGGGGGATCAAAGCTCGAAGCAGAACGGTACGTAGGTTGGGGCCGCCGAGGCAGGTGTGTGCCAGGGAGTGTTCGCACGGACAGCTCCCCTGGCACGCGCAGCAGAGCCTCGCAAGGTCGAGATACCTTAAAGGCACTTGCGCCCATGATCTTTCTTTTGCCTCGGTGCAGTGTGCACGATTAAAGAGAATAATATGGAGGGCATCCGGTGCAGTCGCGAATGCGTCATGACAAATCTAGCTCGCGTCGCCTGGCGTCTGCAGTAATATCAGAGTTGGTTGTGTGAACTTTATGAATAATACGCTTTGTTACGGTACCTTAACGCAATGGGTCTAGAGGACGGTGTTGGTACATTTTTTCGTACCGCCCTAATCTTATACCCCCTACTACAAACACACACACACATACCCCCCTCTTTTTATGTATACATACAATTCCTTGCCATGACGGATCCATAGCCTCCTTTATTTTTGAAAAATAGAGGAGGCTATGGACCAATTGACCAGTTCAAGTTGTCAACTTGTCAGTAACTGTCATAGGAATCACTGTATTAAACACAATTCCACGATCGGATTGTTTACTTTCATTTTTTGTTAAGGCTAAACCCCATTAGCGCGATTTTGTGCGCGACAGCGACGAGCGACGGGTTCGCGCGACGGATCAGGCCGTCGCTTGAACAGATCGCTCGGTCTTGTCGCGCGATCGCTCGGTTTTGCAAATCTAGAATTCGTCGCTCGTCGCCCGGAAGTGCTATGAGCGACTAGCCAATAGCGCAAAGCCGGAACTGGATGTACATAACTCCAGTACTTCCGATTGTCGCACGGAACGAGCAAATGATTGAATTTTTATAGGTGCAAGGATAAGAACCTACTGCAAGACTTTCAGAAATATTTTAAGCTGCTTTTTTCAGTAAAATACATCACCTTAAGTTAATAAAGCACGCGTCACGCTAGTTTCGGCGCCTATATTGCTGCCGTCATACCGATGACGGTATGACGGCAGCAATACCATGCGAGCGATGACTCGAAGTCATCGCTCGCATGGGGTGCAACTTGTAGGCGACGAGCGAACGCGACAGCCATCTCCATCGCGTCGCCTGTCGCTGTCGCGTGCAAGATCGCTTGCATGGGGTTTATACTTTATACGCGAATGTATCTCATCCCACGTCATGTGCTCTACGTCGATATACATGGAGAGCATATCAGCCAGCGTTCTGTTGAGACGTTCAGTTAGTCCATTGGTTTGAGGGTGATACGCAGTGCTCTTGCGGTGAGAGTAATGCGTCAGCTGGAGAACGTCCTCCATAAGTTCGGCTGTAAATGCTGCACCGCGGTCGGTGATGAGAACAGACCGTGCACCATGTCGTAGGACGATGTGGCGTACAAAGAACTTGGCCACTTCATACGAGTTTGCTCGCGGAATAGCTTCGGTTTCGGCGTACCGGGTTAAGTAGTTGGTAGCGACGACTATCCATTTGTTGCGCGAAGAGGTCACTGGGAATGGCACAAGTAGATCCATTCCTATTTGTTGGAACAGCGGTTGAGGAGGGTCCACAGGGTGGAGAAAGCCAGCTGGTTTAACTGGTGGTTTCTTTCGGCGCTGACAATTGCGGCACGTCTTCACGTACCGTTGCACAGAAGAAAAAAGCCGGGCCAGGAATAGTTCTGGTGTATCCTTGCTGATGTCTTAGCGAATCCCAGGTGTCCCGCACATGGCTCATCATGGCAGGCTAGCAAAATGTCTTGGCGCAGCGCGGACGGCACGACAAGGAGGTACGTATTTGGACCGCTTCCACAATTTTTCCTGTAAAGGACGTTGTTGTGCAAAGAGTACGATGATAAGCCGCGCACGAGCGACCGAGGTAAGACACCTTCAGCTCCTTGAAGGTGCTCGATCAGCGGCAGCAGCTCAGGGTAAGCGCACTGGTGCTCAGCCATTTTTATGGCATCGATAATGCCGACAAATGGCAAGTCATGGTCAGGGTCCCAGACGTCGTAGGGAGGGGTGCGCATGACAAACAGTCGGCGTTGCTGTGCTTCCTTCCAGATCGGTAGACAACTGTAATGTCGTACTCTTGCAAGCGCAGGCTCCAACGGGCTAGTCTGCCTGAAGGATCTTTGAGGTTGGCAAGCCAGCACAGGGCATGGTGATCGCTGACAGCCTTAAAGGGTCTACCGTACAAGTAGGGTCGGAATCTACCAATTGCCCACACAACCACTAAGCATTCTTCTTCAGTGGTTGAGTAGTTTTTCTCAGCCTTGGTGAGATTGCGGCTTGCATAAGCAATGGGGCGTTCCGCACCAGCTTGCCACTGCATAAGAACTGCGCCAAGACCGGTATTGCTGGCGTCAGTACGAATTTCAGTGTCAGCATCTTCGTCGAAATGAGCAAGTATTGGGGCCGCTTGCAAGCGCTTGCGCAATTCATTGAACGATTGCTGCTGCTCGTCCGACCAAATGAAAGGCACATCATCGCGTGTGAGCCGTGTCAGAGGCTCAGCAATTCTTGGGAATCCCTCGACGAAGCGCCTATATTATGCGCACAAACCAAGGAAGCGTTGGACAGCCTTCTTGTCTGTGGGTGGCGAAAACTCAGCTACGGCAGCTAACTTGTCAGGGTCTGGTCGGACGCCTCTAGGACCAACGACATGGCCAAGAAATTTGAGCTCTTGGAACCCGAAGTAGCATTTTTCAGGCTTGATGGTGAGGCCACGGCAGTATGGATCGCTGCGAGGACACTCTCAAGTCATGCGAGATGTTCGTCAAACGTGCTCGAGAACACGACGACGTCGTCCAAGTATACGAGGCAGGTTTGCCATTTGAGTTCAGCAAGCACGGTATCCATCATCCGCTGAAAGGTGGCAGGTGCGGAACAGAGACCGAAGGGGAGAACTTTGAACTCATAAAGCCTGTCAGGTGTCACAGACGCTGTTTTTTCACGATCCTGTTCATCGACTTCGATTTGCCAATACCCTGATTTAAGATCCAAAGAAGAAAAAAAATTTGCATGCTGTAGACGATCCAATGCGTCGTCGATGCGTGGCAATGGATAAACATCGCGCTTGGTGACACGGTTCAACTTTCTATAATCTACACAGAAGCGTATTGTGTTGTCTTTCTTTCTGACTAATGGCGTTTTTCACTGGAAGTCTGCGGGAAGTCTGCGTACACGTAGCACGCGTCGCACGAACCGGTTCCGGAAACCATGCCCGACTTCCATTCTGTACGTTTTCACGGCAACCAAACTCGCCGTTCCCCGTGTGTAATTTGACCGTGGCAGTCGCATAGTCCGTCATTTCCATGTCGCGCCCGCAAGGATTGTGCATGGACAACGTGCATAGAAGGCTTCGTACAGCACCTGCGTCACTTCGTAATCGCTGTCGTCCAAGCTCTCATCGCTAAACGCGAGCGCTGCAGCAGCACCGAACGCAGCCATATTGCGAAGCAACACAATGTTTTGCGTACCAACCGGGTACCGATTTCGCTTGAAGACGGAAGTGACGCGAGCTATTTCCGCCCGAATCCGCGCCTCGGCGGCGGAGCAAGTGAGAGCGATCCGGCGCGGAGCGAGTTGATCCGAAACGACCAGTGGAACGCGCGAACCCGCTCCAGATCGACCAGTGAAATTCGGATTCGTTGCCGCGGAGCAAGAAATCCTGCTCCGAATCGACCAGTGAAAAACGCCATAACACTACAGGGGAGGCCCACGGGCTTGTGGACGGCTGGATCACGCCGTCTTGGAGCATCTCTTTCACCTGATGCTTGATCGCTTCCCTTTCCACTGGAGACACTCTGTAAGGATGCTGACGAACAGGACGTGCAGACTCGTCCGTTATAATGCGGTGCTTTGTGATGGACGTGCGCCGTACTTTGGACGATGTTGAAAAACAGTCCGCAAATTCATTCACGAGACTCGGTAGACGGTCTTTCTGATGGTCTGGCAGAGCAGCGTTAACGTGAATCCGTTCTTTTAGGCTGGGTAACTCAGATTGCCGAGACGATGCGATTTCCAATGTGGCAATGTCAGTAACATCAATGATTTCGCGAAGGAATGCGATTGTCGTGCCTCGCGGTATATGCCGAAATTCGTTGCTAAAGTTTGTTAGCAAGACGATTGAACATTTGTTGCGCACCCGAAGAAGCCCTCTGGCTATGCAAATGTGGTGCTCAAGAAGCAGAGGGATGTTTGCCTCCGCAATTCCTTCGGCGTCGTCCTCCATGTCGCATCGGACAAGGGTAAGCACGCTGCTCTTGGGTGGTAACGTGAACGTGATCGTCAGCTACGTGAAGCGCGATGGCATGGTCGTTGCCATTGCTGTTCGCTATGGCTTGCGTAGTAGCCAAGCTGACTCTAGACTCTTGCAAGTCGATGATGGCACCGTTCGCCTGAAGGAAATCCATGCCGAGTATAAGGTCCTTTGTACATTCAGGAAGAATGACGAAGTCGCCGATGTACGTGAAGCCCCGAATATTGACTCGTGCTGTGCACCGGCCCATTGGAGTTAATAGGTGCCCTCCTGCAGTACGAATCTGAGTCCCGGTCCACTGCGTCGAAACTTTGTTAAGGATACGCGCGAGATTCTGGCTCATAACAGACGTGTCCGCACCCGTGTCGATTAACGCCGTGAAAGGCTTTCACGTGCCCAGTCGTACAGCTAAAACGGTGTCAAAATCTGCCTTGAGAAAGGCCTTTGTAGGCTTGCCTTGGCAGCCAACCGTTTCAAGGTGCCACCCACCCCATCACAGGCACTTTTTCCTTGTGATGTAGCAAAAAAACGCCATGTAGCATCCAAAGTAAATTCTTCCTTGTGGTAGCACAGGTTTGCAAAATCCTTTCTGTTCTTATGCTGTGAAGCAGCCCCATCCGAAAAGTAGTGCACATGTCCTACCTGCGGCATGTCTACTTTAAGTTGATCCATCAGCACCTGCTGAAATGTCGAAACCACGGCAGTCATATGGTCAAGGCAGTCGGATATCACTACGTATGATTGCACATGTGGTTTATCAGAAGGGTCCGTCGAGCGAGAGTAAACTACAATCGGGCGTGCTGTTGCTTGATAGTTGTCCCAGTATATTGACCGTGAGGCACTCTGAATGAGAAAGCTGTAGTTTTCAGAGAAATCCATTATAACTATGGCTTCTGCAGGCGTGAGAGCGGTCTTCAAATTGCGTAGGTGCCGAGCTTGGAGCTTACTGACAAAGTGATGCGATAGTAAGTCACTTATCATCTGAAGGAGACGGTCTACGAAGTCATTATGGGTGAACAAGATTGTTTCCAATCGGCACCGCACTAAACTAGCCCACTGACGGACAGAAATACTTGCTGCCAAATCCCGGTTCAGTGCAGGAGAGCTCAATATCAGCGATTTGAGCGACGAATCTCCTGGGCAAGTAAACAGTGGCGTGGCTTCAGGTAGGCGAACTTAGAAAAGCCGCACTTCAGCTCTGTGTTAGTTTTCTTCCATTCCTCATGCACTTCCTTAAAATTAATTATCATAGCAGCAATCTTTTTAGCTTGCCTCGGACGACGTCTTTCTTGCCTGGAAGACAGACGGATGTATGTTCATCCTCATAGAACATTATTATGCTTCTTATTGTTCTATCGTCCAGTGGTCAACTTAACTTTTATGTAGCAATGCGAACTTGATTTTCCGATACACCAAATTACTCAGCAAATCTTTTTCGAGGCCATAAATGAGGCGCCGATGCCAGAATATAGATTTTTTCGACCATTTTCTTTCTCGTACGAATCAATCTCTCACGTCTTCCAAGAAGCTTTTTATAGTCTTCCGCAAGTGCGGTGGTTGGTGCGATTTCATAGGCTACGCCTTGCACTTGAGCATCCTTATTATCCTCATTGGGCAAGGTGCCACCTGCGACAGCTGCTTCTTCCTCACGGTGCTTCCGTTTTCTGCTCGAGGTTATTCCAGTCCCATCTCGTGGTGCAGCACGGTCTGTTGAGGTGGATGCATTCCCTTCAAATGTAGACTCACATATTGTTTCACAATCTGCCAAGCTCTTATTGGCTGCGTCTAACTGCGCCTGCATTTGGAAACACCTGACTTTACATTGCAGACAGAGTTTCAGCAGGAACCAGCCCCAAGAGAGGCATTGCTGTAGCGAGGCCCAGAGATATGATCCAAGTTCCCCGACTGTTTGACCCATGGTCGGAGAAAGGGTTGGAGCACATCTTTGACATGCGTAGTGTCGTGAACTTCTTAATATAGATGTAATAATGGCGTGCGCATCCTGTTTCTAAACTGTCCTTATCGCTTTTCGCACGCAACACCAGAAGACAGTTCACGTTCCTCCAGGCTTTCAGTTCTAATCAGGAAGGTGTTTTTCACTTCTGTCGTCTTATGACAGTCTTTGGGTCCCAGTGAGCAGGGCAAAAGGTCTTCATCTGAAAATAGAAAAGGAATTCACCAATTTCAGGGTGAGATTTTATTTATAATGCTTTGCGTGAAAGATGCCAGCGCTCTTTCTGCGTTTAATTTATACTTATGTGAAAATATTTCAATTTATGAATGTATGAAACATACCTTTGAGATGTGCAGGACTCTCTGGGGAAATTAAGCGGTCGTGAAGTTCCATGTGCAATTGGAGGATGGTTTACCTGGCACACAGCAAGCACAAGCCACATTGCACTGAAGCGTGCGTCTGTTTGCAATGAAATGCAGATAATCACACCGTTTCCCTTTCGCCTGCGTTGCAGACAATGCTAGCTTTGTCGTCTGGATCCCACGCCAGCAAGCCTGGGCTGCGGAGCACTGGAATCTGTACTCTACCTAGCTTGACTCGCGTCGCAAAATGGCCGGTGCTGACACGAAAATAATAAAAAAAACACCTCTTGCGTTTAAAAAAATAATACCTTTTTATAACTTCCCACATGCATAGTAGACGCGTAGGGCTATCTAATGGTGTAATGCATATATTTCTAGGCTGACCGCCAAGGCACCTTTTTTTTACCTTGAATATGGAACTTTTTGAAAAAAAATTGAAGTTTACAATATTTTTTCATGCGAACTGCTAAACCTTCGATACTTTAAATATTCTTCAGCTGTACTATGTTGACTGGGCTACCAGTATATATTTTATATGTGACTTCCAGGTTTTTCTACGTTCCGAGAAAAAAACTCAAATTTTGCAATTTTACATGCTTTTGCTAGTGCCAGAACCAATTGAAGTATTCAAATATTTGTAAAATTGGCAATTTTTGCAGTCACATCGCATCTTTGGGTTGCCACAAAACCTAATTTGAAGGAGTGGATCATACAATGTGTCTTTGAGAAAAAATGTTGATTGATGCCATCTAGCTCAGCTTGGCAGGAAAAACAAATTGTCAAAATTCTACAAAATTTTTGGCAAGAAAGAATAAACGTGGAGGATGAGTTTTGAACTCCAACAAACAGGTGGAAATTTTTGCAGCTATATCTGTGATGGTCGAAAAAACGCTGGTTGATTTGGCGTGGAATGACCCAAAAGTAATGAGCTTGCTTCCCTCTGAGTTATCATAAATTGTTTCTTTCCTGATTTCGTTTTTTCCTCTTAAGTAGTTACTCATGGCAGGTTTCTTTTCCATTGCCGCCACTCATGAGATTATTTCAGCTTCTCTGACTTTCCGGTTGACATTCTTTGTTGCTGTGTTGCCCACCCTACAGGCCGCATACTTGGTAAGCTTCCTAGTTCTTTTCCTCCACTGTGAATCAATGTTTTTCCTGCACAGATACCTGACCACTCTCCCAGCCCATTTACTTTCTCCATAATCCTCAGTCGTTCTTCATACTCAATTTTACTGCGAGCTTCCCTCACTTCAAAACTAGTCTAGCCCATATCACCCTGCACAGCTTCATTTGTAATCTTCCTGTGACCGCCCAATGCGAGGTGGCGCACTGACCTTTGGCTCCCATTGAGTCCTGATTGTACCCTTGATTTAAAGCAAACCGCATTTCCAAAAGTAAGTCCTGGAACCATTACACCTTTCCACATACCCCGGAGCACCTCGTACTTATTGTATCCCCACAGCACTCTGTGCTTCATTATGGCTGCATTTCTCTTCCCCTTTACTGTTATTGTTTTTTCTTGTGTTTCCATATATCTATTGCCTTCGTTTATTCATATACCAAGGTATTTACATTCTCTTACCCGAGGTATTTCCTGGCCCTGTATTGCCACTGTCTGTTCACTGTTTCCATTGAATACCATAACACCTGATTTTCTAACAAAAAGTTTAAAACCTAAATTCTTGCCTTCCTGTCCACAGATATTAGCCAGACATTGCAAATCACTTTGCTTGTTAGCTAGCAACACAATGTCGTTCGCATAAAAGAAATATGGAAGCTGCTGCTCTACTACTGTACCCGCCTGTCTGCATGAGAGATTAAACTTAATATTACTTCCCTCTAGCGCCCTCTCCACCCTCACTATGTACATCATAAACAGCAGTGGAGATAAAGGGCACCCTTGCTTCAGTCCCTTGTTGATATCAATTTTGTCCTCGCTCCTCATCGCACATGTATTGTCCTCTCGTGGCAGCGCAAGGTACCAGGGTGTAGTTTTACTATATTTCCTTTTTTCTTTGTAAATAAAATTTTTTTGTAATATTTCAAGCAAGATTCGTAAAATCATAAGACTGCTCGAAATTAGCACATTTTACGAAAAATTCAGAAGAGTTGGCACGTATGTTCTGATCACGTGGTTCCTAAGCCTCATTTGACTCGCCGCTGGAACGGGAGATGGCTGATTTGCCCGCTGATCATCCGCATTGCACGAACAAAGTGCTTCTAACCAATAAGGCGATCGTCGCGAATGTGCTTGCATCGGATAGCAGCAGTGATGGTCACAATGGCAGCGCTGACGCAGTAGTGCAGGCTGCCCCAACGTTGTCCCCGCACTTAGTCCTGTAGATGATTCAGTCCCTCGTGGGCTTGTTTTCGTGAGGTCCTTCTGCTTCACTACGTGGAGCACCTGGATGCCTTGGAGAACGATGTTGGCAAGCTTCACATAAAGCATGCAAGGCTGACGGACATAGGGTTTTCTCGTGCAAGCCAGTGAGAAGTACGTAGCGAGATGCCTGTGACGAGCTCGCCTCAGCATTTTTTCTGGATTTCTCAAGCTGACAGCAACCTTATCGCACTTATTAAAAGGCCCCTTTTGGGGCTATCAAAGCTTTGCCTCGGCGGTACTTGCATATCGCTTGGCACCCGTGACCCCTCTTTGCAGTTATAGCAGTGCCACTCTTTAACACCGACTGCCGCGGCTTGTTACATGCAATTGGGGTTCCCAGGAGGCAGTTAAACGAGTGAGCACAATCAGCAGCAGGATGAAGGAAGGTGGTGGGGAGAGGCAGTGGCCTCCCCGCCATTATAGTTTTATCACATCAGCTCTGGCATCCGCTGATTTTGATATTTCATGCAATCCGGTTATAACAATGGAATTTTTGTGGCACTTAAATATTGTTATAAGTGGGTTTGACTGTATATCTCCCAGATCAGTCTATATGTTTTGTAGAGTAAAACCACACTTCCAGTTCCGGATTTATGCACGTACAGTTCGAACGACGGTATCTGGGTTTAATTCGGGCCTTTTTGCTCTAATTATGCACTGTTCCGTAAGGAGCTTTATACTAACTCGGTGCATCTTTTTGCTTCCAAACTTCATTTTGAAGCCTTTTTCGTTGTCGCACTTGCACTAAAAAGCCTCAAATTGCTTTATTTTGACGAAAGTTGCCAGAATGTGGGGGCCAGATACTCAGATCCCAGGACTCCCAAACGATCCGAAGTCGCCAATGAAGACCTTGTACTTAACCAAGGAAACCTAAATTTGTTTAGTGCAAACAAGCAAATATACAATACACCACTACACTTCTAATAATCAACGTATTAGTGCAGAATAAATGAAATGAGTTATTCACAAAGACTTTATTATTTTGGACTGATTCACTGTTTCTCTTTAGTCTCCCTTTAGGACGGACTGATGGCCTAGTTGATAATTCATGATTTTTCAGTGCACTAAAAAGAAAGCACAGAAAAAATGAGGACACACACGAATCGCAACTTTTTTCAATGCTTCATTTTTTTTTGTGTCCATGTATGTTCAAGTACGTTGCTTATGACTAAGTTATATTTAAAGGCAATGAGAGGAATGTTAGCAACGATGCACAGAAATGTTTTGAAGTGTGTTGGGTAATTAACGGATAAATTACAATTGCTAAGTATTCATTTTTTGCCTGTGTAGAGGCATTATTAAATTTGCAAATCTTGCCCACTACCCCTAAAAAGTGAAGGTGGTAGTAATTCTATATTTGCAGAGAATGGGGGCCTTGTTATCAGTGGCATGTACTGAAATCTTCACAAGCATATTTTACAAACCATGCAAGAAGTTTGCCCAACATCATGAAAGAACTCAATGTGCCACAAAGTTGACATTCAGAGGGAATAATATCATGCATGATTTATGGGCGAAGTTTTGAGATTATCAGTTAAGCACAGCCTTTGCAAAAGCTTTGCATATATGTAGGAATCAAAATTGCAGGGTCTCTTAATATATCTCAAGAGGTGAATGGCAAAAGCCTACTCTTCCTTCTCTTATCATTCGCCCCTTCTTTCTTTTAGTTATTCGTAATCAATGGTGGTCATTACAAGCTGTCGTTAGACATGTTCTTCATATCATAGTCATCAGTAGTCATTTCAGTCATTACTAGTCATTACTGCTCACTAGTAAGCATTTTTAGTCATTTGTAATTAACTGGAGATTACAAGCTGTTAGACATATTGGTCATTTCGTAGTCATTACAAGTCATTAGTTGTCATTTTAGTCATTAGTAGACATTTATAGTCATTTCTAATCAATTGTGGTCATTACAAGCCGTCATTAGACATATTGGTCATTTTGGAGTCATTAGTAGTCATTACTAGTAATTAACCTCTACCAATCTCTATTATAACATCATTCACAAGCTGTCACTATCAATCATTTTTCATTCTTTAATCTGTCTTCATATGGCATGATGATGCTTCGGCGGATACTCCGGCGATCAGGTCTGCTGACACAAATTTCACCATGAGCCTAGAAAGGCTTTCGCCTTAAAATGCACAATAAAGGTACTTGCATAATTTCGATTGCTGAACAAAATTTATCATAACTGCATTAAATGGTAATGAACAACCTTACAAATGACATGACTTTAATTATCTTGACGCATTCAGCACAATAAAATGCTAATGAATTGAGAGATTACATGCTTTAGTGCAAGCGTAGAAATATCAACAATTAAGAGTACCCATGCACAAAACACTTTAGTGCACTGAAACAAACTTGCACAACTTATTCCCAGATGATCCTTAAATATCTGAATGCAGCTTTCCGCGCTTATATGCACAATAAAAAGCTTAAACATCACAATAACGAAAAGACCTCCAAAGATTTGCATATGCATAGAACCTACAGGCAATATATGTGCGTGTTACAGAAAAAGCTCGACAAAAATTGGGAGCTGGCTAGTTGGTAATTCTTGAGTAGAGTTGAAGTGTAAAATTGACGCAGGAGACAAGGAACCAGACAGACAAATGCCAAGTTTCAAGGATTTTATTAAAAAAATAGCATGTATATTTACACTAGGGTTCCATGAAAAAGACTAAGAAAAACAAGAAAAGCAAGATATATAGAGAAGTTTCACTACTCTGCACTACTGTGAAGCAAGTGTACTTGCGAAAGTCCATTCATTTGTCAAAAGGTGCACCGACTAACACATGAACCTTGGGAACCTTGAATTTCTTATGCTTCAATTGTTTCTCGTATGCACTGGCTTGGGGACCTGTACATTATCGAACTTTTTTCAAAGTACGAAAAGCACTGAAACAGTCTCTCACATTATTAGATACGCAGGCGAACCATCAGTGCAGACTTTCGCAAGAAGCTTTGGAGGTATGGAGGGTACTGAAATGGCATCTCCCCTGTGTGGGTGCCCAGGTGTTGGTTCAGATGACTCTTTCGTGAGATGCTCTGAGGGCATGCAGGGGGCATGGAAATGGCTTCACGTCTGTGTGGATGTGCACGTCAGTTATCAGTGTGGACTTGACAAAAACTCCAACACGAAGGGCACTAAACAGCTTCTCACATTAGTGGATGCGCAGATGAACCTTTAGTGCAGACTTTTCATAAAAGCTTCGAGGGCATGGGGCACTGAAGTGGCATATCGCCTTTGTGGGTGCGCAGGTGTCGGTTCAACGTACTTTTTTGTGAGAAGCTCTGAGAGCATGCAAGGCATTGAAATGGCCTCTCGCCTGTGTGGATGCACACGTGATGCTTCAGTGTGGCCTTGTCTGAGAAGCTCCAAGGGCACAAAGGGCACTGAAATGGCCTCTCGCCTGTGTGAGTGCGCAGGTGTCGGTTCAGATTAAAATTTCGTGAGAAGCTCTGAGGGCAGGCAGGGCAGTGAAATGGCTTCTCGCCTGTATGAATGCGCACATGATTCTTCAGCATGGCCTTGTTTGAGAAGCTCCAAGGGCACAAAGGACACTGAAATGGCCTCTCGCCTGTGTGGGCGCGCAGGTGTTGGTTCAGATGACTCCTTCGTAAGCAGCTATGAGGGCATGCAGGGCACTGAAATGGTCTCTCGCCTGTGTGGATGCGCACGTGGTTCCTCAGTGTGGACTTGTCTGAGAAGCTCCAAGGGCATGCAGGGCAATGAAATGGCCTCTCTCCTGTGTGGATGCGCACGTGATTCTTCAGTGTAGACTTCTCCAAAAAGCTCCGAGGGCATGAAGGGCACTGAAAGGGCCTCTCGCCTGTATGGATGCGCACGTGAGTCTTCAGTGTAGACTTGTCTGAGAAGCTCTGATGGCACGATGAGCACTGAAATGGCCTTTTACCTGTGTGGGTACGCAGGTGTCGGTTCAGATGACTTCTTTGTGAGAAGCTGTGAGGGCATGCAGGGCAATGAAATGGCTTCTCGCATGTGTGGATGCACAGATGATCTTCCAGTGTCGACTTGTTCAAGCAGCTCCGAGGGCACATAGGGCACTGCAATGGCATCTTGCCTGTGTGTGGGTGCGCTGGTGTTGGTTCAGATTACACTTTTGTGAGAAGCTCCACGGGCATTACGGGCAATGAAATGGTCTCTTGTCTGTGTGGCTTGCAGGTGTTTCTTCAACTTGAATGTTTGCAGGAAGCTCCAAGGGCATTCAAATGGACACTGGCCTGTATGGACTGTGGTGAATGCTTCAGATCACGTTTACCTATCTCATAGGCATAGGAGTGAAAGCAGTGTCGGTATCCTTGATACGACTGCACCATCCGCAGTTGCTTCACAGCTGGAATGCCTCAATGCTGCACCAAGAAAATAACACGTTACCTGAGCAATGCTCTCGACCTCAATATGCAAACGTAATTAGAACTGCCAAAGTAATGAAAGAACACAGATACTAATGCTAAAGATAAACTTTTTCTTCATTCAATAAGTCTTGACGGTGTCTTCAGATCAGAGAACAGCAAGACAACCGTTTTTATTTGCCCAATGTTTTTGTTTGCTTAATGATCAAGTTTGTGAAATCCACACATATGCTCACCTAAAAAAAATATTTTTAACTGTAACACATGATACTGTAAGGACTGGGAGTATAGTATTAGCACAAGCTGCCGTTACAACTAAGTGCGATGGCATGAACATTCAGTAATACAATTATGGGCCTGCTGACCAAACTAAGGAAAGAAGGATTTTATGTCAAACTAGGATTCACTATAATGTGTGCTGTGTATGATTGTTACATTTTTGAAATTTATTTATAAATACTGCTGACTCACTCAAGCCTAGGTAGGAGTGAACATACAGAAAATGCAAGCACTAAGGAACAAGAAACACGAACACTGGAAAACTAAATTTCTTAGCTAAACATTTCAACTCGTAAATATGTTAACATTCCTACTTTCAACAATGCTCTTAGGCAATTCATTTGGTTCTTTGCCTAATAAAAAAATATATGTGTATTTATATCATTCATGGCATGTAGTTTCTGTATCATTCCTCTGCACATATGATGAGCATTCACACAAGAAACTGGACACAGCTAAAGCGATTTCATAATGCTGGACATTGTCGGGGTATATTAAATAAAGACTTTTAGTCTGTTTTGTGCATTTCGAGTGGTGAAGAGTACTCAGCATCTGCGACACACTATCAGTTATTCGGTGGTGATTCCAGATGAACCCAATTGCTATTCGCTGCACCCATTCTGATTTAGCAATTTTTTTTTGCATACGGGCACCACGAAGCTGATGCATACTCAAGGAGACCTCTGACAAGCACGGTGAACACTGTAAGCTTTACCAGTATGGCGGCTCCTGAAAATTTGTGACAAAGTTCCCGTGATGTTCTCAGAGCACTCACACAAATGTTTTCAATGTGCTTGTTCCACCTCATGCGTTCCATTAGCATTACCCTGAGGTACTAATAGGCAGAAGCATCATTAAGTACAGTGTTGCCAATGAAATAGGGAAACTGTAAAGATCTCTTGCTGCTTATCTTCATAACCGAGCACTTATTAATGTCTAAGCTTATTTCCCCCTGTTCACACCAGTGGCAAACCCTTCAAGATTATTGCTGAGGCTAGCTTGATCGGCTTTCTATCTAACTACTGTGTACATTATGCAATTGTCCGTGAAAAGCTTTATTTCAAATAGAAATCGACTCTGTTTGCTATGTCATTGACATATATTAGAAACAGAATCAGTCCCAAGACTGACTCCTGTGGTAGGCCTCATGTCACAGGAAGCATCTTGGAAATACAATTGCCGACCTCACCTGTGTGGGTGCGCTATTTCTGATTTCTTCCCTGTTATTAAATGTGAAGTCGTGATATGTGATAATGCACTGAGTGACAGTTGACAACTGTTCCCTAAGACCATGTTGGACCGCAGACAGCAAGTTGTTCTCATCTAGGTATTGCTTGACATGCTGACAGATCATGTGTGTTAACATTTTGCAGCAAGGTGAGGTCAACGAGATAGGGCTAATATATTGTTACGGGGATGTTGGGAGTGTAGGCAGACTGTATTTACAATATAGATACAAGCAGAGTCAATGTAGTTAAGATGGCTGACCAGTAAAAACATGTAGCAGTCAGCGTCTCGGGATATTCTTCATCCTTTCTGTTCTCTTATCCTTCCGTAACAGGACCCTGGGTGCTGAAGCGCCATCGCAGCGCATGTTAGGCGAAGAACTGCAAGCGAAGTATGGCTTCAGCCGCGAAACGTGCATGATGTCAACAGGCGTTGGACTTGAGGATGGATCAACCTGATCTCGTAATGACTTCATAAGGCCCTGTCTAGCGGGTGAGAAGCTTCTGGGAGAGGCCGACCTGATGACATGGTGACGAAAGGAGCACCCAAGAACCTGGGGCGAACTCAACATCGCGATGCACCAGTCATAATGCTCTTTTTGTATATGCTGCGAGGCTAATAAACAAGATCGGGCGACTTGACTTGCCATGTGAGCGCAATCAATGACTTCACGAGCGTACTCAGTTGCAACATGTGGCACAGAAGGGAGGATGGTGTCAAATGGCAATAACAATATTCCGTAACAATATTACACTATAAGGGAGGGTGTAGGGCTAAAATTGATTTTTTTTCAGAAATGCTTATTTTATAATTTTGTTCATTTTGGATTCCTAGACATGTGAAGAAGCCCATCGCCAAGTTTGGCGGCAATACGTGCCACAGAAAAAAAAGAATTTATTCTCTTTTTATGACAGTGGTGCGCATTCGCCGTCGAGAGCACCCATAATGCTGTATTCAAGACATGGTCACACAGCGGTCAAGAAATTGAATATGCAGTGAATGCCCACATTAGAAAGTTTGTTCGTCATGCATTTTAATCATGGGAGACCTTCCATCGACAGTACAGCAGACTGCAAAGTAAAAACTAAAAAAATCAAAGCCCCTTTCTTAAAGAAAGATGGTTGAATGTGAAGCTTTCCCCCAATGCAAAATGAATCAAACTTAAAGTCCAAAGCCAACGACAGGCAATGAACCCAAGAAATGCTGAGCGACCCGATGCTATGCATATGTGATTTGATTGCTTGTTTAGGATTGTATCTTTTAACATTGAAGTTGAATGAAGACACATTTCATTAAGTTGCATAGCCTTTACTTTAGATCATGTCGCCGGTGATTACACATGTGCATTCACACTTTCACGGATGACTCTACACTTTGTGGGGTTCTCACCCGTACTCTTGGGTCAAAGGAACGACAACACAGTAGTGCAAAGAATCACAAGGGCATTTATTGCACCTTTCATAGATCAATGCCTGCTAGCCGAGTTGCTATCCACAAAACATGCCGATGGGCACGCGGCGACGAATCTAGAAGTCCGACTCACCGCGACCGGATAACGAGCGAATATGTTAGCCCCATGCTCGATCCTAACGCCTGGTCGTTCGCGCGTACGGTCACGCGAACGGTGGCACATTCCAACGAGGCCTCGTGAGACAGCCTCACAGAAGCATGGATCGACGCACGCGCGGAGCGTCCGCGCCACTCGCCGGTCCCGAACCAAAGAGGAAGAGCTTCCTCCTTTTCGCGCCCAAGTAACCCCGGCTGTAGGCGGCGTTAGCAGTGCAACACTCGCGCCATCTTTCGTACTGCGCTTCAACCACACCGAATGCCGTGAGCCCCAGGCCACGCGGCGAAGCCGCACTGCAGGAGACGGGGGCTATGCGGGAAAACAAGATATCAGGGGACGCGTGAGAGTCTCGCATCCCCACAACTTGCACAGTATTGCCTTGTGATCGCTGTGGTAGACGGTCAGAGGCTCTGGCATCGTAACGTGACAAAGCCTGCTTGCAAACATGAGATCAATGCAGGAACGGTGTTGCGTCGTGGGTCTCTGTAGCGTCTTCAGTTTCAACAAGTAGCGATCAAGCATGAAACTCTATCATTTGCTGTGCTCTTTCGCCACATCAGTGTTAAAGTCACCACACACAAGGATCGGCACACTAGGTGGCTTTAAAGTCTTCATCGTTTCTGCCAGGATCGTTTCCACGTCATGAGACGTGCTCGGTCTGATGTACACGCTAACGATCACAAGACCAGTAGTCATCTCGACTGCACAAGCATTTCCCACATGGCTTCTGCATGCAGTTGCTGATACACGGGATCAGCTTTACGGGCATGATCGCACTCGTGCTTACATTTGCGTACAGCAGCCTCTTCTTCTGCCGTGTGCTGCACACGCGACCAGGTGACAGCCAGAAATGCATTGCATGACGTGCGTAATGCAGTGCAGATATATACAGTTCGTCTGAGTAGCGTGGTGTTCAACCATCTTTCTTTAAGAAAGAGACTGATTTTTTTTTCTTTTTCCAGATTCTAAGACGAGCCTGCGTTCATGCGCAGTTGCGGTCTCCGATAAGCAGGGAAGCTCAGTTAATCATGACAGGGGTGGTGTCATGCCTAGCATACACAACTTGCGCTTCCAGTCAACTTTGTGCAGATGCGCTACTCTTGCTGAGCTCGTCGCTTTGCGCCGTCATCAGGCACTAACCGGGCGGCCAGTCGACATTGGCGCAGTACTACGAATGTAGTGTTCAACACAGATGTGTAAGTTCGCTTTCCTGCAGTGCGCTTTCGGCGCTCACGAACGAACCAGTGTGACATAGAAAGCTTCACTTTAAAAAGAAAGGCATATTCTGGTTGCGCCCCCCCCCCCCCTTGTCTGTGAGCTGGACTACTCTAATGCTGAAAAAAAGTGAAGGTGACTTCAAGCAATTGCTGCATAGCAGATTCAGATTGAATAGGATAGAAAGGTCCAACATATGGAGCAGGGCACTTTTATTAATTATTTTTGGTCTTCAAATATAGCGTGTTGTGAAATTCTGGTGCTCATCTTTCGCACTTTTTGGCCAAACAAAACGTTTAGGAAAACTATCATTTCTGAACTGCTTTGCCAGAACCAGCTTTCAATGTAGTTTTCAGGTTAAAATTTTGTCAGGACCAAGATGAAGTACTCTTTATATTTATAAATGTTCACTAACAGAAGAAGTCATTACATATCAGACATATAACGACAAAAAGAAATTGAACTTAGCCTCAAAGTGATGATATTGATACAGAAATGTAATGAAAAACATGTGACTGGCCTTATCTCTTACCCCCCTAGATTGAATCTAGTAAAAACAACCTGCAAGACTTCATTACTTATAATATGACAGTTTCCCTGAGGTGGCATGCCTCATCGGTCCGTATGACAGCCATAAGTTAGTTTCTATTTGATCTGTATTAATGAAATTTAGAATGTACTTAAAATAAAGAAGATACAGCAACTTATAAATTTTTATAAATATCAGCACAATGGTTCAAAAGATTTATGCTCTCAAGTTAATGCCAATTTTTCTTTGAGGGAACTTTCTGCACCCCTAGGGATTTTCACTTAAAGGGACACTAAAGGCAAATATTAAGTCAAGCTAAATTGATAGATTAATGCTCGAGAATCTCTGCAGCATCAATATTATCGCAAACAGAGCCTTAACAATCGAGAAATTGAGGTAAATGCAGGACATGATTACAGACTCCCCTGGGATATTCAAGTACTTGCCCGATGATGAAAGCACTCCTCAGTTAAATTTCGTCACTTCTCCTGAACCACTCATTGCAAAAAACAACCTTGTATTGTATTATAAGACGAAATAAAATGATACTTGTCCAGTTCTATTTCATTATTAGAAAAAAGAACTGATTGAAATTACCCTTGACAACGACGCGGACGGTTGAAAGCTTTCGTTTTCGCTCGACTATGCGCCGCCCACGCTTTCATGTTTCAGTTGTTCCGTTAGCGTGTAGACCTGCGCAGGTTTTACTGGTTAGAGGAAGTCACACAAAGTGCGAGTAGCAGAGAATTCAACGTCCATACGATGTCGCGGGATGCCTTAACAGCCTACACCACTTGACCAAACAGCAGCTGCAGCGGCGAATCCACCGCTCTGTCTTGGCTTGGTACTGCCGCCTGTCGGGCAACGTTTTACTCACCGACAGCAGCAAAGCGTGGTGATGGCGTATCCAACGTCACCACTCCCCCAGTTGGGTGGCGGGAGATTTTAATTTCGAAAAAGGTATTCGGACCCTTCAGGAGCAATTTTATCGTAAACTAAGTCTGTTTTTTACAAGAAACAAGCATTGGGAAGTTTCTGGAAAGGTAATTAAACAGCCCACGTCGACTTAGTATTAACTCGTTTGCCAAAAGAAAATTGTACACCATGTTGGTAAGGGTTACCCATTGTGACTTTGTCCACGTTTCCATTCAGCCGTGCAACCTTCCAGACGGAAGTGACAATAGCAGTATAAGTGAAGACACAATTATCAAACCAGTGTTACCAGAGTCCGTTCATAAGGTGTTCCCAGGGCAATGCCAAAAAAAACACTCTGCAGCTAAGCATAAGCCCCCCAAGTAAAAGTTGCTGCATCACAAATATACACACATCAACACTCCCCTTTACACTAACCATACAGGAGCAATTCATTTTCTTTAATGCAGGATGCAACACAGTATGGTTCCTCAGGTGATGAAAGGAACACTTCCATGATGTAAATCCAGTGCTACAGAATTGGATGTAAGAACTAGCATACATGTTATCCATGAATGAAGTGTAGACTAAACAATGCCATAATGAAAGTGCCAGAGATGTTATTAGCAAGGACCAGAATTCCTATTTATCTTTTCACATGGCTCCCCAGCATTTCTGGACTCTTTTCTATGAAACGGTGCAATCCTGACCCAATTATTAACATGTGTTATAAGAAAGACACTAAAGACAATTAGCAAATCAAGCTAAAGTAAGAGATTAGGTGTTCCAATGTTTCTTTTATTGAGAGGAGGGCATTTGCAAACAAGAACCACTTTTTACTGCCAAACTGTTGTGTAGGAAAGAAATGGTCAGGGTAGAAGAAAAAGAATAGTTTCACCAATAACGCAAAGCAGTAATGTGATAACTGGCGAAATTTAATTCCCAGTAAGCCTTGGATTTCTTGGAGCAGTGGTTATCAAAGTGACCATTCACAGGTGCAAGTAAAATTCTCTTAAGAAGATGTAAAAGAAGGTTGAGTCAGTGCTGTTACGTTTCGCCTACGACGCGCGGTATAGCCGGCGCGGATGCAACGGACGCCGGGGCTTCGTTCAAAGCGGCGGACATTTTGGCCCGTTCGGCGCCGCCGATACGCCTCCCCGCCAAGCGCGTCCAGGCATGTTTCAATGCCACATGTCTTCGTGTGTGTGTGTGTGCATGTTGGTGCCCACGCTTGTCAAAGCGCGGCAGCCGGGGAGAGGAGCTCCCCCAACTGTGAAGCGAGGAGGTCTGACCGGCGCCGGCCCGGCGGATGCGTCACCTACTCGTCTCAACGTGCCCGAGCGGCGCCGTCACGTGCGCCTCTGACGAGGCGTTCCTTCTTGCCCTCGACTCCGAGAGTATAAAAGCAGCTGCTCCCGGACGCCAAGAGAGAGGCTCCGATTTCTTCAGTTGAGTTACGTGCTCTCCCGTCTCTCCACTTCGGTCGACCTGACCGCCCGCTCTTTTGCGATGCTAGAATAAACAAGTTGTTCTGTTACCAGTCGACTCATGCTTTGCCGGGACCTTCGGATGCTTCCAGTTGTGCCCCAGACCGCCAGGCCAACGCTACCCTTGGGGCTTGCGACCCAGATGCAACATTTGGTGCCAGCGGTCAGATTGCAACAACTGTCTGCCAGCGGTGAGATCGCGACAACGGAGGCCAGCAGCGAAGATATGCAGTTGACTGTATGCTGAGCAGCACAACGACCATCCGGGAGCAGTGCAACGAGCCCTGTGTGATGACTGGTTGCCTGCAGCGGAACGACTGCGCTGAATTCTTGGCTGCGAGGTTTGGTGAGTGCGGGACTTTCTTCTTCTGAGTTTTGCCAGGCTTTTCTTAGTGTCAGAAACAGAGCTGGTAATTGTAGTTGTCGTTGCTGCCGGGTTAGTTTGCGGCAAGACAATAGTAGGCAGTAGAGAAAGCAGCATTCAGAGCAGCCATGGATTTGAAGTCGTTGCGCAAACCGAAATTGCTGGAGCTTGCAATAGAGTTGGGTCTGGATGTCTCAGACAAACTCAGAAAACCAGAACTGCTAAGGGCCATTCTTGAGTTAGAAGCTGAGGATGACGAGCTGTCGGAATGCCTTGAGACCATTGAGGAGAGGGAGACGGCAAAAAGACAGGAGCGCGAATGTAAAGAGCAGAAAGAAAAAGAGGAGCGCGACCGTCAACACGCTTTGGAAATGAAGCGTCTCGAGGTAGAGATGGAACGCGCTCGTAATGGAAGTCAGGCACACGGTGCAGGAGAACGAGTATTGTTCAAAATGACTGACCTGATGCGGCCGTTTAAGCTTGGAGAAGACATTGGTTTGTTCCTGGTTAACTTTGAGCGAACGTGCGAGAAGCAGGGGTTCTCTCGGGAAACGTGGCCACAGCGCTTGCTCACTTTGTTACCCGGCGAGGCGGCCGACGTAGTCGCTCGCTTGAAGAGAGAGGAGGCAGAGGATTTCGACAAAGTGAAATCGAGTCTGCTAAAAAAGTACAGGCTGTCAGCGGAGGCGTTCCGTCGGAAGTTTCGGGAAAATGAGAAAGGCAAAAGTGAGTCATATACAGAATTTGCCTACAGGCTTATGTCAAACATGCAGGAGTGGCTCAAAGAGAAAGCGTTTGGTGACCACGAGAAAGTTCTGCAGTGTTTCGGGCTGGAACAGTTTTATAGTCGGTTACCTGAGAACGTGCGGTACTGGGTCTTGGATAGGCCAGACGTTAGTACGGCGGCTAGAGCCGCTGAGCTAGCCGAGGAGTTTGTGACGCGTCGGGCTCGCGGAGCTAAGGACGGTCAAAATGGTGAATTTGGCTCCAAGTTTGAGAGGCCGAAGTTCACGCCCATGAGATTAAAGGGGGACACACGTAGTGCGGATGCGAGTGAAAGCAGTCCGACCGAACGTAAGGAGACGGCGGCAGCCGAAGCCGAACGCAGAAAGCGGTTCGAGACGAGGCAAGCGCGCGTTTGTTATACGTGCCAGAAGCCGGGTCACTTTTCGGCGCAGTGTCCAGAAACAAAAGCAAAAGTCGTGTTTTTGTCATTATGCAGCACTGACGAGAACATGAAGCTTCTCGAGCCTTACATGCGAGACCTCCTCGTGAACGGGAAAGAGTGCCGAGTGCTTCGCGATTCCGCAGCTACGATGGATGTAGTTCACCCCTCTTACGTAGAACCCGATATGTTCACGGGCGAGTGCGCATGGATCAAGCAAGCCGTGGAAGCTCATAGCGTGTGTCTGCCCATAGCAAAAGTGCTTATTGAAGGACCTTTCGGAGCACTCGAGACGGAGGCCGCAGTGTCATCTATGCTGCCCCCCCCCCCCCAGTACCCGTACCTATTTTCGAACAGGTCCGATCACCTCCTGCGCGAGAAGGGGCTTTTGTTTGGTGAGGCTAGCGTTCAGGCCTTAACCAGATCGAAGGTTCGGGAGCTCGCTGCAAAGGCGGTAGTTGCGGGGCCGACGTTGTCGAACAATGAGAAAGGATCAGAGGCGCAGCAAGTTGATATTCAGAGCACGTCCGAACTGAATAAAATTGAGCCTGTAGCGTTGAAGGCACCAGATACTGGAGAGGAAATGCCCGACACGGGAAAGTTAGAAGAGCTATCTACAGATTTGCTCATCGCGCCTACGTCAGACGGACTTAATAGGTTGCTAAAAGTCAGCCGGTCGGCTTTGATAGCCGAGCAAAAAAAGGATGGCAGCCTAGAAAACATACGCTGCATTGTCAAGGAAGGTATCGCCAAGAAAAATGCTCATTTTGTGGAAAGAGGTGGGGTCCTGTACCGGAAGTATCTAGACCGCAGGGGAGTGGAGTTCGATCAGCTGATCGTGCCTCAGTGCTACCGTCAGGATCTGTTGCGCTTGTCCCATGGGGGTTCGTGGTCCGGACACCTAGGAGTTAAGAAAACTAAGGACCGTCTCTTGCAAGAGTACTATTGGCCAGGGTGTTTTCGGGACGCAGACCACTTTGTGAGGACATGTGACACCTGTCAGCGGGTGGGCAAACCAGGGGACAAATCGAGGGCGCCGTTGAAGTTGGTACCTATCATTACGGAGCCTTTTAGATGGCTCGTTATTGATACAGTGGGACCTCTGCCGGTAACAGCCACGGGGTACAGACACATTTTGACTGTGATCTGCCCAGCGACAAAGTTCCCTGAAGCAGTGCCGCTTAAAGAACTCAGCTCAGTTGAGATAGTCAATGCACTACTGTCCATATTTGCGCGAGTTGGTTTTCCTGCGGAAATCCCATCAGATCAGGGCACAGTGTTTACTAGCGCTTTGACGACAACTTTTCTCGAAAGGTGTGGGGTAAAGCTGTTACACAGCTCGGTGTACCACCCACAGTCGAATTCCGTTGAGAAGCTCCACTCCGTCATGAAGCGCGTGTTGAGAGCATTGTGTTTTGAACAACAAACGGACTGGGAGCTGTGTCTGCCTGGGGTGATGTTTGCATTAAGGACCGCGCCGCATGCGGCTACGGGGTTTTCGCCAGCTGAGCTGGTGTACGGTCGCTCGCTGCGGTCTCCGCTTCGCATGCTTCGAGAATCGTCGGAAGGCAGGGGCGACGACCCAGTCGTGGTGGAGTACGTGCTTAAGCTCCTCGAACGCTTAAGAAGGGCACAGGAGTTGTCAGGTGAAGCAATGGCAAAGGCCCAGTGGAGGGCCAAGGTTTATTATGATCGGACAGCCAGGGCCCGTCGTTTTGAGGTGGGCGATGAGGTCATGATATTGCGCACATCGCTAAAAAACAAACTCGGCGTGCAGTGGGAGGGCCCAGCACGGATTGTTCAAAAACTGTCGGACGTTAACTACGTGGTGAGTCTGCCAGGAAAGCGGAAAGCACAGCAAGTTTACCACTGTAATCTGCTCAAACCCTATAAACAACGGGAAGCAGTGGTGTGCATGATGGTAAACGTTCCCGAAGAGCTTCCGGTCGAGCTTCCGGGACTAGGCTCAGTGACGAACAGGGAAGACACCGATCAAGTCATTAGTGACTTAGTCAGTGGATCACCGCTGTCGCCTGAGCAGAAAACCGAACTACACCAGCTCTTACATGAGTTTCAAGGTCTGTTCTCTGAGAGGCCTGGTAGGACTTCTGTCCTTACTCATGACATAGAACTTACCTCCCCAGAGCCAGTACGATCCAAGGCGTACCGGGTGTCACCCCGCCAGAGCGATATTATGGAGGCTGAGGTAAAGAAAATGCTACAGCTCGGTGTTATTGAGGCGGGTGAGAGTGATTATACCTCCCCTTTGATTTTAGTTGAGGTACCGGGCAAGGAACCTCGTCCTTGCGTCGACTACCGCAGGCTTAATTCCATCACTAAGGATCAAATTTATCCGATCCCTAACATCGAGGAGCGCATTGAGAAAGTTAGTAGCGCTCAGTTTATTTCCACCCTAGATCTTGTCAGGGGTTATTGGCAGGTTCCACTTACAGAAGAGGCTAGTAGGTATGCGGCGTTCATTTCACCAATGGGAACGTTCCGTCCTAAAGTTTTGAGTTTTGGTTTGAAGAACGCGCCATACTACTTTTCAAGCCTCATGGATAAAGTGTTGCGGGGACAGCAAGAATTCGCTTTACCGTATCTAGACGACGTAGCGATATTCTCCGCATCCTGGCCTGAGCATATGGCCCACTTGCGGGCAGTGCTAACCCGCCTGCGCGATGCGGGCTTGACAGTCAAGGCTCCCAAGTGCCAGTTAGCACAGGCCGAGGTTGTCTACCTCGGTCACGTGATTGGACGGGGTCGTCGCCGCCCCTCTGAAATAAAGGTGGCCGCTGTGCGAGACTTCCCGCAACCGCGCACGAAGACCGATATTCGGTCGTTCTTAGGTGTCGCCGGCTACTATCAGCGGTACATCCCCCGGTACTCTGATATCGCGGCTCCCCTGACGGATGCTCTAAGAAAAACAGAGCCCCAAACAGTCGTCTGGGACGAGACAAAGGAAAGAGCTTTTAGCGCCCTAAAGAGCGCCCTAACAAGCCAGCCTGTGCTACGATCGCCAGACTACACAAAAGGGTTCGTTGTTCAGTGCGATGCTAGTGAGCGAGGCATGGGCGTTGTACTGTGCCAACGGGAAAATGGAGAAGTGGAACACCCCGTCCTGTATGCTAGTCGTAAGCTGACCAGTCGTGAGCAGGCGTACAGCGCCACCGAGAAAGAGTGTGCGTGTCTCGTATGGGCCGTTCAGAAATTGTCATGCTACCTAGCCGGCTCGAGGTTTATCATTGAGACGGATCACTGCCCTCTCCAATGGCTGCAGACCATCTCTCCCAAAAATGGCCGCCTCCTGTGCTGGAGCCTCGCTTTGCAACAATATTCCTTTGAGGTGCGTTACAAAAAGGGGAGTCTCAACGGTAACGCCGATGGCTTAAGTCGAAGCCCCTAACATAGGAATCAGCCTCAGAGTTGTTTGTTACTGATGTTTTTCTTCCTGAGGCAGGATTTTTAACATATTGCTTTTGTTTAGTGTTTCAAAGTGATGACGTGCTTTCTAGTACAATTTTCCAATTTGTGGACGCGTTCTGAGTGCTGCTAGACTACTGTAAGGAACTAGGCAGTGGTATAAAAGGGGAAAGAGCCTGGCAGGACTTGGTGAGAGTTGTTTCGTGCTTGCTGACTGAGCGGTTGAGTTTCGGCGTAGTTCTAACGCTTGCCGGGAACGAGAACAAAAATGTCAACTCTCCCGAAGTTACTTTGCAGTGTCCTGTGTGAACCTGAACGAGAGAACGAGGCCTTCTCTGTGCGCTGCGCTCCAGAAACGCCGAAGGACGCCCGACTTCGGTTATGAGCATCATCGAGCGACATCCCTCCGGACAGCGGATGCAGTCCCCTGACCATCGGGATCTCCTTCCCCCGGCGGGGCGGTCTGTTACGTTTCGCCTACGACGCGCGGTATAGCCGGCGCGGATGCAACGGACGCCGGGGCTTCGTTCAAAGCGGCGGACATTTTGGCCCGTTCGGCGCCGCCGATACGCCTCCCCGCCAAGCGCGTCCAGGCATGTTTCAATGCCACATGTCTTCGTGTGTGTGTGTGTGCATGTTGGTGCCCACGCTTGTCAAAGCGCGGCAGCCGGGGAGAGGAGCTCCCCCAACTGTGAAGCGAGGAGGTCTGACCGGCGCCGGCCCGGCGGATGCGTCACCTACTCGTCTCAACGTGCCCGAGCGGCGCCGTCACGTGCGCCTCTGACGAGGCGTTCCTTCTTGCCCTCGACTCCGAGAGTATAAAAGCAGCTGCTCCCGGACGCCAAGAGAGAGGCTCCGATTTCTTCAGTTGAGTTAAGTGCTCTCCCGTCTCTCCACTTCGGTCGACCTGACCGCCCGCTCTTTTGCGATGCTAGAATAAACAAGTTGTTCTGTTACCAGTCGACTCATGCTTTGCCGGGACCTTCGGATGCTTCCAGTTGTGCCCCAGGCCGCCAGGCCAACGCTACCCTTGGGGCTTGCGACCCAGATGCAACATTTGGTGCCAGCGGTCAGATTGCAACAGTGCCTCCTTTATACTTTAGTTGGACGGCAGACGAGCACTACAACAATGAACCGCCGCCACCTATAGTCGGATACAACTTTAGAAAAAAGGGGGCGTTTACTCCTCCGAGGCGGATGCACACGAACATCCACCAATGGGCGCGCGCTCTGGACCGACGTCATGCGCCGGACGGCCGGTGACCCCGCCGTCAGAGATGATGGCCGCCCGCGCTTCGAACTGGGCCAAGTCGCGTCAGCTGTGCGCGTGAACGCCTCGTCACAGTGATTTCCCAAACTGTTTGTGATTGTCTATCATGCCAGAAATATTACTGCGAGCTTACGATGCGGCATTTGTGCCGCGTGCGTTTATTCCAAGCCGTGATCCGGCGAAGAAACATTGCAGCGAGCATCGCTGACGCTGCACTACGCTTTGCCTAAAAACAGGATCCCACGGCGACCGCTGCAAACACACATCCTACCTGTTTGTTCCATGTCTGTTTTATTTCGCTCCCGAGTGAAGTTACGACGAGAAAAGTTTGCCAAAGTCTGGTGCCTACTGTCAGCTGCGGGTGTGTTCGTGTACTGTGTCGCTGCGTTTCTCGACGGACGGGGTGAAGTGATGGAGCAAAACCATTCTCAGGAGAAATGGTAAAAGCGTGCGCGCGTGAAACAAACCTACGACCGTCTCAACAGAAAATATTTGCAAAAGAAGCCTCCAACGCAAAGATTTGTCGCCGTCAACTTAGCGTGAACGATCGTTTTCAGCATTGACATGGCCGAGCGTCTAACGGCGGTGCTCGTGCATTGGGGGGCACCATCGATTAATTGCTTTCCATGAGTGCTCACCGCGCGCGCAAGCTGCAGAATGCGTGCTGTGGCACAGTCACACATAGGTTGTGTCGCCCGCGCTCGGTATGGTTTCCCACAACATAGCTTCGCGCTGCTTTTCGATTCTTGTGATATGTTACAATTAAAAATTCCCAAGACAGTGTTAAGAGAACGGCTAGAAAAAGAAAAACATACGAGAAGGTAGGCACAGCAGCTTGTGAAGCCGGTCCTATAATACCTCTACCCAGGTCTGTTTGTAAATGTGTGTATGTTTTCTTGCGTTTGTCAATTTTTTTTTTATTTCCCACATTTCTTTATATTTGAGTTTTTCTTAGTTTTAGCGTTTGTGTGCCTGATTCCATGCATGTTTGCGCATACTCTTATTTCTGTCCTTTTATCTTATGTATTAGCATTTGTTTTTGCTAGTTTTCTTTCAGCAAAGTCTTTACACATTTTCATTAACGAATCTCATTCAAAGCACTAACTCCTGTACACTGCAGGGCTGGCCTCTTCCATCTCATTAAAACCTTTCTCACTGGTCTACCTCGTCTTCTCAATCTGCCGACTCTCTGTGTTTTCTGTTCTTGTGTTGTTGCTTCCATGTGATTAACCAACTTGCTCAAAACAAATTTTGATCGCCTGTGAAAACAGAAAGGTTTAGAGATGCATTTTCTTAAAAGCATCATGTGGGTTGCACAGCAACTTTGCCTCTTACCTCTGTTCATGTTTATGCATCAGTACATGTGGCAGCTCGCCAGAAGTGCACATGAAAGGCTGCATATTGCGAAGCAACATCTTTCTATGATGTTGCATTTTTCATGCATTCAGTCTTAGTAAACAGACGGTTTCGCTGCCCATCACATATGATGGTAAAAGTTTTCAACACGAATAACATTGTGCAGTGGGGATCATTTCCTGCCTGACGCTTTCATCGTTGCAAAGACATCTTTCAGTGAATGGAGCCCAGCGAAGCAGTGCACTGAGAGCTTTTGCAACTTTCACCATTTATTACTTCACAAATGTCATTGTCTGAACCTGGCTGTCCATCACTATGCCGATGGCTTGTGAATTAAGTAATTGCCTCAATAAAACAAATTCAACTTCACTCAGCATTTTTTTGTACAAACAATGCTAGCAGAGCTATTCAGGTTGAATAATTATGCTTACATTGGTGTTACTTGCCTGGTCAGATAAACAAATACAACAATGGCTGTGGCATGACTGTGATTTGATGTGCAGACTGCTAATGGTGCCTTTCAAGCGTGCCCTCGACTACTGCTATTAATAGCTACCCAAATTAGTTTTCTGGGCCTAACTAAGCTAATGATGTTTGATAATTGTTCTTATTTGCAAAACTTGCCTGGGCCAGGTAACCAAAATAAGCAATGCCACCACATGAATGTGTTTTTGCATGCAAGCTGCCAACAGTGGCCGTCAATTTCGCATTGATTGCTGCCGTTTCACCAACAATGGCGACAGCTTGAATGCGCTTTGACGTGCAGACTGCTAATGGTGCCTTTCAAGCGTGCCCTCGACTACTGCTATTAATAGTTACCCGAATGAGTATTTTGGGCCTAACTAAGCTAATGATGTTTGATGATTGTTCTTATTTGCAAAACTTGCCTGGGCCAGGTAACCAAAATGAATGCGACCACATGAATGTGCTTTTGCATGCAAACTGCTAAGAGTGGCGGTCAATTTCGCATTGACTGCTGCTGTTTCACCTACAATGGCTACGACATGGCTGTGCTTTGAAGTGCAGATACTAAAGGTGCTTTTCAAGCGTGCCCCGATGACTGTTATTTCATCACAGGGCCCGTCATGCGCGTAGATGGCTGCCCAATAGAGTATTTTGGGCATTCTGACATTGGCATTATTCAGCTCAACGGGCTGGAAAAAACAATGGGGGAGCACAACTGCACGCAAAGCGCAATATGCTTTGGCGTGCAGGCTGCTAAGAGTGGCTGTCACTATCACGTTGACTACTGCTTTTTCGTGTGAAGCTGGACAGTGGCTGCCCGAATGAGCATTTTGGGCCCCACATAGTTATACAGGGTTAATAACTGTATTTGCATTCAGATTTTCCAGCATTTCAGCACGTTTCCATGCCAAATCTTATATTGAGCACAATCTGTGCAGGACGATGCTTTTTCAGAATTGGGCTTCCATTAAAAGAAATATGTCACCAAATGAACTGCTTATTTATTTGAGAGGTCACGGGGGAATGCTTGACTGCTACGAACCCACCGGCAAAATTTTGGTAGCCCTAATTAGGGCTGTTCTTTTGTTAATAAGAAGCTATTATGCTTCATCGAGTGGCTCAATGCCGGATAGCTCGCAGTAGGAGTCGCTTTCTTCACTGTCATCTTCACCCACTTGGATGATGATGGGTTGGATATGGTCACTTCCAGACGTATGAAGCCTGAACTTTACCTCCAGGTCCATCACGTGGTGAATGTTCTTCCTCCAGTCTTCTGCCGTTACGTGCTTGATTTTTTCTCTCAAGACGTCTTCGACTGTGGACAGCTTGAAGTCTCCGTTGTCCGCAGCGATGCCATTTTTCACCTTTGCCCACACGAGCTCGATAGGATTAAATTCGCAGTGGTACGGTGGCAGCCTGAGTACAATGCATCCACCCCTTTCAGCTGCATTGTCTACGATGTAGCTCAGGAAGCGTGGCCAACTCAAGCAGCTGCTTTCTAACCATCCTTTCGCTGTAGGTGATGGTTTTGCTTTTGAGCCACTCCTGTATTTTTCCCTTCTTCCAAGCTGTCATCGGCAATTTCTCTTCTCTCCGGGAATGGTAAGGTGCATTGTCCAAAACAATGACGCTACCAGCAGGCAACTTCTGCAGAACGTCATTAAGCCATCCCTCGAAGCGATTGCAGTCCATTTCATTGTGGTAGTTGCCTATTTTTTGGCCACGGAATCTATCTAATCAGCCGTCGATGAAGCCATCCTCGCTGCCGATGTGCGTCACAATCAGGCGCTGGCCTTTTCCAGAAGGTTGTTTCAGACCCGTCGACAGGCCATTTGCTCGAGCGCATAGGCGTCCACGCTTCTGCACCACGATCTCTGTCCACACGATCGACCCTATGTGTCCCGCCGTCACCCATGCCTCGACCAGGAAAAAGATCTTTCAGCCTTCTGCCTGTAGCGCTCCACGTCAAGAAGGTAACGATTCCACCATTCAGCGATGTCATCCCAGTCGATAAGCAGCGAATTGCGGCTCCTCTTCTCATGCTTGAATCAGATCTCGACAAGCAGGAGACGCACAGTTCACTGCTTCAGTGATTGGAGATCCATTTTTGCGTGTGCCGAGGTATGTGTGGCCGGCAGGAGGTCTGGACTCCACTTCACGCAGAGTCAGAGACGAGGAGAGCTTTCGCGGCGAAGAATTCTTTAAACAATGTTTACATGTTGTGGTCGTTACCAGGAGAGAGACCAACAGAGCAGCTGCAAGCTGCTTAAATAACACCCCTCAGTCCCCAGATTCCCCAGACAGCCCCTAAGGACGAAACAAGGTCAAGAGAGAGGGTCCGGGCAGCCTCCGTGGTCCTAACGCCGCTCTCGGTGGCCGGTGCTTCCTCGAACCGCGCTGCGGCGTAGGGCCGATCTGGCGGTCAATCAGAATGGTGCGCCGGGGAAGTGTTATAGCCCGCATGGGACAAAGGGAACCAACTGCAAGGCACGGGGTCGAAACACAGCCCTCCTTTGGAAACCATCCTAAACACAGCGGAAGTCGTTCGTGGTGCGGGCGCCGCCGGACAAAGAAGTGGGGGGGGGGGGGGTTCATTGCTGCCGGCACGGGGAGGGGCCGAATGGCAGTCCGTGACCCGGTGGCCGCTTCAGTCGTGAACACCGCGCAGCCGCGAGGAAACCCGAGCCGTGCATGTAGTCATGCGCCCGAAGCAGGCACCATGCGGGGATGAATGCTGCCTCCACGGTAGACACACCATAGCACTGGCCTTCCATCAGGCAAATCCCAGGGCACAAACATAACACCATATACGCTTCGAGAACTCGTTAGTGATCTTCACGACCGTCGGTATCTCGTTGCGGCGAAAGAAATCGTGCACACGACCTCGGCGCGCACAACGTGTAATACTTCGTGCTGCGTCTTCTTTTCTCCGCATTTCGTGGGCGCTTTCGCGACGGCGTCGACAGTTTGCCACCCGAAATATGCGAAGCTTTGACCTCCCTCCTCACCTTGAACACTGTGCTTTCGCTGACACCGAGCATCTTGAGTTTGTAATGGTTGTGATAAATTCATTGTTTTATATAAGTACTTGTTCAATATCAACTGATTCATTTGAAGCTCGGAACAGGAGTAGTATATTTGCCGTGTACATGTAAACAAGCGCAAAAGCCATGCAGAGCTGCTCTTTGTGCTTTCGTCACTTGCAATGAAGCTAAAGAGCAGACGACGGGCAGCGTTGTGGAAGGTACGGGGTTATTTTTCTGTCGCGATCCGGCATGCGCTGTAGCGCATGAGAGCTCTACTAAACTAGTCATCAAAATACAAGAGTCTTTATTTATACCGAGAATCGCGCGTTCAGAAGCACGATTTTTTTAGAGGGATTATTTTAGTCGCGGAGGCAATCGGACGTCGCACTTCGGTCATCTCGGCGGGGCGTCTCCTTTTTTCTAAAGTTGTATCCGACTATAAGCAAGGCACTCTTGCACAAGTGGCACAAGCGCGAAGCGAGCCCAGCCATGGCTCAACGCACATTTCTCCACGTTGACCGCAACGCCCGTATTTCTTTAATGACTAATTTCGCAGCTCAGAGGTACACACATATATGTGGTTTGTTCCTTATCATACAATTTGCGATGTGAAAATGGTAACTATTGCTGTTAGCAATACTGTCAAGCAGTGTACGTGCTCGCTTTCGGTGTAAAGGAAAAGCCAGAAGACACGTTTCTGGGGTTGTCCACGCAGTAATGGTGCGTGTGGGAAATGACAGCAGCATTTATTATTCACTGTTGTCTCAAAGCTTGAGGCACTTTGTTTAAATGGGCTTTTTTCCCAATATTATCTATAGTATCTATAGACATCGTGATTGTCAGTCACAAACAATGCGTAGTTCGAAAGAAGAGGTTGCAGGAACCATACAGGAATCAGTTCCATGAGTTTCAGCCAGTGCGGCTCATCATTGTACATGCATTTTAACGGTGTGGAGTCACAGAGGGCAGGAACTGCACCTTCTACAAGGCTAGTGAGGGGTTTCTCAAGAGCACGATTTTCCTTCAGTGCATCTTTGGCAAATGTCTGCAAGGTGTGAAGGACAAATAGGAGCTGGTACGAAGGATAAAGCAATCCACCTCGATCCACCACGTGCGGCTGGCTCGCCGTCTTCGGAACCGGCAGTCAACAAGATGGCAACAAAGGGCAGTACCTGCAGTTACTGCAGTGGTGCGCGCTCCCCCTCACAGTGCCAGTTCTCTCCCGCACAGTGCTTCATGTGCAGGAAAACTGAGCACCTTGCACAGGTATGCCAAGTGTGGAGGACGAACAGCAGACAGCAGCAGCAGTCTGGATCGAGCCCAGGTTCCACACAAGCCTGCAACCAGGATAGCCATCACAAGGGTACGCGGCAGGGACATGTGGCAGCAGGCTCGAGTTCCTCCGCGGCCAGGCTCCACATCGTGGCCAAAGACTCACCGATTTTCAACGTGTGGCACACAGGCCTTGTTCCGTAGTCTGTGCCACCGTATATGCTGACCATTGAAGTCTGTGGGCACCCCATTTTTATGGAGCTTGACAGCGTGTCAGTCATGGCCGGGAAACCTTTCCCGGCCTGTCTATTGAGGCTTTGAGCGTCATGCCGCACAGCTACACCGGACAGCTCTCTTAGGTCCAGGGTCAGGCCCAGGTAAGCGTTCGTTTTGGCAACAGGGAGGTAATCCTTCCCCTTTATTTAACCAAGGGGTCATCACCGACACTGCTGGGCCGAAACTGGATTCACGCACTGTATTCAGCCCCAGCCATTCTTCAGAGGGAGGTGGACAACCTTTTCAGGGGCATGAGGCAGGTGGCAGTGTATATGGACAACATCCTTGTTACCGGCACCGACAACAGGAAACACCTGTAGAACCTGCACAATGTCCTGGCACACTTGCAGGACACCGGTCTCAAGCTCAAGCTGGAAAAGTGTGTCTTCCTGGCCCCCAGTGTTGAGTGCCTGGGACATGTCCTTTCCCAGGCCAGCCTGGACGTGGCCCCCGCAAAGTTGATGCTGTACTTAAGGCGTCTAATACCCCAGTCACACGGGCACTTTCAAAGTCCTTTGAACCAAAGATCCTTTACTTCAAGCGAGAATGCGCAGTGTCATACAGGCACAGCAAAGGAGCCTACTGGAAGGGAGCTTTGAGTCAAAGGAGTGCGCGTTCGTCCTTTGAAACCTTAAGGGGATACTCTCAAGCCTAGAGGGCGTCCGACAGCAGAAAAAAAAAATCTCTAAAAACATGGAAGTTCAATTTTTACCTTTTCAGAACAAGCTTACAAGTACTGAACACTATTACTAAAGTACTAAACACTTTCAGGACACCCGCAATCTCCATCATGAACGCAGCAGCAGTACAGCAGCGCTGGCATGGCTTGTCGTCAGCAGCAACATCGACACATGGGTGCCATGTGCGATTTGGTTCTTCGGTTAGCGGCTGCTAGGCATCCCAGTCTCCTCGGCTTTTTTCTGTGCATCTTCTTCCCTCGTCACTTTCGTTTTGTAGTTCTTTATTTTACCACGCTTACGCGTACCTACTGCTGCCTAGCTACAAGGAATGAAACAAAGCAGCTGAAGAAAGGCCGACAACGAATAATCGATGCGAACATGCGGTGTACGAAGCGGTATACATGGTGGCCATCATTACAATAGATACATCTGTATTTGGTAAAGTAATGCCTTCACTGCGCGTGCATTTTGTTTTGATCTTACTATGTATTAGGAAGAATAAATATTGCTGAAAAAATATGACAAATTTATTATGAGACGCATTTGGGCCATATTTTCTTATTGCTTTCGAGGCGATGGCAGCACTAAGGACATGTTGTGGTTTCTCTTAAAAGCTTCAACGGAGACCATCTGGAGACCGTGCGGCACCGACACATATCCCTTGAACTAATGTGCCTTTGAAAGCTCAATGCTCCTTAACTTCCAAGGACTTTGGCATGCTCGTGTGACTGGGGTATAAGTCCCACAACAAGAAGGGGCTTCAGAGCTACCTCGGCTTTATCAGCTTCTACAGGCATTTCCTGCCGAACCTGCTGGCGGATCCACAGCTACTCCATCTTCTGCTTCGTGATGGTCAGCAGCAAGTCTGGAAGAAGGAGCAGTATGTGGCCTTCCAGCGCAACAAGGAGCTAATCACCAAGGCTCCAATGCTAGTACACTTCGATCCGGCCAAGCCTGTCATCCTTACCGTAGGTGCGTTGCCGTATGGCATGGTAGTTGTCCTGGTGCACCAGGACAAGGATGGACAAGAACACCCTGTGCCACTTGCTTTCCATCGGCTTCCCAGGCCATCCTTGTCCAGCTGGCGTTACAGCCAGGTGGACAAGGAAGGTCTGGCGCTCATGTACGGGGTTAAGCGCTACCAGTACCTGTGAGGCCGGAAATTCGAAGCTGTGACAGACCACAAGCCGCTGTTGGGGCTGCAGGGGCCTGACGAGGCGGTTCCCATGCAGACATCACCTCGAGTGGTATGCTGGACCTTGAGGCTGGCAGCCTACAGCTACCAGCTGGTCTACCCTCCGGGAAAGAACCTGGGACCTGCTGATGCCCTGAGCCACTTGCCCCTGCCAGAGGTGGCTGCTGAAGTGTTCATGCTGGAGCATGCGTACCCGGAGGTACCCTACAGATCTGCGATGTTGCAGGTGACCAGCCTAGAAGCTTACGTTTGGGCTACCTAATTAACAGACCTCACCCTAACCTTGAAGACAAAAGGACGTCGGCACCATCCAGTAAAAATCAGAAGCGGAGTATTAAACATGAAGACGGAGCAGAGGCACTCTGTCATTGTTATTACATGTAGATGAAGATAATTTAGAACCACCGCCACAACTGGTAAGGCTATGTGCTAGAACATAAATGAGCCACATATGCCACCTCTGTCCAGTACACAGATGTTGAGTGGGCATTGGACAACCATGGCAGCTGCTGGCACAATCTCGCTCTCCAGGATCAATATTCTCCATCAGTGGAGTGGCTGAGAGGTACAATACTGGACTGCCAATCTGTTGGTTGAAAGTTCAAATCCTATTAGCACGATAAGAACTTTTCTTTCTGTGTAATTTCCTTACAAAGGATTTTGGGATACTAGTGCTGGACACCAGCAGACATCAAAACGACCAGTGGAGTTCTATATCTCCTTGATAACATTTTGCACAGGGCAGCTACCATAGCATACTTCAGTCCAAATTAATTTTTATACATGTCATTAGAAAAATATACTCCACTTTTAGCTGGAGAGCTGCCAGCACCGTAGTTGAACGAAATAAGCAAATGGATTTTTAACACTTGGCTCAAAATTTAAATAGCCGATGAATGAGTGTCATAACAGGTGATCTAAATGACGATATAAAGTGGGTAAAAATCAGCACTTCGTTATCCAAATTCCGCTACACTGAAATTCAACCTTCTGCTAAGTACTATCGCTAGCCTATTCTTTTTACGCCGTTTTCCCATTCCCGCTTCTCCCTGACATGGGCCGGCGTGCCATCAACTTGCATAATAAAGTTTTTTCGGTCAGATTCCATTCGCGGTAAAAGCGTATGTTAAGCCTCCCATGTTTTCGCTTAATATCTGTCCCTATCTTCAACAGTCCTGGGTAGCATCTTTCGATTTCAATCACGGAGAGCGAACTCTCGTTATTGGGCGGGCGACGGCGTTTATCTCGCCGATCGAGATCGCTTGCAAAATACTGTAAGGCGAGGAGGTGTAACGTTGAGCACTACCGATACTCACTCTTGTCATTTGCCACAGGAGGTAGCGAGCATTGGCCGCATTAGTGCTGGAGACAGCAGAAACACCCGGCACACCAAATCGGGCGCCAAAACACACGTGTAGAATACAACATAAGTTTGTGGAATACAAAAGAACCATGAAAACAGCAATGCGTAGATGATGACGATGATGATGATGTAGACGCTGTTATGTTAATGATGATGATAGTAGTCACCCTCCCCTTTGGAACGGGTGGCGTAAGGGCATAGATATAGTGCACTAGAATAATGACATTATTCTAGTACACTATAGGCATAGAGTTTCTCACTATGCGTAAGGGGATACATAGGGAAAGAGGAGAGAAGAAAGAGGGCAACTGGTCACTGGCTGAAGCCGAGCCTTGGTGACAGAAGTAACCGCATTGCCGCGCCCTACTTCAACGGTCAGCGGATGATACAGAAGATCTGTAGACAATGCAGGGATTGATGGACATATGTGGTACAGAAGGAGACAGATTAGGCTTGAAGTTTAGCAAAGAAAAATCAGCAGTCATGAATTTTAATGATAACATCTGCGGCGAGCATAGGATACAGGAGGCCACGCTTGAGATAGTCGATAAGTACAAGTATTTTGGGGTGGGGATAAATAATGAAATTGAGTGTCTGACAGAGTACGAAAAATATGTAACCACTAAAGGTTAACGGAAATGCACCCTTTGACTTGCCCCTTCTGCCACACAACCATAATCGTTATCTGCCTTGATGCGTTTCCTTTCTTTAACGCTCCGAGCCCGGAACTTTCCAGTAACGAACGGCGCGCGCGTTATCAGAAGGGGCACTCCAAAGGGTGTACACTGTTCTATGCTGATAACGCGCGTGCCGTTCGTTACTGGAAAGTACCGGGCTCGCAGCGTTAAAGAAAGGAAACGTATCAAGGCGGATAACGATTATTGTTGTGTGGCAGAAGGGGCAAGCCAAAGGGTGTAACTTTGCCTAAGAGTGTGCAGTGATTATGAAGAGTAGGGCACTGTGGAAATAGGTACGAGGTAGAACGAGGGATATGGAAGGGGGTAATGGTTCCGGGCCTGACTTTTGCCAATGCAGTTCTATGTATGAGAGCAGAGGCCCGAGCACAGTTGGAACCTAGGTCAACGTGGTGTGGGTAGGCTCGCTCTGGGAGCGCATGGCAAGACACCAAATATTGGGATGCAGGGGGATCTGGATGGTCTTCTTTGGAGGGCAAGATAGCATTTGAGGAGCGATTGAGAAAAATGGGGGAAATGCGGTGGGCTAGGAAGGTTTTCAGTTACTTATACACGAGGAATGTTGAAACAAGGTGGAGGAAGCGAACTAGAAAATTGTCAAGCAAATACTTGGGCAGCAGTTGGGGGACAAGCTCGACCCGATTCAAAGGGTTGAGCCTCATTCATCCATCCACCCACAAATTCGAGCGAATGATCACACGCGCTACCTCGTGCGTAGTACCTAGGCAGCGTCAAAAGCACGACCAGTAAAAGTTCCAGTAGGTCGTGGTCAAAAGCACGACCTACTGTAGTTCGTGGTCAAAATCACCCAAATTTTTTTCTCTCTCGCGCCCGCTTTTACTCGCGCCTGCGCACAAACGACTGGCGATCACTCAAAGTTGCTTCAAATGAACGTCTCGTTGTCGTAAACAGCAATAATCACGTGACACCGACCTGCAATCATGGCGTCCGCCGGCCAGCGCTTGCTTGGTTTCGGTGACGCTACGTTCTCCGAAACAGACCAGGACGCAAACTCGGCGTTGACTGAACTCGACAAAGGTTTGCAAAGATCCACTACAAAATACTTATTCCATGCGCAACAACGCGCGTAATGTTCTTCATGCCCTTTAGCTCAAACGATTCACTCTCACAGTCGCCGGCCTCTCGAGGCCCGCAATGCTTTTAATGAACACTTTGACGTGTGAAGAGAAAGTGCTTTAGTCTATTAAATTCCCGTCATCTTAGGCTTTCGATTGCTCCTATGTGCAGACCTGTCATTGCTGGAATGACTTTCCGTGCAGGCCTCCGTTCGGGCCGCCTGGGCGAGCAATGCGAGACGATCGTTCGGTTCCCGCGCCTCTTCGAGAAGTACCCATTCCCGATCCTCATCAACTCGGCTTGCTTGAAGCTGGCTGAGGTGTTCCGTGTCGGGAGCAACTTCCTCCGCATGCTGGTGCTCAAGGTGGTGCAGCAGAGCGAGCGGCACCTCGACAAGGTGCTCAACATTGACGAATTCGTGCGTCGAATCTTCTCCGTCATGTACAGCAACGACCCCGTCGCCCGCGCGCTCACGCTCAGGTAGGGTGCGCCGCCTGACCGTAGCCGTCGGTGGCGGCTACGGTCACTTGGTTTCGAAAGTTGTAGTAGAACCTCCAAGCGTTGTTCTTGCGCCAGGAGCGCTGTCTGCAAATTGATTGCTTACAAAGCTTAAACGTGTCTGTCCTAACGAGCTTTGAAGAAATCCCCGCATCGCTTCCGTAGTATGCGCGTTTGTATTCTTGTATGTAGAAGCAGACGTGTGCACATATCATGAACACACTCAATCTGTTGTCGGACATTGTTGTGCCAACTTATAACATAGCCAGGATCAAGTGTTGTTGTCTGCATAGCCATATGCAAGCAGTTTTATCTCCTTCGTTCCAGCTTATTTGGCTTTTTTTTTCTATCTGCTGTTAAATATTTATGTGTGAATTATTCCACTAACAGCATCATGCACTGTCTGAAATGACGACTGAAATTTAACAATTTCTGAGATTTTACACTTTTTGGCAGATTGGAGAGTCTGGAAAATAAAACTTCGACTGGGAGCATCATTGAAGCTAGTGTCACATAGTAGTGACAGTGAATGATGAAGTGGTAAAACTGTGAATGAAAAAACTAACTTTTTATTGGGCGAACTTGTGCCCACAAAAGCAAGTTACACTCAAAGCAGAGCGATAGCGGCGAACATGGTCGGCGATTGTCGAAATCTGATCAGAGGGTCAAGCGCGTCGGCTTTTATATGTGAGCCATCAAACGTTCCTGAGTAATCGCTGGTGCCCACATGTCTTCTACGAAGTTCTACACCATTCATGTCGCGCATACATACAATCAGATTACACAAGGTTCGGTGACAACAGGCAGTGGATAGAACCATTCCAAGTCCAGAGGAAGTCCAAAGCTCAGCTATGCAAAGTCCCAAAGTTCATTAGCGCTGTTAGAAAGGCTAAAGTTGTGCAACCTTGACTATTTGAGGTCGTGAGCGGCGGCGCTGTGATAGCGAAATGCCGTCTGGCACGACCTCATAGTCAAGTGCGCCAATGCAATCAGATGATCTTGCAGGGTCCGAAATGGCAGCGTAAAAGCATCTTGCCTTTAAGTCCTTGTGTGCGTATCCGGGTCCAAACTCAAACACGGCCGCTGGGCTGGTATTCCATGTAGCATTGTCGAAGATAGCAGGGCTAACTGTTGGTTCTCTGCTGGTTCTTGATGTGCAGGTGGGCGACCTGTTGGGCTTCTTTGGCTCACTGGAGATAGGCATCGACGTCGATGTTTTCTTCGTTGGTGACGTGTGGCAACATGGTGTCGAGAGTCGTCATAGGATTCCTGCCGTAAACCAGCTTGAAAGCCGCGATCTGTGTTGTTTCTTGCACTGCCGTGTTGCGAAGGTTACGTACGGCAGGACTGCATCCCATGTCTTGTGTTCGATGTTGACGTACATTGCTAGCATGTCGGCGAGGTCTTGTTCAGGCGCTCTGTAAGACCACTCGTCAGGGGGTGGTAGGCATTTGCCCTCCTGTAGCTTGTTTGGCTGTATTGCACAATGGCTTGAGTAAGCTCTGCTGTAAAAGCCGTTCCTCTGTCGATGATGACTTCTGGGGCACCATGTCACAGGAGGAAGTTCTCAACGAAAAATTTCACCACTTCGGCTGGGCTACCTTTCGGCAAAGTTTTAGTTTCAGCGAAGTGGGGGAGGTAGTCCATCGTCACGACAATCCACTTTTCGGATGTTGACATTGGAAGAGGTCCCATCAAATCCATCCCGAGCTGTTGAATTAGTCGGCAAGGAGGCTTGATAGGCTGTAGTAATCCCGCTGGCCTTGTTTATTGGCATGTCTTGACGTAACGGGCGATGTTGGCAATCACACGCGGCCGGTAATACCTTTCCTGTATCCTTGATAGCGTCTGGGAGAATCTGAGGTGCCCAGCGGTCGGATCGTCATGTACTTCTGGATGGAGTGTTGAGGGAACAAGAAGATCATTGGAGCTGACTGGTGAGAACTGTCTTCTTTACGAGTAGGTTATTTTGAAGCAAAAACGAAGACAATCCTTGCTTAAATGCCCTAGGGACAACGTCGCTGTTCCCTTCCGAATACTCCCCCGCAGGGGTGTCTGCGTCAGCAGGCGTTTGGTGTGTTGCGACACCACGTACCCGAGCACACGAGGGTTGGACCCTCCCGCGTGTAGCCGTGCGCGGCTTAGCCGTGTCCGGGGAAAAGGGGATCCTGGGGGTTGAGCCGATGCCGGGTGTTCGGACCTTTAAGGCCCCCCGGCGGAGGCAACACACCTCTTTGGCCTCTGCTTTACGTAGACGGCACCCCTGGACTGACCCACCCGGGGGAAATCGGCAGTCGCCTTTTCCTGTCCTCCTCTCCAATCTTCGTCTTTCTCTCTCGCCTTTTTCATCTTTCCTGTCTTCTCTTCACTTCTCCTCACTTCCTAGTTTCCCGGCGGCAAGGGTTAACCTTGTGTGGCTAACCTACCTTGGTTATGTCGTATTAGGTTATAGTTGAGGTGTACAGCTGGCGTGGGCAGGACTTGCTTGCTAGTTCCTGTCCCGTCCCCTCATTGGGCTCCATGGTGGGCGGCAGGCATCATGACCGAACATTAAACGCACTTTATGGCTCCACCTCTCTCAGAAAATGATCGCACTCCAAAAAGAGTGCGGACCGAGGACATAACTTCCCAATGCTTCCAAAAAAGAAACGAACATTTCCCCAGGTATCATGTGATACATAGTGAAGATCCAGATCAACCAGCTCGAAAAATGTCCCCATTCATAGTATCAAAATCTCTGACTTACGCCCTGGGCCTTGGCTACAAGGTGACGAAGCTAGCCAGTGGTGACCTACTCCACCAAATCCGAGACAAAGCACAATACTCGAAACTCCCAACCTTAGTGTCCTTTGGAGACGTCCGGGTAACCGTAACTACTCACCGCTCACTAAGCACAGTCAAAGGAGTAATATCTGAGCACGATTTCCTAAACCTTTCTGAAGAAGAGATGTTGGATGGTCTGAAAGACCAGAATGTTACCGAAGTCCATCGTATCAAAATCCGAAATGACGACAAGGAAATACCTACAAAACACATAGTCCTGACCTTTGCCTCCAGTCAACTCCCTGAATCCATAGAAGTAGGCTATCTTAGAATAACTGTAAGACCATACATTCCAAATCCGAGACGATGTTTCAAATGTCAAAGATTCGGCCATGGCTCTCAGAGCTGTCGTGGCCGCCAAACATGTGCCAAATGTTCATCAAATGCTCATGAATCTGTGGACTGTACCGCTGTGCGCGAACTGTGAAGGGGATCACCCCGCGTACTCGAGATCATGTCCGACATGGAAGAAAGAGAAAGAAATCATAACGATCAAGACCAAGGAAAACATAACTTATCAAGAGGCACGAAAACGACTCTCCTCAACATTTCAATTCAGAGCAAAAACAAATTTCGCGGATGTGGTGCGCAGGGGCGGCACACCACACCAGGCCTCGGCCACCGCCCAGGCAAAGCCTGAGGCAGGGCCACTCCCGCCCCCGGCAGATGCAGCGAAGGCTGCTCTGCCACCTATGAACAAAGGCGCGCCGGCCTCTCAGTCGGCCGCCCGCAAGGCTTCCCCCAGTCGAGAGAAGCCCACCAACCGTATACCCGCGGTTTCACCGCGGAAGTCCAGAGCCTCTAGTGAGGCAATGGACATAACACAAAACTCGCCTCTGCTGCAGCAGAAGCACAGCTCCCTGGAGCGAAAAAGAAAAGAAAAAACCCCAGTATTGGCACCCAAAAAACCAGTATCCTAATTTTTTAACTACACTCATCAAACATGGCATTCCTTATACAGTGGAACTGCCGAGGACTAATAAATAACTAGTGACATAAAAGAACTGTTAAACACACTGTCCCCAGTGGCTTTATGCTTACAGGAGACCAACTTAGGTCCCAAACAAAAAAACATTTTAAACAAGTACTACAATGTCTTTCGGTCTGACCGAGAACACGCAAGTAGACTGTCTGGAGGTGTTGCTATTGTAATTAAGACTGGTATTGCAACCCAAGAAATCAAACTTAAAACCAAATACGAAGCTGTTGCAGTCACTGTCATCCATTTTAAGACGACCACAATATGCAATATATATCTTGAGCCACACCTAACAGTAACACTTAATGATTTAGACACCCTTTTAGAACAGCTACCAGAGCCGTACCTGCTAGTTGGTGATTTTAACGCCCACTCCGGTTTCTGGGGAAGTGCACACACTGATGCGAGAGGCCATATTTTAGAAGATTTTATTTTAAGTAATAATATTTGCCTCCTAAACACCGGCAAAAGTACATACTGCTCTCCGAGCATGGGAAAAAAGAGTTCCATAGATTTGTCTTTTAGTTCACCCTCTGTTTTTAGCAATTTTAAATGGGATGTCATCGACAACCCATACGGCAGCGATCACCTACCTGTATTAATCAGCTTAACCTCTCCACCACAAGTCATCCCAACAAAACCACGACGGTGGAAGTTACATTTAGCCGACTGGGCACTTTTTAAAGAAAGGGCCAGCTTAGATAAAATAGTTTCAGATGATTCAAGCATAGACGAACTGAATGAAGCTATCACCAACTGTATTTTAACCGCTGCACGCCTTGCAATTCCTCAGTTGTCAGGAGTAGTAAAAAAGAATCACAAAATTTGGTACACTCAAGAATGCCGAGACGCAAAAAGGAGACAAAACAAAGCCTGGGGAATTTTTCGTAGGTACTCAACGCAGGAAAATTTCATCACGTTCAAAAAGTTCAGAGCAAAAGCCCGGTATATTCGCCGTAATGCAGAAAAAACTTCATGGCAAGGTTACGTGTCCTCAATAAATAGCACAATTACATCAAAACAAATGTGGGAGATGGTAAAAAAGATAAATGGCAGCTACTCTCCATTCACGGTTCCATTTCTCTCTGACCCTGGTATACAGACAAATATAGAAGAACAGGCAGATATTCTGGGTGAATATTTTTCTGCGGTCTCCAGTTCATCTCACTATTCAGAATCATTCCTGAAATACAAAAATACAGCTGAAAGACAAAGACTGCCGACAAGTGGCGGTACAAATGAACCCTATAATAACTTACAGTTCAGGAAATTAATAGAGTACTGTCCGCTGGTAAGCAAACCGCACCTGGCCCAGACGAAATACATTATCATATGTTAGCTCATCTCTCTGAACCGGCTGTGGAGGCACTTTTAAATTTCTTTAACAAAGTTTGGGTATCGGGGAAACTTCCCGAAGCCTGGAAGATGGCCATTATTGTTCCATTATTAAAACCCGGAAAACCATCCACCCTTCCTAGCAGCTATAGGCCCATAGCTCTGACTAGCTGTCTAGCAAAGTCCTTTGAAAGTCTATTGAATATCAGACTAACATTTGTGTTAGAAGACCGGGAGCTCCTGGATGTCCATCAATGCGGCTTTAAAAAGGCTTGCTCCACCGCCGACCACCTTGTCCGTCTTGAAAATACTGTTCGTGAAGTTTTTGTACACAGGCAACACTGTCTATCTGTCTTCTTCGATTTGGAGAGGGCATATGATACAACGTGGAGGTTTGGGATCATTCAGGACCTGGCTGAACTGGGCATCCGCGGCAGGATGTTGAACTGCCTGAAGGACTTCTTGTCTAACCATACATTTCATGTCCGCCTTGGCTCAACCCTTTCAAGGAATTTTATCCAGGCAAATGGAGTACCTCAGGGATTTATTTTGAGCACAACACTCTTCATTGTAAAATGAATTCTATCAGGAAAATAATTCCAAAATCTGTTATGTATTCTCTCTATGTAGATGATCTCCAGATAGCTTGCACATCCTCGAACATATCAACATGCGAACGACAAATACAGCTAACAATAAACAAACTAGCAACATGGGCAGACAGAAATGGTTTCCGTTTTTCCCCACAGAAATCGGTGGCCATTCTTTTCTCACTCAGACGAGGCGTACAAATAGATCCCACCCTACACCTGAACGAAATAAATGTACCCGTAAAAAATGAGCATAAATTTCTAGGTGTAACATTTGACAGGAAGCTCACCTTCCTGCCTCACATAAATGCTTTGAGAAAGAAAGCTTCTCAGTCCCTGAACATACTCAAAGTGCTGTCGAGAAAACACTGGGGAGCCGATAGGACTTGTCTCTCACAAATTTACCGCTCTGTAGTACGCTCTACTCTGGATTATGGATGTATAGTGTATGAGTCAGCAAGACCATCATACCTGAAACGGCTAGATCCAGTACATAATTTAGGTTTGCGTCTCTCCACTGGTGCATACAGGACATCACCCATAAACAGCCTGCACGTAGAAACCAATGAGCCATCACTTACAGATAGAAGAGCCATGCTCACATGCTCGTACATTCTAAAAATCCGTTCGCTTCCCAAACGCCTATGTTACCCCATAGTCACAAAGTGCCCATCAAGAACACTGTTTAACAACAAACCGCAAGCTATTAGGCCACTCCTCCTGCATTTCGAAGAGATGTGCCAAAACCTTGGCATGCTAGACATATTGCCAAACATTGCCCAAAGGCGAGGTCCACTGCCGCCATGGCACAAATTTCCTGAAATCTGTGATTTCACTCTGACACACTTCCGTAAAAAACAAATTCCGCAACAACATATAATGCAAGAATTCCTCACACTTGAAGAAAAGTACAGTAATTTTGCAGCTTTTTACACAGACGGTTCAAAAACAGATGCTTATGTAGGAAGTGCAGCTGTACAGGGGAATTGGAATAAAATAGTAAGACTTCCACAGTGTGCTTCCATCTTCACTGCGGAAAGTTATGCCGTCTGTGTAGCCGTAGAAAAAATAGTAAATGAGAGACTCACCAACAGTGTTATTTACACAGACTCACTGAGTGTGCTCACGGCCTTTCATTCTGGAAATGCAATGGCTCCTCTGCTTGGAGACCTCATACACAGCATTACAGCAGCCACAGCTCAAGGCAAAAACATCAGGCTCTGCAGGGTACCAAGTCATGTCGGCATAAAAGGCAATGAAAGAGCGGATTTGTGCGCTGCTCAAGCTTACGGCAAGCAAATTAAGAATATAAATATGCCCTATAGAGATTACATGAACTTACTACATAGTAATGCAAGGAAAAAATGGCAGTCCACTTGGAACAACGAGCTAAATAACAAGCTACAATTAATAAAACCAGTTCTAGGTGAATGGAAGTCATGCGTGCACCAGAAGCGTTTCAAGGAAGTCATTATCTCCCGTCTCCGTATAGATCACACACACATTACACACAACTTTCTGCTGAAGAAAGAAGACAAACCAATTTCACTTGCGGAGATGAACTTACAGTCAATCACATTTTAATTTCATGTTGTAAACTGGAAAAGCTACGGAAAAAGTGCTTTTCCCCGTATTATAACCAATGCATCCCTTTTCACCCAGCGCTGCTCTTGAGTGATAATGCAATTGTAGACATGTCTAGCGTTTTTACATTTTTAACAGAAGCTAGTTTTCTTAAAAATATGTAAATCATCACGCAGTACTTCACCTCATACACCACAGCCATTTCTCATTCCTGAGAAAAAGGCTGAGGACTTTATTTGATTGGTTAGGAGCCTCGAGATCCTTGCTCTGGCAAGGATGGCCGCTGAGGTTACCTGACCCCCTTTAAAAGTTTTTGTCAGTACCTATTGTTACAATCTTTTTCTTACTCCATCATGAGGTCTCTCTAACTATTTAAGCACTCAACACCACCGCCAATATTTACATTTTTATAGAATTGCACGGAAAATTCTCCTATACCTCGAGCTTGGCGCATGATGGCCTTAGTTGCCTATGTGCCATAAAACACAACACAACACACCCCTTCCGAATACCCGACGAGGCTTTTTACCTCTGAATCTGCTCATTGCTGCTCAGTGAAGTCTTCCTTGCTTATTATTCCAAGGAAGGTGTCGTCATCCTCGTTGTCTTGCAGCGGAGGGTCAATGGGGGCGTGTTAAAGGCAGTCAGCATCAGTTTTCAGCAGGACTTGTGTCGGCAGCGGCAGGCAAGCGGGGGCCTGGCGTCCGACGAGCGCACGGCGAGCGCCCGACGCAGAGAGGGAGACGCGGAGCCAACTGCTCCTGATGAAACCGAACAAAGGACTGAGCTGGCTAGCGGCTGTTTATTCCACGAAGACTACACACGCCAGAAGGCACCTCCTGATTGGTCCAAGCTCGTCACATGACCGAAGGGGGGTGCGCCATCTAGCTAGACTACTACGAAACATAAATGTATGATAATACGAAGATCGCGCAGGGGGAGACACTATACCACATCATCCCCCCCTGGAAACAAAGTAAGCATACAGTGAAACGCGCACACAAAGCGCGCACTTAAGTCCAAGGACAAATTCAGTTCGTTCCCCCCCACATTCACACACACGCGCACCAGTCGCACACAAGGCACGCACTTAAGTCCACGAACAAATTCAGTCCGTCCCCGCCCAAGTTCACACACACGCGCACCAGACTTGGGGCACCAAAACACAGGCAGTCACTCAAAACGAAATTCGACAAAGGAACACGGGCACATGACTCATTGCACCGCAACAAGAAACACATTTTATACCTGTGTTAACGAAACATGTGAACTGTCTCCTTAATGTCGCAGCGAGGCCCCTAGCTGTGGCATTTCGAAGACGGCAATATGCTCTACATTCAAGAAACATAACCATCAAGCCACGGAGGCCGTTTTCTGTCACAATGAGGACATGTACGTACCTCAGAAGAACTTTGGGGGTTGCGACGCGTATCGGTCGACTTCGAAGACCCAGCCGTCCCACTATTATTTCCCTCCCCCTGGTTGGACAATTGAATGTGGTTGTCGCTCAAAGCTGGAGAGGGTTGTCCAGGAAGCTCCTCTCGACGTCCCAACAAGTCCTGGGAGGCTACCGATTCCCCCACGGAATCAGAAACGATTGCTGACTGTGTAGACTCGGAAGTGATACAGTCAGACGAACTACCTAACTGAAGCTTATGACTATGAAATGACGATGTCACGACAGACGAGTCATCGGAATGACTATCCAGGTTTGAATATGAGTACAAAAAATCTTTATCAGTTGTGGACAATGTACTATGTTTTGAATTATCTACTACTGTGGTTAACTTAGATTCATTCCACGTCTTCCCATCACTGAGTACAAAAGTGGATGGTCCTACCTGGGCCTTCACTGTACGAGGTTTACTGTACTTGAAAAATCCTTTCCTGTTAAATCTTACTTTGACGGTGTCTCCCACCTTGATGCGAGTTGCCTGAGCACCTCTACGTTTGTCAACACACTGCTTAGTTTGCCACTGTTTCTGCAAGACCCTTTCTTGAACTTGAGGCACAAGACTGTCCCGTTCCCATAGGTCTACACAGAGCCGCATGGTTCCATCCTTCTTGCGCACCACCACGAGTGGAGACACCCACTCAGAAGCCTCGACGCGCTCGATGACATCACAGTCCTCGAGACGTCGCAGTTCATTTGTGACCCGGTCACAGAAAGCCAGGGGGTGGTCTGCGCAACTTTGAAGATACTGGTTTCATACCTTGCCGACGATGTATTCGGTGCACGAAGTTTTTGACGAGACCCAACTCGCCACTGAAGAGGTGATCAAAACCCAGAGGCACACCTGTGGGGCTCTGTACTGAAGGAAGCGATGCTAGACGACATGTCAGCGACGTACCGTCGATCTGTATACCCAAGTGTTGGATGGCGTCTAGACCCAGCAGTGATGTTCCTGTAGTCGTTACGTGAACCGTGACTGAGCACGACCTTTGGAAAAACTGGACAGTGGCTTGGAAAAGGCCTTGAATGTCGATGCGTTGCTTGGAGAAATTCCTCAAGTCCACTGTTGTTTTTGACAACTTGTGCTGTCGACCAAAATTATTTCTAAAGTCTTCGGCAGTCATCAATGAGACAGACGCTCCTGTGTCCACGAGCAGCCGCATGGCGACGCCGCTAACTACGACCGGGACTTGTAAATCCTTTTTAGTTTCCAAAGTGCTTACCGTCAAGACAGACGCGGACAGCTGCCCTGCGGAAGTTGACGAAGACAGTGTTTCTGCAGAAGAGACATGCTGAACAGTACGGGTTTTTCGGCAAACTGAAGCAAAATGGCCCAACGTGTGGCAGGCGTTGCACCGCCGGTTCCTTGCTGGACAATTCCTGTACGTTGCAATATGTTTCGTGCTGCCACACCGATCGCATGAACTACGGTCGAAATTAGGGTCTTTCTTCGCATCCTGTGCTTCATTGCGGGTTTCGGAGGAGCCTCGTGGAAAATGTCGATCATCTGGGCGGCCTCCCGGAAGACGTCGGCCATTTTGGCGGCTCCTCGGAAGAAGTCGGCCATCTTGGCGGCTCCCCAGAAGAAGTGGGCCATCTTGGCTCGTCGACGGAACGCCAAGTTGAGCTGCCTCGATCCTTTGTATTTTTTCGGAGTCGAACGTGCGGTTCGCTCGATGCAGGGCTTCTAAAGAGCGTCCGATTTCTTCTGCCTTGTCCAGGGACAGGTTTTCGCCATGAGCTAATAACTTTTCGTGAATGCTGGCGTTCGCTACCCCATGTATTATTTGGTCTCGGACGCGTTCATTATAGGTTGTGCCGAAGTTGCACTGTACCGCCTTCTCCTTCAGTGCGGTCATGAATTCCAGGAACCCTTCGCCCTCGAACTGCCTTCTACTGGTGAATTCGTGCCTCTCCGCCAGAACATTTGTTGACGCGGCGAACAGCCGGTCAAGCTGCTGCAAGAGTTTCTGGAACTCTAATGCTGGTGGGACCGTATCGCTTGACGGTGAAGCTGCGCCGGACAACTGCCTTGCCGCTTCGCTTGACGCTGACGCTGCGCCAGTTAACTGCCTTGCTGCTTCCTGCTCCTTGTCTGCAAAGTACTTGCGTTGTCCCTCACGCCCGAGAGCGCTGACGAGCGCTGACGAGCGCGGACGCTCGTCGCGCGTCCGTCCAGTCGCCACCGCCGGCCGCTTCGAGGTGGGCCTGAAAATTTTTTTTCCATCTAAACCATGGAGTTGACGGTGGCCCGGGCAATTCAAGAAAAACGGGAAGGTTTGCCATAAAGGAAGCCATGCCAGGTAGCGTGCGGGAGACAGTGCAGAAGACAAGCTGGAGCTCGCAGCAGGAATAGGGCAAGGAAGAACAAAGGGGTCGAGAAGGCCTAGGCTCGGAAGCCTCGCGCCACCAAGTGCATCAGCGGCGTTTGCATGCCGTGCAGACACAGGAAGGGACGCTTCACTTACAAAGCTCGTTGGTTTCCCGGGGCTTCGGTTGGAACCGCAGCGGGAATCCCATCTTCGTCGCCATAAGATGTTGTGTCGGCAGCGGCAGGCAAGCGGGGGCCCGGCGTCCGACAAGCGCCCGACGCAGAGAGGGAGACGCGGAGCCAACTGCTCCTGATGAAACCGGACAAAGGACTGAGCCGGCTAGCGGCCGTTTATTCCACGAAGACTACACACTCCAGAAGGCACCTCGTGATTGGTCCAAGCTCGTCACATGACCGAAGGGGGGTGCGCCATCTAGCTAGACTACTACGAAACATAAATGTATGATAACACGGAGATCACGCAGGGGGAGACACTATACCACAGAGGATGTACAAGTCAGCATCAGTTTTCAGCAGGACTTGTAGATTACATTGATGTAATATTCTTGCAGTCTGAGGCTCCACCACGCCAGCCGTCCTGAATGGTCCTTTAAGTTCCCTAGTCAACTCAACGCGTGATGGTCGCTGATGACTTTGAATGGCCTGCCGTATAGGTAAGGGCGAAATTTTGCTGTTGCTCGAACGATGGCAAGGCATTGCTTTCTGGTCGTAGAATAATTGCCTTCCGCCTTTGACAGCGATCCGCTAGTATAGGCTATCACCCGTTCAAGTCTGTCTTCCCTCTGGGCTAGGACGGCACCGAGGCCTAGGATACTGGCGCCAGTGTGGATTTCTATATTGACATCCTCATCGAGTGCGCAAGTACTGGTGGCGACTGCATGCGTTGTTTGAGTTCTTGAAATATGTCCGCCGGCAGCGTTTTCCACTTGAACTTGGCATCAGATTTAGTTAGGTGTGTCAGTGGCTCAGCAACGCGTGAAAAGTCCTTGACAAAGTGCCTGTAGTAGGCACACATTCAAAGGAATCTGCGCATTGCCTTCTTGTCGATGGGCTGCTGGAACTTTACAATGGCAGCTGTATTCTGCAGGGCGGGCGGACTCCAGACTTGCTGATGACGTGGCCCTGGAACAGCAGCTCATCATAAGCGAACGGCACTTTTCTGGCGTCAGAGTGATTCCTGATGACTTGATGACCTCTAGTACAGTCGAACCCAGCTATATCGAACTCGCAAAAAAACGCCTATCAGTTCGATATAGAGCATAATCCGATATAATCCTGCTAAATAATTCGATGTCATAAAAGCACATACCATTTATAAAATCACTTTATTGATTAAACTAGCTTAGTTTTGCATGAAAGAGTCCTGCATTTTCTTCTGCTTGGGCAATTTCGCTGCCTGTGACACACGCACTTCTCCACATTGTCTAAGGAGTCGGAGCAGCTGAGGCCACAACCTTCCGCATTCGCGCAGAAGCACCGGACTAGTGCGAGCGCACCAATCACTTTGGAGGATGTTGGCAAAGGACCGTCATTGCTTTCCTCATTGTGCCCACTTTCTCTTGTGCTCGGTACAATGTCGGCAATGTAGTCTTCATTTTCGGGCTCTCCCGTGGTCGCAACACCATCATTTGCACTCACAAACTCATCCACCGTTGATTGATCAACAGCTTCCGGAAATTCTGACAGCTCACTCTAAACTTCGGCAACACCGGCAATGGCTTTGTCACATTCATCAGAATTCACAGTCATCACCGAGCACGCGGAAGCCGGCATGGCTGAAGCAATTTCAAATGAACCACTCGTACATGGCCGTGCGTATGCATCGGGCGCTACGGGCACTGGGTCGTGAGTTTGGCCGCTTTAGCCCTAATCTCCCCCTTATTCTTCAAGGTCGTGCTGAGAGTGCCCCCTCAGAATCTTGCACGCTGCGGGGACATCCCACTTCTCACCGCATTCGACCCGATTTGTGATTTCAGACCTCACAACAAAAGGCAAATTCTGCCACTTCATCATGGCAACACCGCGGGAGAAGGCCCACAAGGCGCACACACAATGAACCAGAAAAGCAGCGAGACAACTCGCACTTTCGCCATCTTGCACGACGAGGGCACAAGAGCCTCTGATTGGCTATGTGAGCAAGTGCTGTGGGTGGGCCAGGATCATATTTTGCTGGGAGGTGTCGACAGCTCGCTCAATGCAGCGCGGTCACGGTAGGGAGAGCGGTTGGATAGAGCCGCATCACCGAGTTTCCCCGGCACCGCGAGGGAAAGCCAACTTCTGGGGGCATTTTTCCGCCGCTTGACGTTCGCTATATTGGGAGTCACTGCTATTTTTGTTCGATGTAAGCGTAATTTTTGCTATATATACTCATTGTAACTGTACCTTGTCCAGAAATTGTTTGATGTATAGAATAATTCAATGTAAACAGGTTCGATGTAGTTGGTTTCGACTGTACTGTTGCAAGCCATCTAAGGTGATCGTCGAAATTCCTGGCAAAAACGACGACATCCTCCAAGTAGCGAAGACAGGTCTGCCACTTTAACCCTGCTAACACCGTGTCCATCACGCATTGGAATGTTGCAGGCGTTGAGCATGGACGGAATGGCATGACCTTGAACTCGTAGAGGCTGTCTGGCGTGATGAAAATTTTTTCTCACTGCCTCTCGTTGTCTTGCCAGTAGCCAGTCTTGAGATCCATCGGCGAGAAGTAGTTAACGTTGCAGAGCCAATCCATTGCGTAGTCTATCTGTGGGAGGGGGGGGGGGTGTATATGTACTTCCTCGTGATCTTGTTCAGTCGACGATAATCGACGCAGAAATGCAGGGTTCCGTCCTTTTTTTTTTCACTAAAACCATAGGAGATGCCCACGAGCTTTTCGACGACTGGATGATGTCACATAGCATTTCGTCGACTTGTTGCCTTATAGCTTCACGTCCTCGTGTTGAAATTCAATAAGGGCTCTGGCGGAGTGGTCGAGCGCACTCTTAAGTTATCATGGGATGCTTTGCAACTGGTGTTCGTTGAATCCTCGATATTGCCGAAAAGCACTCTTTGTATCATCGGAGAAGACTGCTTACTCAGGGGAGACTTGGATTTATGTCGAAGGGCATTGGTTTGGGAACTATGGCCGTCGTGCTAGATGCGGCAGAATCCGAGAAGACAAACACATTGCTGGTTTCTACAATTTCCTCAATGTAAGCGATCGTTGTTGACGTGCTTGAACACCTGGCTAAAGTTGATCAGCATTACTTTCCCTTTTCCTCAGTGCAGTTGAGTGATCTCTGTTGCGATGCAAATATCATAATCGAGCAGTAGATGTTGGTCACCCTTGATGATGTCTTCTACGTCTGGGGGTGTTTCGTTGCCAACAAGAATAACAATGCCAGAGCAATTCAGGATGCTCACTTTATCTTTGAGCACAGTCAAGGTGTGGTGACTAGGAAAGCTCTTTGGCAGCATCGCTTGATCTTCCGACAGTATTATCAACTTCGACTTCAAGTCAATGATTGTGCCTCGTTGGTTCAGGAAGTCCATGCCGAGAATGACGTCTCGAGAACACTGTTGGAGGATAATGAAGGTGGCAGGGTAAGTACGATCATGAACGATAATTCTTGCGATGCACATTCCAGTCACCATTATTAGGTGTCCTCCAGTAGTCTGAATTTGAGGGCCTTCCCATGCAGTCTTAACCTTCTTCAACTGGGCAGTGATGGGTCCACTCATGACGGAGTAGTCGGCTCCTGTGTCCACTAAGGCGGTGAGTGCATGGCTGCGTAGCAGCACGTCGAAGTCGGTGGTTCTTGCGTTGCAGTTAAGTCTTGGCGTCAGATCACGGCTGCATCGTGTTCACCCAAAGCTGGAACGTCGTGTTGTCAGTTCATCTTTTGTGCTTCATCGGGATGGCATCGTCTCATTGATATGTGTTTTTCGACGTCTTTGGCGGCGGCGGAGGATCTTCATCAGTTTGACGAACAGCAACTGCACCTCCATCGGTTGGTGCTTTTAGTTTTCCGGAGATGGGCTTGCAGACTGGCCCTGTTGTGAGCCAGTGTTCGGTTGGCATTGCGGGGAGAGGCAGTGGCATGGTGACGGTGAATGGGATGGTCGTCGAGGGCTCCATTGAGTGGCGGCAAGGTAATCGGTGATTTCATGTGGGCGTTCACCTTGTTGTAGGCGTGGTTGATGGCGAACCCTTGCGCTCCCATCTCGCGGAAGGTACATCGGCAGTAGATGTGGCCGGCTTCTCCGCAGTGATAGCAAAGTGGACGATGGTCGGGGGCTCGCCAAACGTCAGTCTTCCTTGGAAAGCTGCGCGGGGCAATGGGTTGGTATGCTGGTGGCGGCGGTGGTGGACGATGGAACTGTAGCGTTACCGGGCCCTGTCGTGGGCACGAAGGGGAAGCGTGACGGTGGGCTAAAAAGGCGTACATCATCGCTTGCGGCTGAGGCTGCAGTGATTGAGGGACTAAGAGTGATTGGTGGGGCTCCTCACGTCCGACGTCGGCAATCGAAGCCACTTGAGGCTGTGATGAAGGGAACACCTTCTGATGTTTCTCCTGCACAACCGCTCGGATCGTCTCACGCAGGTCGTCGGTGGCCAGTGATTGAACTCCGGTGCAGTTTGTTAAGTTCGTGCGGCGGTTGAATTGTCAGTTCCCCATTTCCAGTTTTTTCTCGATGTTGGTTGCCTCGTGAAGAAACTCTTCGACGGTCTTTGGTGGGCTCCGTATCATTCCGCCGAAAAGTTCTTCCTTCACGCCACACATGAGTAGGCGGACTTTCTTCTCCCCAGACATTTCCAGGTTGGCATGGTGGAACAGACGGCTCATCTCTTCTGTAAAGATAGCAATGTTACTGTTAGGTAGCAGTACTCAGGCTTCCAATAGAACTTCGGCTCTTTCTTTCCGGACGATGCTCACGAGAGAGAGAGAGAGGGAGAGCAGATGATAAAGGAAAGGCAGGGAGGTTAACCAGGACTGAGCCCAGTTGGCTACCCTACACAGGGGAAAGGGAAAAGGGGACGGAAAGATTAAAAGAAGAAGAGAAAGTCTACTGGGTATATCGTGCGGTCACTCAGTCCGGATCACAGACGCTGACTCAATCCAGTGGCTTTCAAATATCGCAGCAGAGCTTTTGTGGCCTTTTGTAGCTGCGATATAAGAGGCCATGGTCCCAAGATCTTCTTCAAGGTGAACGGTGTTCTATCTAGCTGATTGAGAGCTGTGCAGAGGTCATGTCTTTCGTTTTTAAAAGATGGGCAGTAGCACAGTAGATGTTCTATAGTTTCCTCGACACCGCAGACATTACAATTGGCGCTATCAGTCATTCCAATCAAAAACGTATATGCATTGGTGAATGCGACGCCCAAGCGTAAGCGGCACAGCATTGTTTCCTCATTTCGCAGAAGCCCTGGTAACATCCGCAGTTGCATAGAGGGGTCCAGGGAATGCAATCGTTCTTGGGTGAATTCAGGTGTGTGCCACTTCTCTAATGTCATACGGTGTGCTACCTTGCTTAGGTGTTGGGCTGTGTCGGTTCGCGATAGAGGTACAGAAACAAGGGTTGCTCCTTCGTGTGCTTTCTTAGCAGCTTCGTCAGCGAGGTCGTTGCCGGAGACACTGCAATGGCCAGGCAGCCACTGAAACATGACGTCGTGTCCTTTCGCTATCATACGATGGTGCATTTCTCGTATCTCCGACACTAGTTGTTCACACGACCCGCGACGAAGAGATGACAGAAGACATTGTAAGGCCGCTTTCGAATCGCAGAATATTGCCCACCGATTAGCGGGTTGGTTGTTAGTGTAATCAACGGCACCTCGGAGGGCAACAAGCTCCGATCCGGTCGATGTTGTTAAGTGATAAATCTTGTATCAAATGCTAATTGATCGTGATGGTATAACCACTGCGCCGGTGGAGCTGGTCTGAGTGGAAGAGCCATCCGTATATATGTGTACTCGGTTAAAGTAGAAAGTGTTAAAACAATCTAGAGCTGCTTGCTTCAGGGCTGAGGTAGGCAGGCCGGTCTTCTTTCTTATCCCTGGAACCGTAAGACGCACTTGAGGTTGTTTTAGACACCACTAAGCTAAGGTTGGACGTGTTGAGGGTGTGAAGCCTGATGGTAGACAGGCACGATGGATGCTGACCTCGTTGGAGAAGGACGCCTGTGGTCGTCGTTCTGGCAGGCAGGCAAGAGAGCTTGATTGCATGCGTGAAACATGACAAACATGGGTCCTAAGCATGTCGGTGCTAATGTAAGTTGTGATCGGATGGTCTCGAGCCATTATAATGGTTCCTGCTGTTGAGGCGCTCCGCGGAAGTCCTAGGCAAACACGTAGTGCCTGTGCTTGCATGCTCTGAAGTTCTCGAAGATTTGACTTGCATGTTTTAGCAAGCACGGGAGAACTATAACGTAGCAATCCTATAAAAAGTGCTCGATATAACTGTAGCATGGAGCCCACTGACGGTCCCCATGTTTTCCCGGCGATAAACTTGAAGACATGAACAATAGATGTGAGCTTCTTCTTCAAGTGGGCAACATGAGGGCTCCAAGAGAGGTCCCGGTCCACAATGACACCCAAAAACCGATGATTTCTCTTGTAGGAGATAGGCTGGCCATTAATGCATACTGGATAATCCAAGGAGATCCCCTTGGATTTTCCAAGGAGAAGTACACATGGCGCAGCTTATCCTTAGAGGTCCAATTGTTGAAGACCGAGATCCCTTCGCAGGTCTCGAGCCAGGTTTCTGGATCCTCCGATGAAGCTCCATGAAACGTAGGTGGCTCCCTTGGTAGCTGAAGCACGACGGGGAACACTGGTGCTGCCATTGTGGTCGTTGACTTGGTAACAATCTTCCTGGTCATCTCAGGAAAATGTCTGTGCTCCGAGGGCACTCCTTTCAGCTTGTGGCTAGCTCACTGGCCCTTGGTGACGTTGGTGCTGTTTTCGTGGTTCGGGTTTGGATCACGGCTTAGTGGGGGCATTCGGTACATGAATGCATTAGCACCTCCACCAGATGTCACATAGTAGCGATGGCAAATAATACAGCGGTAAAACTGTGAATGATGAAACTAACTTCTTATTGGGCGAACTTGTGCCCACAGAAGCAAGTTACACTTAAAGCACAGCAATAGTGGCGAACACGGTCGACGATCAGCGAAATCTGATCAAAGGGTCGAGCGTGTTGGCTTTCATACATGAGCCATCAAACATTCCAGAGGAATCGCTGCTGCCTGCGTGTCTTCCGGAAAGTTCTACAGCATTTGCATCACGCATACATGCATTCAGATTACGCAAGGTTCATTGACAACAGACAGTGGACAGAACCATCGATAACATCAGAGAAACTTCCGATACATGCAGGCGTGTCCTGCGCTGAGAGATAACATTTGTTAGACGATGAAACGCAGTCACCCGATAAACAAGCAAACATGTCACTAGCCTTCCTCAATTGTGACATTCAATTGTTACACTAGCCCAGTACTTCCTCAATAAAACAACGCTTAATTGTCGCTTTGGTTGGCTTGGCAACATTACTTTTATATGACAGCGGCAGTGAAGACACAGAAGCTTCTTTTGGACTGTCTAATTTTCCGATACGACATCTACGCTGTTTTATTGACGTCTCTTATTGATGTCTCTTGATAATTGCGTTGTGCTAATAGCAGGCGCAACTTTATTTTTCACACTCTAGGTGGCTTTTATCTATCAGTGTTTCAGCAGCATATGTACAAATTATTATGAACAATCCTTTCCTTCCTTGGAGGTTATCACTTGCACAAGAGCACGCAGTTGATTTCAGACTGACTTGCAACGGACGCTACACTTATCTATTACATTTTGAACACTGCCTTTGCAAGCACCCTTATTCATTACTGTAGAGTATTGCGCAACACTTCGTATATTTGTACAGTTCTGCACAAGAACTGAACAAAGCACGTGGAGGCTTCAGGGGCAGTTGAAATCGCACCGGACCACCTTGCTTGCGCAAAGAAGCTGATCGAATGCAATAATCAGTTAAGAGGAGGTGTCTGCTTGCTTCCCTGACCTGACAACCAATTGCTTCGTGAGCTTGAACAATACCGTAAAAAAAAGAACCAGGTTCCTGCAATAATGAGGAAACACAAATACCGTATTTACTCGAATCTAACACACACCTTTTTCCCAATAAAGCGGGTCCAAAAATTGCATGCGCGTTAGAATCGACTACGACCCTAAGTTGCTGTTCCTTTTGTTGCTCATCGTATTCACGCTGCTCTTCAGGCATCCTGACTGTGTGTTGTTAGCTTTAGGCAGAAACCGCTGCGTCTTACGTTGCCTGAGCACAACGCCGTTGTGTATACTGACGTTGCTGTTCCTTTTGTTGCTCATCGTTTTCACGCTGCTCTTCAGGCATCCTGTGTGTAGCTTGCTTTGCGCAGGAACCGCTGCGTCTTACGTAGCCTGAGCATGACGCTGTTATGCATATTGACGCGTTGCTGTTCCCATCCTCACTCGTTGATGCTCTTCGGGAGCCCTAACCGTGCGTGGCCTTTCCATAGTGCTATCACAACACAAATGAAATCAGTTGCTAGGTGGGTGTTTTTTTTACATATGAAAGTGGTAGATACATCACTCCCTGCTTTGTATGCTACAGTTGGCGCTTCCTGACAACTCCAGCTTGCGCAATCGTAATCTTTAACAGGAAATGCTTGCGGCGACCGCTATTCATGAAGGTGAGCTTTCTGGTTCTTTCTTTATTTCCCCCGCATAGCAGGCGCCGCTGCTGCCGCAGATGCAAGTGCAATCTGGTGGCGCTGCAAGAAACCCAGCGGCTTGCACCTCCTGCTGTGATTGGTTTAGTTTTTGCCCACGGACATGACAAATGCATTGGGAGGTCGAGGTACTTTTCAGACTCCAAAAAATTTGGACTTAATGGACATCATAAATGTGCCATTAGGGTTCTCATAGAGCTAGGGCATTTTTGTGAAAATGCGCCATTAGGGTTCTCATAGAGGTAATGCATTTTCGTGAACAATTTTTTGGATGAATTTATGCCCCAAAGTTTGCTTTTCCAAGCTAAACCGCTCATTCCGAGCTATGCTACCCAATCTTGGAAGCCGCCATGTTGGATTTTCTACTGGCTTGGCTTCCAGGGGGCCTGCTCTCAGCCTCCAAGATTAGGAGTCGCACACAATAAATAGCGCATGCCATCCTCCCTTCCTGGAGGTTGTGACGGCTCCTCCTTAGCTGACAAAACGCAGCAGGGGACGGCACTTTCTCTTTTTTTCTTTCTGCTTTCAGTCAGTACTATAGTCATAATCACTTAATGCGGGGATCAGTTATTCTTTGTTTTTTAATTTTCGGTTGCTATTTTGCATGTGGTGCGTCCATAGAGCATGCGTGTCTCGGAGACGTTGCAACTTTCTATGTGTTTGTGTGGCTTTGCATTTGTGGGATTGGCGCCACCTCCTGTGCCTTCGCGAGAGCTAAGTGGTGCGAAGTAACATGGTGAACAAAGTAACATCTCCATGGCTGTCTCCGCCAACGGAGATCGCCAACGCAGTGATGCTCTTGTCGACGATATACGGAGACGACGTCGCTCTTGCACAAATCCAAGCAAATCTGATCGCCTCCAACCATAGTATGAGGGAGGGTATTATTAGAGATTTTTTAAAGCCACTACAATCCTAAGAAATTTCTTTCTTTTTTGGGGGGGATGGAGTTTTTTGGATTGTTAATTTTTTCGAACTATTTTTCGGTCCCTGCGAGACCAGAAAAGATCGGTCGGCGAATGTATACAGCTTTGCTGTAATACCGTTTCCCCCAACTGCTGGGCTGGGCATTAAGCCACTGCTCATGGCATTCAAAGTTTCAGTGCTGGTTGCCATGGCATTTTGCTTTGTTTGCTTTGTGTTGTTCAATTCGCAGCCATGACAGTCACATTTCAGTGGTGTGAAAATACAAAATGTTCAAGTACTTAAGTTCATGTGAACATTAAAGAACCCCTTATGGTGAAATTAATGCAAAGCTTCCCGCTGCAGTGTCCCTTGTAATGCACTGTGCAGTTACTGCACATAATGTCCTCTAACTTAAGTTTAACTTTTCTTTTGTCATGTTTACCATCCCGTCCTTGTTAAAAATTTTACTTTTCTTGCTTAGTTGTTTGGATAGCTCGGATTATGGAGGTTATGGGCAGTATCTCGCATGAGAACTCGCAGCCCTGTGCTGGTCGCAGGGGACATTGCAGTGATGCCGGAAAAGTGCAACTGCGCACCTTTTACTGCGACAACAGTTGGAAGCTCAAAACTGGGATTGCTACTGTCTGGCCGTTTAACCATCCATTGCATTACAGCAACGATGACAGGCCATAATAAGTAATGCTACTGAACAAGAATGATGACGCACGTGTTACAGAGAAGAACCTGTTCATGAGAAGACGGATGAAGAGCGTTGATGCCCAGTGGCAGAAGGTTCGACAGCTTGCCTTTAAACTTTGCAGGACGCTGGGCAGTATAGCTGCCATAGTGGCCGAGCGCAAGGACCTGCACCACAGCATTCGCAGCAGCCTCGAGTCTCACGACGCCGTGGAGCAGGAGGCGGCCATCTTTGCGGCAGCACGCTTTGCTGCCCAGTCCAAGGCGTTTGCGGCCAACATGTGTACCCGCATCGGACAGATGATTCAGGTAACTGGAGCACGCTTCTCGGTGCGCTGACCTTGGCTGCATGTGTACGGAGCTGTCCGGGCCATGGCTCCAACTTCACAGACTGATTGAAATTCACACAACCTTGTGAAATTGTTTGTGTTTTGACAAATGCACATATGATAGTCACACTGGCAGACATTACATTTAGCGGTGTCACAAGGAGGATTGTTGAGTATCACTGGATGTCTTTTTCTCCTGGCTTGCAACGTGGACATGGATAGGTGCCATCGTGCACCCTGCAAGGGCATTTGGTAGGCTGTTATAATATAATATACTCCTATTGCACTTATGGTCGTGAATTGTGCCAGTTGGAAAATCAAAATGCCACTTAACAGTTACACCATGGCTGTTATTGGTCTTGACCCTTGCTCCTCTTTGAGCACCTCATAAACCATGGAGGGGGCAGTAAGCTGCCACATTTTCCACTCCAGATTGTGTGCGCTGGGACCTGCTCAACCGGGCTTTTTAGGGGCGTGGGTTAACGAGAGAGGGAGAAAAACACTTTTATTGTCAAGGTTGAGTGGAGTTGACTTCCCCAAAGGTGTGGGCTAGCGTGGCGTCTGCTTTGCCGGGATGCTGTCAGCCCATTCCGCCAACCGTATCTGGTCTTCCGGGTTGAAAGTTTTCGTCTTTCGTCTTTCGTTTTCGTCATCTCCCGTTCTTCGTGTGAAGGAGCTCGCCTAAAGAGTTCTGTCGGGGGAGGGTTCTTTTGGCGTTCGCACAAGATGTGATCTTGGTCCGCCAGGGGGCAGTTACAATGTTTGCAGTTTGGTGGATATTCACCCCCGGTCATTGCAGGTAGTTTTTTTGGACTAAGTACAGACCTAGTCTGTACTCTCCTGAGGTTAGTGGCCTGTATTCTTGTCAGTGTCTCGTGTGGGGATGGATATATTCGCCTCGATTCGCGGTAATAAACGGTCATTTCGTTAAAGGTGTGGATACCTTCATGTCGGTCAATCCCGTCGAGCAAGCTCGCAACAATGGCCTCGGCTGTACGCTGAAAAAATCAGAACTGCTTATAGTCCGGAACAAATATCCCACAAATCTGGCTGCCAATACACCCGCACACATTCAGGTGCAGGTAGCTGGACAACCAGTCCCACCCGTTCCTAAAATCAGTGTGCTATTGGTTAACAAACATTTTTTCCAGGCCAATGTGGCATCTGGCGCTTGCTTTGCTATTTTGCTTTCTGATACTGCAGGGCGAATCCCTTTCAACATGGCTTGGCTTACAAACAAGCTGTTGGATACAAAAGCTGTGGGTATGGTAGAGAACAGCATGTTTATTCCCAACACATGACCAACTAAAATAAAGAAACAGATGCAGGCAGCTTGCTTTTAGACTATACAGTTAAACCTCGATATAACGAAGTAGGTGAAATAGGCAATTTGCTTCATTATATCGAAATTTCGTTGTATTCAAATTTAACCTTTTATGCAAATAAGTAAACATGCCGACAGATTTTTCTACAAGGAAAGGGGCCGCAAAATTTTCAGAATTATTTGGCAATCGAAGAAAGCAAATGTGAATGAGAAGACAATTCATTTTAATCAAATTGGCAGTTGGTGACGAATGATATGGTTCCATGCCACAACAATATCTTCACATCGACAGTACAAATTAAGCAAAGCCAGCCACACTTTCGCGTGCACTCCGCCCTCGCGGCTGATAGTGTCGCCCGCACTGGGACGATGCTGTCGTTAAACGCATTGGCAGCGAGGAGAGAATGCTTCGTCTACCTCTTGCTCCAGTGACTCACCGTAACTCGAGGTTACGCAACCTCCAATATTAAATGCGCTAGAAGACAGCTTACATGATGCCACGTCGTCTTGGCATGCCCACTCTTTGCACACGCTGCAGATTACCTCTAAAGCATGGTGTGCAACTGTGTATGCGGTCAGCCGCGCATGGGGAGGTTCCGCCAATTACCTCCCCTCGAGAACTCCCCTGAGCTGACTCTGCGCCACGTGGCTGCCGGTTATTCGCAGTTCTCTGAAGTGCGCCCCATCCAGTTGGATTGGAACACGTGCAGCGGGCTGAAATAGCTGGCGCGTTGTCACCCTGTATGGCCATTCCTTACACCATGTGCAGCTATAAAACACTCGAAAGCATGCACGTCGAGCATTTCTAGTAGAGTAGCAGGTGGCATGACAAATGGACACACAGCCAGTGCAGCATGAAGTGACCTTGCAGAAAACCAAAGCAAGTATCTAATCTCACGAACAGAAACACATTCAAGAGTAGAAATATTTTGTATCCGCTGTGAGATGCCATGCATACAGATTATGAACACGCACTCAAAGTTAGCTGAAGGCAGTTCGTTTGGTTGGAGCATGAATTAAAGCTTAGTTGGCGCCAGCTCGGTTTTCTCTGTTCGAGTGCAGTCAGGCCCACTTATAAAGATTCAATTTAAAGTGAACTTCCGCTACGACAGACAGATTATCAACACAAGCAATCGAGAGCTGTGCACTCGTAATGGCCCATTGCCTTGCTCTACTAAGTTAGAGTGAATGGAATGAACAGTGGTGTGGCCGCGTCTCGATGAGGCGGGGAAAGGCAGATGGCTGTACGGCGCATAGCCACACAATGCAGCCAATGAGTGCATTGCTACTGGAATGCATAATGTAACCGTGCAAATGACAACGGACTCGGAAGGAAACACACTGGACAGGCGCGGAACTCCAGTTGAAGTTCTGCGCCTGTTCGGTGTGTTTCCTTCTTCGTCCGTTGTCGTTTGTGCGGTTACATTATGCGTTCAAATATCGACCACCAGTTAGCTCGCCTTTCTCTGTTACATGAGTGCATTGCCTCACCTTTATGTTTAGATTTATTTACTTTTCTCCTTTATGGCTTGCGAACGTGCTTCCATCATAGTTACATTGCACAGGCAATTCTAATGAACTGTTCATCTCACAAATGCATTTTTCGCAATGATGGTGTTCGTTGTACAGTCACTGACCGATGATTTCAACTAAACGGCGACCACCAAAATATTTGAATAATCCGAAGTCTGAAATACTGGATTTGCCCTAATATAAGTGACTATTCCACAAGGGGCCATAAAAGGTGCGCCGTATTTTGTATTGTCACTTTCGCGGTTACCATCAATTTCATGTGATTGCCCAAGACACATCACTGTCTACAAGCGATGCCATTCTTGGCACAGTTCAAAGCGTGCCATCTTTCACGTGACTAGCACAAGTTCCATCGACGTCTACGAGCGAGGGCATTCTGGGCACAGTGCCAAGCATGCTACCTTAGCACAGCATAAAAACGCTGCCACCCGTCAACGCACCCAGTGCTAGTCACATGGAGAATGAAAGATGATCGTCCAAGAATACGGCTTAAGGTTGTCAGTGTGTTGCTGCAGACACATACACGTGCCTTTAGCCAGACAATCCGTGGCTGCAATTTTCTAGCAATACCTTTTATGCTATTCCCTTCCTCGTTGGTCAGGCCGATGCATTGCATGCCTTATCAGTAAGATCAGCCAACCATAAACGGTGGATGATAAGATTGAGTGGCACCAAATTGAGCAGAAGGCATCGCTACAAAATTGCGGCCTGCATCTCGACCATTACTATGCTGACGCTAGATATAGACCAAAGTACAGTCAATGCAAGCACCGAACCTTCTTTGACGACTACTTGATCGACCAAAGCTTTGCCAGGGTTTTGCTAGTTTAGGTTACAAGGAGGCGCTGGTGACATGGCCAGCAACGTATCAAAATGAAAATATAGCAATTTCTGCTTAACTCTGTGGTGTAATCAGCACACGGTCTTGAAGTGGGGATCCGAATTATCGCACGATGTGCTGTAAGGTGTCCAACGTTTTGGTTGTCCTTATACATTAAATCTTGGGGCTAGTGTCGATGCAGTGGTCTGAATAATCAGGCATGTCTGAATTACCATTGTCTGAATTATCGGTCGGCAACTGTATCTGGCTCGACTGCACATGTGAAACAGAGTTGCTTTCATTAGACAAGCATCGGACTGATTTGACTAATATGTATTGCATGAGTAAAAGTTAAATTCTAGCGTCTGTTTATGCGGAGCTTTTATTTATGCCCTCATACTTTTTTACAGCAACTGCCGAAAATAAGTTTAGAAGCAATTGATACACAAATTCGATATGTGAGCTTACAGCTTGTGTGAAATTGTTAGTTTTTGCGAGGGTTTCACAAACTTCCTGCTCACAAATGTGTGGTTTACTTGAAATCAGTGTATAATACATCAATTTTGTCTACTTTAGATGTCGTAATAGGCACATTTTGCAGAGCTATGACATCTTTATTTATTACTGAGTTTTAAAGAGTTGAAAACTTGGTGCTTGTGCTCTTTTCTTTATTTTTTAGCATTGCGGTTTTCCAAAAATATATATGTTGCATAAGGTGAAAGCCGCCTCCTCCAGTTACTAGGTTATAACTTTTCCTTTTAAACACAACAATCCTCGCCAAAATCGGTGCAGTGGTTGCCAAGCAAAATGATTTATCCATTCCCATTAGTTAGAGAGATGCTTCTGGACTAAAGCATGCCCTTAAATTAATCCCCCAAAAGGCAAATTTAAGGTGGAGGAAGGGATACAGACAGGAACAATGAAATATAGCTGGAAAAGGCCTTAGTCCTGCAGTGAACGTAAAGTGGGCTGATGGTGATACATTTGCGCCGCTCCAGCACGTGTGTGTGTGCATGCACTGGTAGTGCTGCCAAGAGATGTGTACACCTGCCCCTCGAATGCTGCCCAGGGCCTTGCGACACCGGTGGACACCAAGCTTCGCCTGCTGGGCGTGCTCGAAGGTCTTCACCAGGACGCCCCCACTGCTGCTCTGGTGCGGGATGAGTGTTTGCACCGACTACTGCCCCGCTACCCATCCCAGAGCCTGGTGCAAGCCACACTGCGGGTGCTCACCCGGCTGGCTGCCGCTACCGTCACCCACATTCCCAGCCAGGTACGGCCTTTCACTTTTTAATGTGATGCTTTCCTTGCCTACTTTCCCGGGCTTTGGTGCATTGTCATCTGTCTGTCCGAGTAAAGTAGGCCAACCCTGGAGACTATGGCTCAGGTGGTCACTTCGTGGGCTGATCTTCGCACCAGGGCGCAATTTATGTTTTGGCGAGGGTTTTAATTTAATTAATTTTTTAATGCTTGCCGATCCTGTAGCCTGTGATACAAGGCACGAGTGGGTGGACGCTAGTAATATGCTATTGCATTACAGTCCCTCAACATGTCTGCTGAGCTTCCTTGCTCTCTGTCTCGGTTTGGCATTGCTGTCTTGCCAAGAAGACACTGCAGGGGCAAATTCACACAGCTGAGGTGTGGACAAGAAGACCACAAAGAACAGATGTTACGTAAGCCTTGAAGAGTTTGCAGAGGAAGTATTTGTGTAGTGGAGTTAGTTTATCCGTCATAAATGGGGTTTGCACAGCTCAGTGCAACACTGAAGCATATTTATCAACTGCGGCACCAGCACGTAGGGCTTCCGCGACTTGAGCCATTTCATGCTTTAACCCTTTGAAGGTTTTCGCCGTACATGTACGGCGGCGGTTTTCTGTCCCGCTAGGTCTTTGCCGTACGAGTACGGTTCCGACCCTCCGTTTGAAATTTCGCGCCAAAATGACGATGCGGGCTCACCGAGAGGTGCTGCCACCTCTTAGCACTTACAAGAAGCGTTTGAAATTTGCGCTACCTTCTTGGGGAGATAAACAGAACTGATTGCTAGCTCCAGCGCGTCGCTCAGACTGCGGCAATGCCCCTTTGGCGGTTTCGGTTTTGCCGCGTGATTGCAACGGAGGCGCGCGAAACGTCATTTTCTTTGTCGGCACTCTCTTGCAGGGCGGTGGAAGTTGATTTCTATCTTGATTGGCGCTGCTCTTAGCTTGTTTATCAGCGACGTTCGCGATCACGAGGTATTCTCGCTGTCAGTGACAACGCGGTTTCGGTTCCGCCGCGTGATCGCAACGGAGGCGTGCGAAACGTGGTTTTTCTCTTTGTCGGCACGCTCTCGCAGGGGCGGCGGAAGTTGATTTCTATCTTGATTGGCACTGCTCTTAGCTTGTTTATCACCACCGCTCACGAGGTATTCGCGCTCTCCGCGGCAACGCGCTTACGCGAGAGGGTGCATCAGACCTCTGCCCAAGGCAGCCGCACGCAGAGATGTCATGTGTGCGCCAACACAACTCCTCGCTCCAAGAGAGCGGACACGCATTTTAGGTGTGTAGACTGCGATAAGGCGCTGTGCGTAGACCCGTGTTTCAAGGAGTACCACGCTCGGAAGTACTATTGACCATTTTGCAGTTCTGAGTGATGCCGACACCAAAATACTGTTCCTAATTATTTTTTAGTATTTATTCCCGACTTTATACATTTTGTACATTCAAGATCCACAATAAAGTAATTTGACCACCTGGGAAAGTTTTTTTCAAAATAATTCGACCCTCAAAGGGTTAAAGACATAGTCGTCACAGCTCTTTCACTCCGTGGAGAGAATTGGAGAAGAAAACGTGGTGTGCATCCCTTTAATGAAGACCACTCAGGGACACTTGACGCTTTGTGCCTGCATTGCCCGCGCTCCGTGCCCTCTCGCAGTGGTGCACTTCATTGAGGGCTTCAATAAGCCAGAACACCTCCCACCATCAAACGTTATCAACTTGATCTTCCTAGTGCAATTTTGTGCGTTATCTCTGCTACCACGTGAACTATTAAAGTGGCACTTTGGCCAATTGAGCTCTTTCATGTGTTACTGCTATGGCTAAAGATATACTATATACCCCATAAAACCTTAGCACCATCACCGGAGTTGTGTTGGTTCTTAGAGACTCGCTCTCCGAGTGTTTTTATTCGGTGCTTGTGCTGTTCAATGTGGCAATAAAGAAAAAACAGTTGTGTTGGTGTGCTTATGACAGCACCGTGGCACCAACAACTCAGTAGGTGGAGGGTCCTTATACCCACACCGATGGTTATCTGTGGCCCAGGTTCGTTGAGCGCTCGGAAAGCAAGGTTCAGTGCATGAACGCTCCCCATTGTTTGGAACATTGTCGCTGAGGTGGCAGTGTTCTGCCAGTGGGTCCGGTTTCAGCAGATAGCCACCTTTTTATCAGTTGACTTATTTTTGAGAATTCTGGTAGCACATGACATCATTTATGGCAGGAAACAAGTACATTTAGGAAGCACTTCATGCAGTATGAGTTCGGTTCCCTGTGCACTTTATGTGACACTCTGCTTTCTTTTGGCCCTGTCTGCGATGGTCAGCGCCTTAAGTTGACATTGAGCGAGAACGAATAGACACATCGTCGTAGGGAGATGTGATCATGTGTCCATTTGTATGGTCGTCTACACTTGTTTGTGGTCACTAAATTGCTGTAGCATTGACATGTGGACTTATTGGTGTATGTTCATACTACTCAACAAAATAGCACAGGGATATGGAGAAACGCAGGATATACACGCAATGATTGTGCATCTACAGTGGAACCTTGTTTATACATTTCTGAAGAAAAATGTGAGAAATAACATACTAACCAGGAAAGCCACTAAAATATTAAAAAAAGTCCATGGTTACTAAAAGATTCGGCAGATGCAACTGTAGTTGACATTCACATAATGACATCCACGTTGGCGTGTATTTCCCTATCTAGCGTGGTCGTCGCTGTGCATGTCTGTCGGTGGGGCTGAGTCAAATCGTAGCCTACTCACACTGTTTTAAAGGCAATCTGCCGTGTGTGCAAAGAGTGGGCATGTCGAGATGGCGTCGCATTATGTGCGCCTACTCACACTGTTTTAAAGGCAATCTGCCGTGTGTGCAAAGAGTGGGCGTGTCGAGATGGTGTCGCATTATGTGCGCCGTCTTCCCGTGTGTTTAGTACTGGAGGTTGCACGGTAGTTTCGGAAGCTTTAATTTGTCAATACAAAAGGATTTGTGAGATTACATCTAGGCTTCCTGAAGGCTTCGTGAGCTGGCCATCGGACGGTATTTTACGGCAACTTCTAAAAGCCCAGGTCCTGGCCTGCAGTTGATCCACAGTTTCTGATATGGTCACTACAGCCTTCCACTGCTCTCAGTTGTAGAGCTGCAATTCAGCCGTTTGTTCGGGCTTGGGGCACTCATGTAAGGTGTGTGCTAAATGTGCTTTGACGGCCTCGCTTAACGTACATTTGGGGGTCTGTATCCCCGGGGAGACTATGGCTAAATTGTAGGGGTTGGGGAACGTGTGTGTTTGGAGTTGCCTGCACGAGACTGCTGGATTTTGGTTAAGGTTTTATCAAGGGTTAAGTGTTTGAGTCTTTCGTTTTTAATGTAGAGCCGAATCTTGATCATTCCAACTTGAAGGGAGCTGAAAATTTGTTAGAATAAAAGAAAGCTAATTGAATGGATGGCTTACCTGCATTAGAGCACGCGCAGAGGTAACACATTAGTGGGAAGAGTCCGATGATTTTTCACAGTCCCTAGGGGCTACTGAGATGTCCGAAAAATCGGGCGGTCTGGAAAAACGAATGCGTGCCTTTTACTGCCCCCAAGGACTCAAATCACCACAGGCACGTCCAAAATAGCTCTAAAGGCCTGCCAGTACATTTATTAGGCGTATCTGTGCTCGTACTGTGGTAGGAGACGGCGGGTGCACACATTTTAAGTTTTAATTAAAGGAAACATACCGTATTTACATGATTGTAAGTCGACCTATATGTTTTAATTTGAAAATCTGAAGTGGGGGGAGCCAACGTACAATCGAAACGAAAACATGGCACCGCCACAAAAGCGAGACCAACGAGACATCAGGGGAGCTACAACATAGTTACAATTTTATGTTTGCTCTATGGCCCTATCCATAACTTTCCGCTATCCTGCCTGTTTGGTCACTTTTCAGAAGGGTTTTTCAACATTTCTCAGAGTTTTAGAGCGCACACGGCACTCATGGGGGGGAGTCGATAGTTCATGGAAGTGACGCTGTTCCATTTACGACAGCACCTTCAGTATGGCGGCGCTTGTGGGTAGTGTCAATAGTTCATGGAAGAGCAGACACCGCTCACGTTTTTCTTTCCCTGTAGCTCTTTAGTTTCATGCATTCGATTTGACTGCCGGCCACATGCTTCTTCCGTGCTTCCTCAGTCGTCATGAGTGCTCTGAGTCCACTAAACATTCGGTGCTCGTTCACAGCAGCGTTCAAAAGGGCTGCCGTTCTATATGCTGAAGAAACAAATAACTGTGCAGCGGGCCGCAAGTTTGATGTTTCTTAATTGGTGGCTCGAGAGGCGACTGCAGCGAAGCAAAATTTTCACCTGTGACGGCAAGCGAAGAGGTTTCCATGGGCCGAAGTTGGGACGCTTTCCGGAGCTGGAGGCCAAGCTTGCGCTGTACGTCGCTGAAATGCATGATCGGTCTCTGCCAGTGATGTGTGACATGGTCATGAGACAAGCCTGGATCTTCACCTTTTAAGGACCTACTCCGCCATGAGTACAAGTGGCTGGCGGCAGAAGACCGCGAACTTGCGCCAACCGGACATTTCAAAAGAGCCTCCTTCACGAATGTGTGTGGTTGGGTGCTTTCGGCTTGGGTGGCTGTTCCACAACATGTTGTGGTGCTGTCATGTGTCAAATGCAGAATTCGCTGTACGACGACGTGCGGGACCGTAGCAGCAACAACGATGGCAGCACTAGTGAAGACTATGGCACAAGTGAAGACGAGTAGTCCAGTGACCATGTCAGCTACTAATAAATTTTCATTATGGAGCGTGCCAGCAGGTACGCCCTTCTCCTTTTTTTTCCTGCGCACACGATATGGGGGGGTTGACTTACATTCGAGTCGACTTACAATCGTGTAATTACGGTACCATGTGCCATGACAATTGCCCCTTCTAACTTTTGGTATGTTTCGCCACTTAACACTTCTGTATCGGGGTGAAGCTGACTATCAGCAACAAAGGAAGATTACAAAGGCGAAGTCAGCGCCATTGCGTACAGCGGCTAATTGTTTAAATGAAAAACACGGCACCAAACAGGAAGAAGCTTGGTAGCGAACATCGAAGTAGCTAGGCCTAGCGTGGCCGCGGTGTGGCTACGGCTGCCAGTGGATCTGTGTGCGAGACTGTGCGAGGCAGCTAGATAATCAAAATGGCGTTTGTGGCGACTTCGTTTGATGCCGTTTCAGACCGGCAGGCATTGCAAAACGTCTGGAAAATCGGACGACAAAAGTCTTTTGCATTCTAAATTACAGATGTTCTTATACATTGACTCTATGGGGTACTGTGGTGGTGCTACGAAGGTGTCTGAATTATTGGGGGTCCGGAAAATCGGTTGTCTGCACAGGACACCCTTCACATATACAAGTAATCGATGATGCGCACCTGCACACGCCTGCGCACAAATTCGCACCCTTTCTTTTTTCTTCTCACACATGGTGGTGAGGGCTCTTTCCTCTATGGCGAGATGAGAGGAATGCTGGTCGGAGGAGCCGCCACGGGATTTGGCGCGATGCTCTGAGCATTCTTGGAGTGCAGTATGTTCGACTCAACCATCACAAATGCTTGCGCATCCAAATTACCAAGCGTTTTCAAAGACCCATTCGAATGCACATAACTTTAACCGGACCATTGTGTCAATTCGAATAAACCGAAAGATCGAATTAAGCATGCTGGAAGGAACAAGATTCGACTGTATCGTGTAATTTCGTGGCAGATTATCATGTACTCTTTTGCTCTTCTCAGGATCGGTTGGCCTCACTGCCCAGTTAACAAGTCCTCAGGTGAGATTGAGCAGCTTCGTTCTTTGGATTGGATGAGGGCGCAGGGATCCAGATGATTTTTACATTGCGGGGGGTGGTGTGTGTTTTCTTTAGGATTTGTAATGCCAGTTTATGGATTCTGCCTTTGGCAAAATTGTGCCTGGCCGTCTTGCATTTACAGAAAATGATTTTTGTGGTATTTGTGATTGCTATTGCTATTGCGACTTCTTCCACTTCTTTGGCATGCCTTCCAAAGATGGTGACCGTGGCGATGGGTTTGAGGTCGTTTCCTATCGCCCCTGAAGAGAAAGCGCCGCATTCTCCGGGTTCGGCTACATCAACATAGACTGCCTCCTCGTGGTTTACGTAGCGTTTTTGGAGTGCTTTGGCCGGGGCATGTCTTTGCTTGCTGTGATACTCCAGGTGTATATGCTTGAGATTGGGTGACTGAAGATGCCTCTGGCTGTGGGCACGATGTCTTAGTGTTCTGCTATGGAATGTTTAGTTTTCATAAAATGTGTCTGTCCGCAGGTGTCTTGGTAAATATTCCGTATTGGGCTCTCCTGTGCGCTTCAACTAGTTCGTTGAGTGTGTTGTGGATGCCCATTTTCAGGAGTTTCTCGGTGGATGTGTATCTCGGCAAGTGGAGTGCTGCCTTGCAGGTTTGTCTTATGAGGCAGTTTACCTTTTGCTTCTCTGCTTTATACACGTTGAGATATGGGAGGGAGTATATGAAACGGCTCAGCACAAAAGCCTGGACTAGACGTCTGAGATGCGCTTCCTTCATCCCAAAGTGTATGTTGGCAATGCGTTTGTCTAGTGCCGTCCTCACCTCTGCTGTCATTATTTCCTTGTCCATTCCTGGCCCTTTGTATTCACGAAGCATTTCCTTGGAGGTATCTAGATACAGTAAAACCTCGTTAAACCGTACCCACTTTTAAACAGTAGCTTCAATTTAAAAGTAGTAAAGTCAAATCCCCAACTCAGCGGCCATTGAGCATAATGTGTTTTGTATGCGCATAAACCGTACCAGCTTATTGCGTACATATCGGTTAGCACATAGTGTTTCCACTTTTCGTCGTGCAAAAGCGGCGGTGCATCGTCTCCATTAGGCGGCCCGGCAAAACAACAAGCCTCAGAGATTGGAACAACGGCCTCCAAGTGCCCTGTGCGTTTGCGCGTGAAGCCACATCAACATCAACATCATTTGTGGTGTCGCATAACGACAGTGGCAGAAGCTGCGTGTTACATCAGCCTCATGAATGCAATCGTCGCGATGAGAACAGCACCCCGCAATGAAGAAAGGCGCCCCGCAACTTCTGCAGTGCTGCCGCACGCATGCATGGAGAACACGTGTAACGCCAACGCGGGATCTGCCATGCGAGTGTTTGCCGAGGAGAGGGGGGCTGACTGAAAAAGCTGCCTCACAGCTTCCGTAAGTTTGAGGCTGCTGTCGTCGCTGCTAGGCCGCCGTGGCGTCAAACGAAAATAACACTTTTGTTGCGCGAAGTGAATAAATAACATGTTTTTTCCCCTCTCATTGCACTCTCTCTGAGTTTTGTTTTTGTCAGGTAAGTAGTCAATCTCATGCTATTTCGGTTAAACAGTACTACCGTTTAGTACGTACTTTTTTCGAGCTCCGGCCAACTATGGTTTAACGAGGTTTCACTGTATCTGTTCCCGAGTTCAAGGAGTTGGTCGTCTTGAAGGGGGTGCACATGTATGATGCGGCCAATGTTCTTGTTTTGTGCTGTCTTTCAGGGTCTAGGGTCCAGGAGTCTATGAATTTTCTGGGTCTTGGAGGTACCTGAGTAGGTTCCACATGTCTTTTAGGCCCAGTTTACCATTCATCTGGTTGCACATTAGACCCCATTGTTGTTTGAACGGTGTTTTGTGCGTGGTATCTTAATTCTTTAACTGGGAGAGTAAGTTGGAGCTTCAGTCTTCTGTTATTTTTTGGTTGAGCCATCTTTTTTGGAGAGTGTCTTGTGCTTGCCACATGTGTAGTAGTCTGTTGTCAATTGCGAGTGTTTCTGCTGTGACTGGTATAGTTTTGGCTGAGGTTTTAACACCCTTCTGTAGCTGTTCAACCCATTTGTCAAGTTCCTCTATAGTGGTGAGTTTGTTTTGTGCCCCGATGAGGCTAGATTTGTCCAAATTTGGTGATCGTGATCTCTTTCCTCCCATTCTTTTTTAGCGACGAGGCTGGGTTAGTGGTTTCCCTTATATAATGATTGTTGCCTAGGCTGCAGGCGGTATTCCTTCATTTCCCATGTCCCACGTTCTTACTGAGCATGAGGTTGGGGCTATATTTTGTGTGCATGCTGTTTCCAATTCGCTGGGTTCTAGAGGATCTTTCAGTAACTTTAGACTTTTGTTTTGGAGATAATTCCACATTGCCGTCTAGCCCCAGGCCCTGTCCCTGGCATTAAATTCACCTACTATTACATATGATTTGTTTCCATAGAGCCTGAATGTTTTGTTAACTATCTCTATTACCGGGAGGGGGGGGGGATTTGATCGGGGGGTGCTATAAATGTTGAGAATATAGAGGCTCTGTTTCTTTCTCTTTTGTGGAATTGTTTCCAGAAAGAGGCAGTCCGTGTCCTTCATGTCTACATCATGTTCGATGGCAGTCAGGTTTCTGTGGATCAAGACAGCCGCACGCAGGTTTTGCGTTCCCGTTTTTTTTTTTTTTCATATGTTTTATAATTTCCAAGTTAGTTAGCATTTCTTGCAGTACTGTGATGCCCGCAATTTCCAACTTGTCGAAGTTTTGGATATGGAGTATAAGGTTCTCCCGCTTTGGGCAGAAGCTCCTGCAGTTCTACTGCCATATTTTGATTTCCGTAAGATTATTCACCATAGTGGTTTGCTCTTTTAATCTGAGTGTTTACGAGACAGAGTTTGGATAATGTGATTGCTGCGAGTTGCCCGGCATGATCTTTGAGTTGAGTTTGTATTGTGACTACATTAGCCTCTGTTTCACTTGGTCCGGACTCTAGGGCGTCCATGAGCCCATTCAGCTGCGTAGCTAATGTGCCAATGTGTACCTTCATGTCCGCCCTGATTTTGTCTTCGGTTGCTGGGAGCTTGGTGTCTCCTTGTTGGGGGAGTTTCTGCCCTGTAGGTTTGCAATCGTCTCCTTAAGCTCTTCGATTGCTTCATTTCGCCTTTTAATTATAGCCCTGAGCTGTGCGTTGCCATCTATCTCTCGGGAGGTCTGCGGTTTCCAGCTCACTTGTTTTGGTCGTTAGTAGCATACTGCACGCTTTTAGGATGCGATAATCCAAGTGGGCTGTCGTTCCCTGCTGCAGGCGGCGCGATGTGGGTGTCACATTTCGCTTCGGCAGCACCTGGTGTCGCCAACCAGCTCGATTTCTGTCTTGTTCCCCATCGCCCTCTCAAAACACCACGCAATAGGAAAATAACAGTTTCCGATTTCACAATCTTGGGAAATGCTCTGGGTCGTGTGGAGGTTTCAGATAAGCTTCAGATAGGCACATTTTATGCAGTAGAATTTTGTCAAAAGGAAATATGTTAGGGAATTACTGCTTAAACCAACAACAGCCATCCGGTTGGTAGGCTTTGCATTAAGACAATGCAAAAAGCAAGTTTTTTGAACAGAACTACATTTCTTACCACTCCCTGTAAAAGAAACTAAAAATACAGTTGAACCTCGCAATAACAAAATGCGGGGGGGAGGGGGGGCATGAAACAATTCGCTTTCACGAGAATTTTGTCGTTGCGAAATGTGACAGCACAAATAGGTAATGCGTTGCAGAGTAAAATGTCACTGTCTAAAATCAGTTAGCCTACTTCGGCAATCTTTGCTCAAGAATATACAGCTGCATTGTTGACAGCACAAAGTGCACTGCATGCGTCAATCAGCAGAGACAGCACTGCCGTGGAGCAGTATTCTTGGTCAATTGCTTTCAGAGATACAATCACTTTTGTGACATTTTGTGTAACTCCGCACTGGACGTAGAGCAACAGCGCTCCACGCATGCAGCAGCATTTCTGTAGCGCACGCTGTTGCCTGTAGGCACCGACTCATCTGGTGCCGAGCACGAAAGTCATGTATCTTGTATACCCGATGGTAATTTATCGAGATTATGGCCTCTACATTCTGAGCTACGTCCTGTGCCGAATCCGAACGCGATGCCCATCTGGTGGCACCAAAACCAGCATTCTTAAAGCAAGGGATGTATATTCCTAGACGATTACTCAGTCACAGCCCGGTACATGGTACTCCTTCGTGCAACCGCCAACTCAAGTGCCATAAACAATTCCACGTCCCTAGGATGTGGATTTCCTTCTTTTTGCTGCATTTTTCTCACTGAGGTGAGCATTATGCACTGCACTGCTCGCAAAGCCATCGTCACATGTCGGCAGCAACATGCGCGTCACTTCAAACAGGCAATTAATAAAGAAGACGGTGGTCATGACGTGTTTCCAGCACACGCAGTTGCTTCCGGTGCTTGGTTGTTTTTGTAAACCAAAATGGCGGTGCCCACGCAAGTGTAATGTGGTGGCATTTTACGAAATTTTTGTACAAAGCTATCGCATTTAAGCACATTTTGGAGCCCGCTAGCCTTGCACGAGTAGGTAATATGTGGAGTTACGTTTTGGCAAATTTCATTGATGCGGGATAGTAGTGCAGTGACATTTTGTTGTCGAGAAGTACGAAATGCATTGACTCCAATGGGCATTCGCCGGGGTTATGAAAATATTTCGTTGTCGTGAGAATTTCATTGTCACAGTATTTCATTGTTGCGGGTTTCGACTGTATTCACTCAGTTGCTGTATTTAATCTCTTCTGTCTTCCTCTTCTTCCCTTCCTTGACAGCCTTGGCACCCTGCTTCACCTTCATCTGATTTCGCTCCTGACCGTAGAATCTTGTATATTTATGTGAAAGTAAATTGGCTGAATATATAAATGTCTGTCTTCTCTTCAGTCTGCCTTCAGTGCTGCTTGTCATTGGCTTGTCATGAGAGTCTTGAGAGATTCTTGTCATGAGCATCGCACATGTAATGCAAAGATGCGAGATTGTTCCCCACCTGCAGCAAGTTGTTTTTTCATACACTTTCATTGCCATTAATTTATCATTTCTTTAAATAAATTAGTAAGTACAAGTAATTTCCCCTGTGTGTTCCTTGGTGTCTCTGTTAGTTGACTTCTCATGATATGATTAATAAAAGTCTGGCCCGTCGGTTAACCCCCTTTCTTCTCGTTCTTGTCACAAGGGGTGTCAGTAGTGCGAAACTAACCTTGCTGTCTCTGTTTTCTCTTCCAATCAGATTGGGACGCTGGTGGAGTACCTGAGGGATGACCCCCGGGAGGGCGTCAAGGCCCAGGCCCTGGATGACCTCTGCCTGCTGGCCACTGAGCAGCCTCACCTATGGGATACGGACAGCGTGCATGTGAGTGGTTGAAGGGGCAGGCTCCTCCGCACACTTGTGCCGCTTGCAGGCGTTGCTATTGATAGCAAGAGAGGCACTTGTCCTTGTGTCTCTACAATTAACTCTCATACTGTGATGTGTTCTTTCTTTGCGACACTTTTTCTCAATCTGACTTGGGACCATTAAAGAGTGCAATTGTCCTTTTGCGATGCATTGCGGCGCCACCGCGACAGCCGCCCCACGCGAGACTCGCGGCTAAACAAGCAGCGTGTGAGACAACATCGAAATAACGTGTATGTGCCGTCACATTTTGTCATCGTCAACTAGCCACCAAGCCCGCTGGTGATTGCTTTGTACCTGGAGGTTTCTTCAGTGTGACAAACGGCTGGAAGAAGAGCTTCGGCAATGCTTTACAAGCTCCTCCTTGGCCTGAAAGCACTGCACCTGTGGCGTAAAGTGAATAAGTAATAAAACAGTATGAGTACGCACAAAAATTCATGACTCGAGTAGGGCATGAAGTGTAGTTCTTGGGGCGAACATCATGTTTCACCACTGCATGTCTTGCTTTATGGTGTACCATAGTGCTAGCCGTACATGCCTACGCAGGCAGTGGGGAGGCCAACAGAATGTCAAGTTGCATACGTTGTTTATCCATTTAGAATGTGTGTACATCTACAAAAATGCCAAAAAATGGACAGAATGACCAAAGTTGGTGATACCCCGTTTATGGGGTGCCTGTCGTCCTCTTAGAACACACCGCGGTACAAACATAGCGGTCGACCGCGTCCTTTTTTTTTAAATGATCGGTGTGAGCAAAAAGTGTTGGTATTTTCTCGTAGTAGTGACGGCAAAGAACACAGTAGCATTACTGTGAATGAGTAAACTAACTTTTATTGGCCGAACCTGTGCCCACAAAAACAGGCTACACTTAAAGCACAACGATAGCGGCGAACACAGTCGGCGATTGGCGAAATCTGACCAGCGGGTCAAGCGTGTCAGCTTTTATATATGAGCCATCGAACGTTCAAGAGTAATCGCTGGTGCCTGCATGTCTTCCAGAAAATTCTACACCATTCGCATCGCGCATACCTGCAATCAGTTTGCACAAGGTTTGGCGACAACAGACAGCGGATAGAAGGATCGGTAACATTATAGAAACTTCTGATACATGCGGGCGTGTCTCATGCTGAGCGATAAAATTTGTTTGACAGTGAAAAGCAGTGACCCGAAAAAGATAAACCAGTACACGTGCCAGTATGAAGTCCAAATGTCTGGGCGACAGCGAAGGCGCCCTTAAAATGTGTCAGTTACACAGTAAGACGTGCCACTCGACTCCAAAAGATGCCGCATAAGAAAATGAGCCTTAGTACATACCGTACTACATCCCGATTCGCTAAAGGAACATAAAAGCCTTCTGCAAGTAAACATTACTTGGTGCCGCCAACAATTTCGAAATGACAACTAGCAATGGTTGCTAACTTGTACTATCAGCTACTTCCACAGTGCGCGCTGTTTCCCATGTTAGCCCGGCAGTGCAGGCGAGCTTGGCTCCGACAGATAACTACGCCGACATCACGAGCATTCACAGAGCGTTTATAAAGCTGCAAGTGCGCACGGTGCAAGGTTGCGAAATGACAGCGTTCTAGTGACGGACCCACAGGGACGATAGAAAAAAAAAAGACACTTCGCGCTTCGCTCAACCAGGTCATGCGAGCTCAGAGATCATTTGTTTTGCTAGCTCAAACATACATTTGTGCCTTCGTCGAGATTATTCGTACGAGTCAGTAATGGCAAAAACGGAGAGGTAAACTGCATGTGCCAATACATACCTGTCACAAAGTGCAGCACTAATCAAGGCTTCACTGCGCTTTCGATCGCGTTTTACCGACGGAAATCGGAAAAGCCGCATTGCACTGCTGGGATGCTCATGGGAGGTTCAGCCGTAAATGACATGCGACATTGGCATCGCGCCAATTTCAATAGCAATAATGTTCGAAAGGCATTTCGTGCGCGCGGCAGCGATAATGGCAAGGCTGACAAGTAAGTGAAAGAACCTTATTGGATTTCCGGCGAGGACGCGAACTCGTTGCGCACCCAGCTAGTCCCACGTTGGGACTGGCAGGTTTAGCCCAGTGGGCCGGTCACTGGCACGCAGGACAGCCCGAATTTGCTTGTCTAGAGCGGGGCCACGCAGAAGCGAGTCCCCCTTGCTGAACTTGGTGTATCTTGACCGGCACTCCCCATAGCACGTGCGCCAGAGTGGAGGTCTGCCCGCTGGATGGGCAGGCGTCATTGCAATATACGTCGGGGTAAACCATGTAGAACTGCAAGACACGGATATGTGCCGGTCTGTAAGAGTCTAAGAGAAATGGCTGGGGCCCTATTCCACGGACAAGTGCAGTGCCTGCCACGGCCGTACTCCACTCACTTGGAGGAGAGAGTCAAGTCCGGCCGTGTGTCTGCCAAATTGCTTTGGTCCTCAGCCGCTAGCACGCAGCGCATGCGCAGTTCGGCCTTGCAAAAGGCGGATTGCCTTCCAAAACATGTCGCTTCTATTACTGACCCTGACACATTCATGACCAGACTTAGACAATTCTTAGGCAATAATGACTGAACTAGCCACAGCTGAAGAAGCATGTGTGCCGTTTAACATTTGACAACAAGAGTTGCCCTGACGATGAATTTGCCCTGACAAAGGCAAGTCCATTTGTCAAAAAATTTACTCCAAGGACATCCCTTGTGTGAGCACAGTTGATCACTTCATGTGCATCTTGTAAGGTTGAGGGATACCACTTCTGCTCCAACACTTAAATGCATCTTTCTTTGTCAGAGCAATTTCATTGTCATGTTGCTGCTCTTACAAAGACAAAAAATTGGTTTCAGTGGCATTATTCATTGGACCACTGTTGGTCACTACAAGCCTTCTGCTAGCCAGAACCTCCAGCCGGGATTGAATTGACTGAAAAATGTAATTAACGGGATTCGAATTAGTGGAAGTGTACTGTAGTAGCGATACTCATGTTTATTACTGTTGTTGCAACAAGAGGCAGGGATAATTGCCCACAACAAAAATACCAAACTGGGCGCTGACGCAAATGCACACCCGGAACAACTGTACAGTTACCGACGGACTTTTTGGATTCCAAAAATTTTGACATTATAGGTATTCCAGACTTCATAAATGCACCGTTAGGGTTCCTAATGAGCTACTGTACTTACTCTATTGTAACCCGCCCTCGATTGTAATGCGCACCCATTTTCTGTGACAAAAAATTTAAAAAATGAAAACCTCGATTGTAACGCACACCTGTTTTCCATGACCAAAAAAATAAAAAAATAAAAAATAAATATGAAGAGTGCAATACCGTGCACCTTGTGCTTTCATATAAAACTACTATTTTCTCTAATTTGGAAAAAAACAGATTTATACCCAATACATTAAAGTTGCGATGAATAAAAACACAAATGGCAGCGGCGTACCTTGCCGCCAAGATTTTCACTCCGCCGGCACGAGTCGCGTGGGGCAATAGGTATCGCTCGTCGTCGCTATCAGACAACTCCTTATCACTATCAACAGGCCAAAGCATTTCATCCTCGGTTCCGTCCATGGCATTCGAAATCCTGCACTCTTTAAAGGCCTTGTAGCAGCCGGGATCATGCACCATGCATCTTTCACTTATCTAGCAAAGTCCTGCAGCGAGGCACGCTTCATTTTATTGGTGGGCGTGAATTCGTGGCAACCACTGACAAGCCATTCGCTGTAGAGCGCCCGAATTCTATCTTTCACTGGCTTGTTGAAACAAGCATCGAGCGGCTGGAGCTGTGATGTCAGGCCGCCGGGCATCACGACAAGGTCGGTGTTGCATGCAGCCAGTTTATCCTTGATGCGCTGGTCAAGGTGGCACCTGAATGCCTCGAGCACAAGCATCCCACGCAGACCCAAAATGCCGCCGGGTTTCTTCTGCCAAACGTTATCAATCCAGTCAGTGACCATCCAACGTGGTGATCCAACCTTTCTAATTTACACGCACAATCACGCCACTTGGAAACACGATTCCTTTCGGCAGCGTCTTCCGTCTGAAGATAAGATACGGGGGCAGCTTGTGCCCATCCGCAGTGCAACAAAGCATTGCGGTGACTCTAGTTTTTTTCGTGGCTGGAAGACAAAACATGCACTTGCTTCGCCTCCTTTTCAACGGTTGTGGTGGCAGGCATCTCAGAGTAGAGCGGCGTCTGATCGGCATTTCCAATCTGTCCAAAGTGGTAGCTGTTTCTATGGCGCAACTTCAAGACGAACTGATGAAAACTGTGCAATTTCTCTTCATATTCTTTGGGCAATTTTTGGCATATCCCTATCTGCCTTCGAAGAGAAAGGCCTTTTCTTTTCATAAAATTTGATAGCCAGCACCTGCTCGCTTCGAAGTCACTCCACCTTAACCCTTTCTGTAGGGCTTACTGCATCGCCCGTACTTTGAGCCAATTGGTCGTCACAGGCCACTGTGCCGCTCGCTGCTCTTGCACGTATTCCATGAGGAGTTCTTCTGTTTTGGTGAAGCGGCCCTGCTTTGGTCCACTGAAACCCTTCCTTCTGTTTTGGTGAAGCGGCCCTGCTTTGGTCCACTGAAACCCTTCCTTGTTGCTTTGCTGGCGAAAATATTCTCCTTCTGTTTGTGCCAGTCCCGCACGCAAGTTTCGGGAACTTCGAACGCCTGTGATGCGGCCCGATTTCCATCCGTCTCCCCGCACGTAACTTTCCTTTTAAATGCGGCATCATAGTGGACTGGCATGTCTTCGCACACAGCGCTTCCATGCTGATTGAATAAACGCAGAGAACGGGAAGGCAAGTGGTAGACTAGGTTACTCCTGCGCCTGATTACACGTACAACATGCAGGAAGCTATGGCAACTAGGCTAGAAGCGCATACGAGGTGGCCATTTTTCGAATGTCGATGGCGATATGGTAACACGGATTCAGGGTCGTACTCGATTCTAACGCGCATGCAATTTTTGGACCCGTTTTATCAGAAAAAGGTACACGTTAGATTCGTGTAAATACGGTAATTCATTTTTGCGACTCATGTTTTGGGTGAATTTAGGCTCCAAAGTTTGATTTTTGGGACTAAATCATTAATTCTGAGCAACGCTACCAGATGTTGGCGGCCTCCAATTTAGATTTTCTGCTAGCTTGGCTTCCAGCGGTTCGCTATGTAGCCTCCAAGATAGCGAGGGGCACGCTATAAATAGAGCGTGCACAATCTTCCATTCTCGGAGGCCATGCCCACTCTCCCTTAGTTGACAAAAGGCTCCAGGGGATGGAACTTTTTCTTTCTTTTTTCAGTCGACACTATCGTCATAATCACTTAATGCGAGATCCGTTCTTTTTTACTTTTTCTAACTTTTTCGTTTTAATATTTTGAAGTTTCGGTTGGTATTTTGCACGTGGTGTGTCCATAGAACAGGTATGTCTCTGAGACATCGCATCTTTGTGTGTAATTGTTCGGCTTCGCATATGTGTGTTCGGCACCACCTCCTGTGCCTTCGTGAGAGCCAAGTGATGCGAAGCAATGGGGCTCGTTTCTTCTATCTCCACGGCGATCTCCACTAACAGAGATTGCCAACATGATGACACTCTTGTCGACTGTGCACACAGACGACGTCACCCTTGAGCAAATTCAAGCAAGTCTGATCGCCTCCAAGTGCAGTATGAGGCAGTGCATTGGAGATTTTTTTAAGCCATTCTGAGAGTAATAAATTTTATTTTTTGCGGTGAACGAGTTTTTTGGACTGTTCAATTTTTTGGACTATCTTTCGGTCCCCACGAGGTCTGGAAAATCGGTCGGTGGCTCTGTATGGTGTAGAATGTATTGATACGAATACGTGATTCGCTGCGCCAACACTGCACTCGCTTGTTATGACCTCCAAAATCAGGTGGCATGCGCCGTAAGATTTTAGAAGTCGTGACCAGCTAAATTTGAAAGTTATCGAAAGCAATCTGCTTTGGGGGCACAGTCTAGTCACAGCCTAGTTTTGTGTGTGCTGTGTTCTCGCTAATCAATTTGCATTGAAGCAGTAGACATCACAAAGATCACTTCGTTCGTTGGTGCTGCCGCAATTCCTAAAGCCAGCATTTTGACAGCGAGTGTCGGTGCTTGTCGAGTGTGAAATATTCATGTTTGCCTGTGCATGCTGACACCACGCTGGTTTACGCAGTTAGTAAGTGAATCTTTACTAGGGGCATTCTACTCGGACGGCTGCTACGTATAGCACAGCCACGTGAGCCCTGTCTTGAATACGATCTGTGATGCGGACGGTCCAGGCGCACCGAGGGCCGTTAGCTTCGTATGCGCTGTAGCACCTATATGCTTGCACGTCACCTGTGTTCACGAAGTGAAGTGCCACTCTCTCTTTTTGTTTCCTCCTCTTGTTTTTGCCTCTGTCCACGGGCAATGTGCGCCGCATGCTTCCAGTAGGGTGCATTGATTAGCACACTCCCGGGTGTGGCACATCGAAGCACCCTAGCTTGAAAGATTGGTAGTGGTGGCAGTCACTCCGAATGTTTGTCCTAAAGGCCAACTGCAACGAAAGTTCACTTGGGCTAAATTGACTAAGTGCCTACCGTATACTCTCAAAGTATTATTGGCAAAGCTGCAGGGTTGGTAATTGCCTAATTTTGTTATTAGCAGCTAATAAATAGTGCCTCTGCAGACAATGCGTGCACCTGTCGGCAAAGCGGTAGCGATGCAGACATGGTGAATATTGAAGAATCATGCGCTACTGCTGATTCCTCAGTTGCGGTATGTTGTGCCTAGACAGCCAGGTGCATTGCTCGTTCATCATTTGCGACATTTGCAAATTTATGGGCGTCTCTTGGCATGCGTTCAGCCGGTTGCATTCGTGATTTGAGCCGTTGCAAGAATGCCGATGTGTTACGTGGCCGTCGAGTACTCGAATATGTACACTTGAACACAAGTGATGGTTGTGCAGTACACAACGCTGAGTAGAGGAAAGCTGAACACATCTATCCTGATGCAGATTTTAGAGCAAAAGCGTGCACTGTGGTGCAGCAGGCAAGTGTGACGCGAACCAGCCAACATGCACAAAGCATGTAAACTGCAGTTGATGAAGCTGCACAAGCTACATTTCAACAGAACAGTCACTTACTGATCAAGATTTGCTTGGCAAATGCTTTCTCTGGATGACTATATGCCGTGATGATGCATGGAAACCAAAGGTAACGTTCAAAGGCAAATTGTATTCAAGGGCGATATACTTGAACAATAATTCCTGGTAGTGCATCATTTTCAAAATATTTCATGTCTCCACATGAGACGCGCAGCGCCACCAAGATGGTGGCGCTGCGTCAACGAATAGCCGGGAGATCCGCGGTGCGAGGGGGCCTTCCAAAGCCAGATCTTTTCGCAATTTTTCATAACAGCACTCTAGGAAAGTGCCGTTTTCTCGATTTCTACTGCATATTTTGTTATAATAGTTTGCCACATAGTAAACAAATGTCCGTGGATTGCGAAAAAAACAATCGAAAACTGAAAATTTTGACAATTTGACCACCTCAATTGCCACATCCCCTTAACCCTTTCGCTGTCACGGACGTACCGGTACGTCTTCGCGCTTACCCCCCCACAGTGTCACTGACGTACCGGTACATTCTCTATCATGCATTCAAAATTTCGCGCCTGAGTGCAAAGCTGGCACTCCTGGACTGGCCACGCCATCTGTTGACTCTTTCTACAAGTTCGTATTTTCGCCTTGACCTGTGTTAGTACATGTATTGAAGAGTACGGTGCGACTGCCGCTCGCCTCTCTCTCTTTGCTGAGTGGCGCGGTGGCTCCGCGTTCGCTGTATCATGCGTCGCGCGTGTGTGGTTATGGATTCAAGGGTTGTTCTGCCATCTCTGCTGGTTTGAAGGTTTTTATTTTTCTTCTGTTGGTGTGTCTGCTAGGGCGCGTCAAGTTCAGAGGCACGCGCCATTGCCTCTCCGAAAAGAGTGACTCGATTGCTGCTTTCGCTCTCTTGCCGCACCCTCGCTTCCGACTTGCAGCAGTAAACGTAAAGCCCTTCGAACTTTGTTTTAGCCTTTTTCCATCTCCCTCTGTCTTCTTGATCACGCAACGTCCCATTTCTCTCCGTTGTGCGGGCGACTGAAAGCGCATCCTCCCTGCGCGCGGTTACTTTCGGATGGCTGAGCGCGCAGACCTTCGTCTGCTCGTTGGAGCGGTGGCTCAATTCCGATTCAGAATACGAGCCGAGCTCGGATTCGGAATCGGACAGTCTCATGCGAGGAAGAGGTGAGTTCCGCATCGTCAGATTCGGATGTTGAACAGATGTTATAGTCAGGCTGATGATGATGATGTTTACTAACAACAGCTGCAGAACACTGAGATGTGCATATTGCATTGACTATGTTGTTTGTATACCAATCATAAACAAAAATAAATTGCTATGTTCATTCCATGTTATGCTCGTTCCCTGAAACCAAGCCGACACGGGGCCGTCACAGCCAGAAAGGTCCAACAGCGAAAGGGTTAACTGAAGAGTACATCTGAGATGGATCGTCTTAAGTGGATTCTTTTTTGCCTTCAGCTTATGGAAAACCAAACAAATGTTCCCATGTTGTTCGTTATGTGCAAGAATTCGGCTTAACCAAGTTCGTCTTTGCAATGACAGGTTCTTATGAAAATGTTGTGCATGCAAGGGCAACCTTGGTGTGAATAACAGACAGGGCCGTTTGTACACAAAATGCAACCTTTTCACATTGAACTCTCACAAAAGGGAATAACCTATAGTATTTACAACACAGGAGAACTTGGATGAGAATATCGTTACAGCATGTAGGAACAAATCAGCAGGATGCATTCAAAGTTATAGAGTAGCTCAAAGTACTGTAATGATGCAGCTGTCAACGATGCGGAAAGTAATAAAGTCACGGTGATTGTTCATACACGGATTCATCCGGGAAGTTGCGTTGGCCCAGGCAAACGGTGGTTGCTGAGGACGCGGTGGAGGACGAACCAGGGAGCCCCTTGTCGACGCTGTCTGCCACGCAAAGCTGTGTTGTCGTGACCAGCACGGTCGACAAATGTGTGGCAGCTACGTTCTCCGTGAGACATTGTTAGAGCTGGGTGCAGATCAGCGTTTAGCAATGGTTGGCAGAGCCCAGCTTGTTGGACATGCCCGGGCCCTCTCACCTGAACAGCCAGTCAGCTCCATCAACCAAGCACAGCTTGACCGTAAACTGTCATCCATGAATGTCCCCGAAACAGTCTGGTTTCTTGGAACAGTAGGGATCACTTCTGGCTCTGCCTAGAGATGCACTGCTACCGCTTCACAAACCGGCACCGCCTTCTTGTCGTATGCCTTCTGAGCTCCGCTGCCCACGCTCTCTTCTGTCCCGTGCCTTGTGCTTTCCTCTTCCTTTACTTCTCCCTTTTCAGCTTGCCGCTACCTGTCTTTTCTTTCCCGGGCTGTTGCTGGTTTCTTTGTGGGTTTGTGTTCCAGTCATCGAGCGCATCTCACAAGTATGACATTGCATGCACATCACAGTCTTAGCGAGAGTTAACTCTATTGTTAGAACCAGTATCACTATAAGTGGGTTCAACTGTATGCAATGGATTGGTAGCCTGCAGCATTTTCAAAGTCTGTTTGTAGAAAGGGGTTCTTTGGAGGCCACTGGCCTTGCAACTTAACTGCAGCAACACCTACTGTATTTATTTGATCCTATCACACAATTTTTTTCACCAATAATTCCCTAAAATGGGAAATGCCTATTAAAATCAAGTACAAAGCTGAGGCTGAAATGAGGGTTCTTGACCATCCTCTAGCAAGGGCTGTGCTTTGCCCTAGTGCAGGCACCAAAAGCTCCTGAGATTGCGATCACCGGACACCATGTGTAGCTGTGCCTGGATCGTACCTTTGGTGAGGTCACATGTTGCTGGGAATACCAGACGCTTATAAAAACAAAGAACAAGACAATTTTCAGAACCGTGAGTGTTAGCAATGCTAATTCCATAGTCGCATCATGCTGTGAGTCTAGAACACTTCTCTATTTTTGGAGCCTGCTGCCTAATGCATGTAACCTGTCTTGGGTGGCACAAAAATGGTCTTCAAATAAGCTGTGGCCCTGTTTCGCACCATTATGATTGTGAATTAATATGAGAGAAGACCCACATGCTGATGTTCACGAGAAAAACATTCGATTCGTTGCCGAGAATGGCACGTGTAATCATATTTTGCATTTTCCCCTGGATTTTGTACTTCAGATGCACATAATATAACATTTTTACTCACTTTTGAAAAGTCGCACCAGAAAGGTAAAATTTTCTTGACCAAGTACAAACCAGTAGTTGTTTTTCTCTCTTACCGCGAAAATCTGTTGAGGAAACAAGGGTATTGTGATTTACATCTTTGAAGTGTGCAAATCACTGTTTGCGCTACAATTGAAGGCACTGAAATTTTCATTTCTGGCTATGAAGAACTGGGTGCGTGTTACAATCAGCATTGTGTACACTAAGTATATACACTATATACGACGACACAGAGGTTCAGCTTGAGCTGACCTTGTGCGTTGTTTGCTGTGCAGGCGGTGGTGCAGTATGCACTGAGCACCCCGTACCTCAACCTCAAGTGCGGCGCTCTCTCTGTTCTGGTGCTGCTGGCCCAGTCAGTTGCTGTCGACAAGTTTGACCTGATGCCAGGTGGGTGCTCCATTGTCACCTACTGGTTTTCACTCCTCTGAAATGTGCGGAGACATCGTGGATAAGTGTGTCTCAAGGTACAATCCATCAACCTCCAGTTCCTGCTTGAGATTTTATTCGCTTTTACAGGCACATATAGCAGTTGACACCTCATCACGTTTAGCATTTTGCTCAGCATGAAAATGATGCACAAGTGAGTTGGCGAACACAGAAGTAAACTTACAAAACTGACACTTACTGAACTGAAACTTACAAACTTGTAACAACCACTGACCATTTTTTTAGGCTTAGAGGTTTGCAAAAATGTCCATATCGCTACACGCGTGTGATATTTGATTGTTTGAATAAGGTGCGTGGGCGCCATCACTCAAGAAAGGAGGAGGAAGAACGAACTGGGCTTGTGCTGTGAATCTAACAGGTCAGCGCTGCAACCGCTGTTGTAAATATAACCTGTAAATAGTTGCTCGTCTTACTGATTCGTCCTTCGCGTAACAATCTGGTGGACGATGTAGTTCCCCGTCCTCGCCACGGAGCTCCGCAGCGGCCGCACTTGGGCTAGTTGGTGTGGAGGCAAAAGATGGCACCATGAATCTCGAGGCACATTGGTCTGGAAGTGAGCTGGTGCCATTTATTCCAGCTTTGTATGGGAGAGCTTGCTGAATGCCACCGCAACTAACGTGACCCTGTATGTTCTTTTGGCTGTTGTCAGCACACGTAACAGGAGGTGACCATATTTATTTGAATCTAGGCCAATAGTATTTTTGATACTTGAGTCACAAAACTCCTTTGTCAGGGTAAGCTTAAGGATTTCATTAGGGGTCGTTGGAACTGGAAAAATTGCATGCTGCTGATGCCAGTGCCAGAAGACAGTACCTGTAGCCATTCATATCCACTGCCACAGCAGCAATGTACTACAGGGATCTGGTGGCTAGAGGAGTAGGTGTGCCGAGCGAGCTTAGGTCACTACTTCTCCGCATCATGGCGCAAAGAAGGCGCTGCAGTCACTAGAATGGTTTGGTGCAGACTCCGCTTATACACCATAGGAGATCTGTTTCCTCTAACCATTCTGCTCACCTTTTCGTTGCAGAAGCTTCAACATATATGGGCAACTTGCAAGCGCCAAACAATAACAGAGACCTATATATCCTCATTGCACAATCTGACGGCTACAGATGACAGTTTTTCACTCTGCATGCCTAATTTGTTTCTCACTTTCTGCCGCAATTACCAGACGACATGCGCCGCCGAGAACCATTGTACTCAGCGTAGCATTACTTTTGCATCGTAATGCAAAGTGGCGAACTACACTCCAGACGGGCTGGTTGGCACGCCTACTCTTTTAGCAACGATAACAAGGGTGCTATTCTGAACATCGGAGAATTCTAATTCTTTTCAGCTCTGTTTGGTAAAGGGGGCTGCTGTAGCCTCTCTGATTGGCTCAAAATGTCGTCATTAAACAATTTGACAGTGTGGCAGAATTAGCCAGTATCTAGAAGGGCACCATGATTCACTGTAACAGTATGCTGTTCTGACAAGAATGAATGCAGGCACAGTCATCTGACAAATTTTCTTTCATTGAGACCGAGCATGCACTGTGCCAGTACAGTGCTGCACATTTAGCGGGGGCAAGTGCATGACTAGCATTGGACATTGGTACTAATGAATGTCATTTGCTCTTTATGAATGTTATCGTTTACTATTACATATCTTGGTTGACTTGTAAGGTTCTTTATTGTTCTTGTTTTTAATTTTCTGACCTGAATTTTGGGAGGGGCGGCTGAGAATCGAGGCCAGCATAGGTTTGAGTAAATCTGGTTTTTTTTGTAAGAACTTATGTTGCTGGCACTTTGCAGAGGGCCCCGTGCTGCAGCTCTGTCGTGAGGGCATCTTCCATCACCAGGTGCGGCTGGCATCGGCCTCTATTCGGCTCCTCACGCACCTGGCCATCCACGCAGCTCGCGGTGAGTGCCTGCACATGAGACTATCCCTTTTGAACAACACCACAACGCCTAGATCCATTAGTCCCATAGGAACATATTGTGGTGCCATATAAAAACAAGGGTTGTGTGAATACTTGAATACTACCGCATCAAATCGAAGAGTAGTCAATGTTCGAACACTTAGATTCGGGAATCGAATATCTACTATTCGAAATTTTGAATATTCGATATATTTAATGTGGAGACCCGCGCAGTGCCACGGGTCATGTGCACCGCGGAGCCCCGCATGCTCGATGCCGCCTGAGCGAGTGTTTCACTTCGTTTTCAGCTCAAAAGGCGTGCTGAGCGTGCCAAAGGCAGGCTGCGCCGGCTGATGCAGCAGTGGTGTTTGTCACTGTGGGTACTCCCCGATGTCGGCCCGATGCAGGGATCGCACACGGCAGCGTCCAAATGCAGAATGGTGTCGCATTGGCCGTGGCCGCCTCTATTGCTAGGAGGTTCGCCTGGGTTGACAGGAACGATTGAAATCATAACACAGTGCATACAGAGAGAATGGCAACATAACAGTATTTCATAAAGTGTCAAAGCATGTGTGGAGAGTGGGCCGATTAGCCGCCGATAGGCACACGGATAGTGTTGAATACGCAGTGACGAACATCACGCTGCTTCGAAGCCGTCACTCCAACCAGCACGTGTGATCTCGGGACTGATCACTGATGAGCCGCCCATGCGAACATATTAGTGACAAGCATTCTGCAATGACTTGTGGCCCATTACCATGGTAGCCACACCGCCTAGGCCATTAGGCTTAACCAGCACTGCTTCGTCGGGCGTCGGTGAGTAAGATTACCAGTGACGTAGCTAGGTCGTCAGGCACCCGGGGCCCACAGATCTTCTGTCACCCACCGCCCCCCCCCCCCCCCGCTTGTAGTCGAGGAAGGCGAGGATATCGACAATTTCCGGGTGTCTTCAGACGTATATGACACCCCCCCCACTGACTGGCCCCTTACAGAGATTGCCAGCAGCTGCATGACATTCTAAAAGCTGACAAACCGCTTCACAAATGAGAGCGAATTCATGGGATACTAATGAAAGTTTTAAATGGTCGCGATCTTGTGACAAGCTGTATGGCAGCCTCTCATTTTCGACACCGTTCATTGATGGACATTGGCGAACTTGCCGTGACCCTCCAGATTTCTGAATTTTTGACAGATGGCAAATAGCACCAATCCCGACAATAAAATTGCACGGACAGTGCTTGCTCTGTACTGTCAGTGGCGGCTATGCATGGAACAGTGATAGAGTCACGTGATGCATGCTCCTTTCGTCTGTCACGCAGGTTGGCCTTACGATAATCCACCTGCCATCAAGTTAAGGTAGCACTTCTGTATTTTGGAGAAAAACTGAAAAGCAGCACTTCCTATGCAATAAATTAATGATTGCAGCAAGACACAGGTCCACTATTAAACTGAGAACCTCATTGGTATTCAGTATAGCTGAATGTCACTAATTTGTTAGTTCCAGAGGAAGAAGAAAGCACCCTAGAAATTCTGTCAATGCAAAAAATATTTTCCAGGCCTTCATATGCTAGAATTGAGCTGTAATCAATGCTGGTATACTAATTGGGTGTTTTCTTTAGTAAGAGTAGGTCCATACCATACGTCTACATTTCTGTATAGGTAAATTACTGATAGTTCACTACATTCTTCTTATGTAATAATGGGAGACTTCCGAGCATGTGCAGTATCGTGTTTTCTTGCCCCAAAATTTATAAGCTTTAGATTTCGTGAAAATTTTGGATATTTCATTCAATATGGAGCTTTTCTTCCCTCAATTCAATTCAATATTCAATTCAAAATCTGTTCACTATTCGCACACCCCTAATAAAAACCCATACATTCTCGTATACAGTTGGACCTCTATACTATATAATGCCCATGGATTTAACGAAGTATGGGTATGAAGAAGTAATCTACAGTGTGGTTGTGGTTGTTCATGCTTTAATGGTATCATTTTATGGGCTGACTGTCACCACTGTGCTGTCGACTTCCGCTAATTCAATCCTGACGGGACCGACAAAATCGGTTCGGTTATCTGGTGGGTTGAATTATGTTTCAGTCATAAAAGATGCCAAACACACGGCTGATTCATTTGGTAGTACAGTAGAACCTCGTTTTTATGTTATGAAAGAAAAGACATACTAACCGGGAAAACATACTACTGTATCCAATATAACTAAAAATATTTGACGTACTCGACTGCACTTGACATCTGCGGAACGTGAAACGTTGTGCAAATCACTGCAGTGCAAGATGTTGGCACGCATCGAACTGGTGGGGCTCTGGCAGCTCGAGACGCCTTTGGTTGTTTTCCTATTGCATAGTGTTTTAGGATAGGAAGCAAAAACCAATCGAGCTGGTGGATGACGCCAATTGCCTCTGGAGCGAAATTTGCCACTCACATCGCGCTACCTGTAACAGGGAACAGAGGCGCGTTGGGTTATCCCCTACTGAAAGCGTTCAGTACGCTACCAACGTCACTACGGCTTGTGCACTATGGAACACATTGGTGAAGGTGCTTATTGCAATAGGGTTGGTGGTGATAGCTGTGAGTGCAGTGTGCCACCACCCGGAAGGAGACTTGCTGGTGCCGGAATAAGAAACAGTGTGCGCGCCAGTGTTTTCACTTGAGATGGGCGAGCAAGTATTGCAGTGAAGCTTCCACTGTAGGTGGCTACTGTTTTCGATCGCTACCAGCTAAATGTTGGTGCCGAAAGATAATGTTTTCTAGTAATGTATGAACCTGTAAAATATAATTGTAACCCTATTGGATCATTCTGTTGTGTGCTTTCTCGCAAACGTTGGCGCCGGGAAAGCGTATGTAATGGGAATCATATGTATCAGCGAGGTTCCACTCTATTTAGTCTGATCCTAAAACATTCCCTAATAGAACACACACCCACATTTTCTGGGTTCAAAGTAAAAATAAACTTGCGTAAAAGTTATGTTAGAGCTTCTAAAGAAAGTAGAAATCAAACACACATTCGATCTTTAGCAAAAAAAAAAAAACATAGCATGCCTCTGATTCTGAATATAAGAAAAATGGCAAGACAGTTGACTTTACCTTCACAGAATGCTAATTTATTTACATAGTATTCCATGCACCATCATTACCCTCATCCAGCACTTTATCGCTGTCTACAAAGACCCATAACATGCCATCCTCCGTACTGGCCATAACATTCCTGATATTGTATAGTATTTATTAAACAACTCCACTATAGTCTTAAATGAGATGGTGGCCCATGCATAGGCTAACCTAGTTGCTAGTTAGTCCTGTGACGCATGCGATTCCTGAGAACGTGTAGAACTCACAGCGCGACTTGTTTCTGCTAGCTTAACATGTAGAATAACTTATCATTTGAATTTGCTTTTGCAATCGGGCTAGATCTGGCTTATCATCATGCTGCACAAGAACTCGTTTTGTTGCCATCCATGGTCACCATCTTGTGATGGCAATGGTGATGATGCTAGCTATGGCGCCTCTGATGGTAGGCTGTTGCGAACGTGTTTTTGGTTTTGTATTGTACTGCACTGGCCCAAGTAATTCTCTGACAAATTTTATTGGAAAAAGAAAAGGCGCACATTAGAATTACTGTTAAAACATCAATATAACGAAGTCAGTAAAATCGTAGCTTTATTTCATTTGATAGAAATCTTGTTATGTTATTGAAATTCAACTTTTCATGCGAATAAGGACAGCTGCCGATGGTTTTTTTGTTAAATGCATGAGGCCATAAGAATTTCTTTGTTATCGGGCAATTGGAAAAAGTGAACTTCAATGACCAAAAAAATTTTAAAAACTCATTTCGTTGATTTTGATAGTTGAGAACCAAAGATGTGGCTCCGTGCCGTGTTGGCGACATCTTCAGATTGGCAGGACGATGCAACCTGTGAAGCTTTCAAGCCCACCCTGTCCACTTGGCCTCAACAGCTGGTTCTCTGCACCCGCAGCGGGACGACACTATCGGCGTTCTGCTATCCACACAGTTCGACCAATGCCACACCAAAATCTGGGGGATTCCACAACTGCCCTTTTTGTCCCCTTCAAAACCGCTTTGAAACCTTGAAGTCTGGTAGTGCATGCCGTGAGATTTAGCAGCTTATGGCCAGCTAAATTGGCCGTTACTGGCAAATACACTGCTCGACTTCGACAGCCACTCTCTGTCACGCGGTGCACTACTTGAGAGGTGCTTTTGCAAGCAGTGACATGCAGTTCAAACATTTTTCCATTTGCAGCTGCAAAAGTTTCTATTTATTGGTTCGGCATTCCTTCACGGTGGCAGCAAAATCTTGTTATATTGTTACGGAAGGTTGAAAGAAGAGAGGAAGAAGATCCAGGACGCTGGCTGCTGCGTGTTGTTGGTGGTCAGCCATCTTAACTGCTCTGACTCATTTTGTATATATATTGTAAATACCATCTTCTATACTCCCAACATCCCCGTAACATATTGGTGAGAGGTGCGGGGTACCACGGCTGGAAATGGAGCTCTGTAGTGAACGTTGCATCACCGTCCGCACCATGAATGACGGTGAGCACTCGGGATCAATGTCGTTGCCACCTCCTACGTCACTGTCGCATGCTACGTCGCTGTCACGTTCAGTTGTCGTGCAACCAAAGGATCCTGGAACTTTCTGTGGGACCTATGGCGCCGACATTGAAGAGTAGATGGCCATGTACAAACACGTAAGTGGAATCAACAGATGGGACCCTACGCTTATGCTAGCTAACCTGTTGTTCAACCTAAGAGGCACGGCAAAGGTGTGGTACAAAAACCACGATGAGGAGCGAACCAGATGGGACCAATGCAAAGAGAAATAGACAGAGTTGTTTGGCAGACCAGCTGGGCGTAAAATTGCCGCAAAGCAGCAACTTGCTTCCCGTGCCCAATCCCCCACGGAATCCTATGTCTTGTACATCCAGGACGTGCTGGCACTTTGTCGTAAGGCTGATCACGACATGACAGAAGCTGAGAAGGTCGGGAACGTGCTTACGGGCATTGCTGATGATACATTTAATCTGCTCATGTGCAAAAGCTGCTCTACAGTTGATGAAATCATTAAAGAGTGCCGACAATTCGAGCAGGCCAAAAGCCGATGCGTTTTACAACCATTCGCCAGACTTCCCAATACTGCCGCAATGTTGACGTGTGAAGGTCAACCCGCACAGCAGCATGCGTCGCCATCAGAGGACATGGTGCGAATCGTTAGACGTGAACTGGATGGGATGGCGCCCGCAGCTTTCTGTTCGCATAACCCTGATGCTACTAGCACATTTTCAGTTCCCCTCGTACAAGCCATCGTTTGCCAGGAACTTGAAAACATTGGTTTACATTCTGTCTCTGCTGTCACCAATCCCAGAGCTAATGACCACCCTTCTACTATATTCGCTCCACCCCGACGCTTCTCTCCGCGTTATAGCAACCCGACTGAGTGGAGAACTGCGGATGACCAGCCGAAATGTTTCACCTGTCGCCGCATTGGTCATGTTGCCCGTTACTGTCGCAACTCTTGGCCCTCAACACCTCACACGCCGACCAACCTGAGCCGTTTTGATGGAAATGCCCGCAACGTTTCGCCTACTGTCGAGTCTAACAGCGCCGACAACTGTGCTAGGAACATGTGGTACAGCCGCTCGCCATTGCTGCGCGGACACCAGTATCGTTCACCGCAAACAGGTCACCCATCTTCCCGTTTGCCGCAGCCACGTTGCCTTTTGTCCCCGGTGGTTTTGGCCTCACCCTTTTGGAAAACTAGGAAATGCAGCCCTCGGAGGTGGTGCTGCATTGCCTACTACTGCAGCAAATCCTCTGTCTGCGACCACAAAGAGAAGTGTAATTGACGTCAAAATAGACGGCGTACCTGTCCAAGCACTCATCGACACTGGAGCCCACGTATCTGTGATGAGTGCTGGCCTACGTAGACGTTTCAAAAAGGTCCTCTCCCCAGCAGCTGCCCGAGTGCTTCGTGTGGCCGACAGCGGCGTGCTAGTTGTCATTGGAATCTGTACTGCATTTTTAGGTATAGCCGGCCGCCCTACTTCTGTTCTCTTTGCTGTGATCAACAACTGCCCTCACAACATTATCCTTGGATTGGACTTTTTGTCCGTTCATTCTGTTCTCATTGACTGCGCAACTGGTATTCTTCACTTAAAATTGCCTCAACTCACCGATGCCCGCTTCACAATGTGTGTCTGTCACCCGAGGCAGTTGCTTACGTCAATTTGACCACCCGGCCTCAGGTTCCTGACAGTGAATATGTGCATTGCCCCATCGTCGACGCGCTTTTGAACCGGAACGTTGCTGTTCCACATATGCTGGTCACGGTTACTAATAACTGTTCTACCGCTTATGAACTTCAGGATGTGCCCTCAAGTGCTTCCGGCCGGCATGTTCTTGGCCAGCATTTCTGGTAGTTCTGAATTTGACATTGACAGTCTGAATGCTGAGAGTGGTTTATTAGCGCCAATTGCAGCTCACGACTCTCGTTCTTAACGGATGACTTCGCGAAAATGATGGCATCTGACCTCACCTCGGCACAGGCCACGGACATATGTCTCCTGCTTGAATCGTACAGTGACATCATTAATTTCGGCGACAGGCCTTTAGGCAAAACATCTGTTCTTCATCACCGTATAAACACTGGAGATACGAATCCTATTCGTCGGCGTTCCTATCATGTATTGCATGCTGAATGTTGAGTCATCCAATCAGAAGTGGACAAAATGCTTCGCAAAGGGGTCATCGAGCCATCAGCCAGTCCTTGTGCTTCGCCTGTCGTCCTTGTGAAAAAGAAAAATGGTACCTGGTGTTTTTGCGTCGATGATCGCCACTTAAACAAGATCACGCGAAAAGACGTCTACCCACTACTATGCATCGATGACGCCTTGGACTGCTTGCATGAAGCTAAATACTTCTCATCCATCGATCTTCGATCTGCCTACTGGCAGATTTCAGTTGATGAAATGGACCGCGAGAAGACGGCCTTCATCATGCCGGAAGGCTTAAATCAGTTCAAAGTCGTGCCCTTTGGCCTATGCAATGCTCCTGCGACATTTGAACGTGTGATGGACTCTCTTCTGTGAGGCTACAAATGGACCACCTGTCTCTGTTACCTTGACGATGTTAATGTTTTTGCTCCCATGTTCAGCAGCCGCCTTACCCGACTCGCTGCCATTCTTGCGGTCTTCCGAAAAGCTGGCCTCCAACTGAACTTCACGAAGTGTCAATTCGAGCGCCGTCAAATTACCGTGTTGGGGCATGTTGTTGACGTATGCGGTGTCCAACCAGATCCGGGAAAAGTTCGCGCCATACACAATTTCCATGTGCCACGTTCAGCTTCTGATGTGCGCTGCTTCGTCCGCCTGTGTTCTTACTTTCACCGTTTCGTCAAAAACTTCGCAGACGTTGCTCGGCCCTTGACAGATGTTCTAAAGAAGAATTTGCCATTCTCATGGAGCCCGGAGCAGGCACACGCATTCGCTGCTCTCATCGGATTTCGGACCACCTCTCCCATATTTGCCCACTTTGATCCATCTGCACCGACCGAAGTCCACACTGACGCAAGCGGCTATGGCATCGATACTGTTCTCGCCCAAGAACAGAATGGTACCGAGTGCGCGATAGCTTACACCAACCGCCTGCTGTCACCTGCCGAGAGGAATTACTTCTTCACCGAGCAGGAGTGCTTGGCTTTAGTTTTGGCAGTAGCCAAGTTCCGGCCTATTTGTACGGCCACATGTTTTCGGTCATTGCAGACCACCAGGCACTCTGCTGGCTGTCTTCCCTCCGGGACCCAACAGGATGGCTCGGTCACTGGGCTTTGCGGCTCCACGAATTTTCGTTTGTTGTCAACTATAAGTCTGGACAAGGGCGCTGACTGCCTCTCTCGTCACCCCGTGGGTCCCCCTGATCCTGCTATTCGTAATCCGGTGATCTGCGTGATGGCTTTTTCTAACATGACCAACATGCGCGCTGAACAACAATGCGACAAATCCTTACAGTACATCATTGCCAGAGTGCAATCTGGCAGCACTGATGCCATGTGCCGCATGTTCATTCTGCATGATGGCATAATCTACGTCCACAATATCAAGCCTGATGGCACTGAGTTGCTCCTTGTCCTTCCTCGTCATCTGCGATCCGTCGTTCTCGAACAACTTCACGATGCACCGACGGCGGGACACCTTGGAGTTTCGCGTACATACGACCGCGTATGACACCGGTTCTTCTGGCCAGGTTTACAACCCTCTGTGCGTCGTTATGTTGCAACTTGCGAATTGTGTCAGCGCCGGAAGAAACCACTCCTGCCACATGTCGGATGACTCCATCCAATTGAAGTTCTCTCTGAACCGTTCTTTTGCGTAGGCCTTGACCTACTTAACCCTTTTCTGACGACGACTAAAGGGAATAAGTGTATCGCCGTTACTACTGATTACGCGACATGCTACACGATAAGAAAGGCGTTGCTGACTAGTTGCACAACAGAAGCCACCGACTTTCTCCTCCATGACATCATTCTCCACCATGGTGCACCTCGACAGTTACTTACAGACCGCGGCCGCTCGTTCTTGTCTCGAGTTGTTGACGACCTCCACCGCTCTTGTCCCACTTAGCACAAGTTGTCCACCGCCTACCACCCACAAACAAATGGTCTTACAGAACGGCTCAACCGAACACTCACAGAGATGCTGTCGATGTACGTTTCCAACGATCACCGCGACTGGGACGCCACACTGGCCTATGTGACGTTCGCGTATAACTCGTCCCGGCTGACACTGCAGGATATTTACCCTTTTGTCTTTTGGATGGTCACGACCCCACATTGCCGTTTGACACCATCCTCCCTTCTGTGCCACATGTTGCAACTGAGTACGCTCGTGATGTCATTGATTGCGCTCACATGGCACGTCAAGTTGCCCGATCTCGTTTATTAGCCTCGCAGCGTATACAAAAAGAGCGTTATGACAGGTGCAATCACGATGTTATGTTCTCTCCAGATGCTTGGGTGGTCCTTTGGTCACCATGTCATCGTGTTGGCCTCTCTCAGAAGCTTCTCTCTCACTATACAGGGCCTTATTAAGTCCTACGTCAAGTTAACGACGTAAATTACGATATTTCGCCACTACAGTTTGATGCATCCTCAAGTCCAATGCCTGTTGACGTCATCCACGCTCGTGGCTGAAGCCAAATTTCGCTCGCAATTCTTCGCCTACCATGCGATGAAGTGAGGGACGCTGGCTGCTGCGTAATGTTGGTGATCAGACATCTTAACTACTCTGACTCATTTTGTATGTATATTGGAAATACAATCTTCTATACTCCCAACATCCCCGTAACAATATTGTAAATGTGTATTAATCAGGGATGGAAGTGCTGTGCCAACCTGTGGCAATACGTGAACTTCGAATGAAGTTGCCAAATTTAGCAGGATGTGCATTCAGTGGCAACCAGACAGCACTTAGACATGAATTGGCTAGCGATTAGACCTGCCATCCAAGCCTAAGCAATCTGCTTCAACTTTGGCACCTTTGGAGTGTGGGTGTACTCGTTGGCATAATTGTAACTAGGCCACGAGAAAAATAAAAACCGGTTTATGTTGTACAATGCATTATGAATGTTTTGTAAAGGTGTTATGCATTTGCATTTAAGCGAACCAGCTAAAGATGAGTTGAACTGGCATTCATTTCATGGGGCAGTTGGGAAGGAAAGCTGCACTGAATAAATAAGGTGGCCCACTCTGCCCACCGTGTAGCTCATCAGTTTCCTTCTGCATTTTAAGACTCAATTTTGCACCCTATTGGTACATCTACATCGATTAATAGGCGTACGCTGTGCGGGTGATGTTATAGATCTATTTTACACATGCACAGCATCCTTGGTTACCGGGATGATAGTGCGGCTTGCGGACAGACGATCTGCTTGCTTTCGTGAAACTTCTTGGTCACAAATAATTAATGGTAACCACAACGGTCACTCAGATTTGAACATACGCTACACTATTTTCCGCCAAGCCACACCACACAAAATCAGGCTCTTGCCACTGTAGAGTGCAAGCCAAGGATGTAAAGTTTCATATTTAGTCGACCTTGGCAGCCAAATTGTGATCGTAAGTAAACATTTGGTGAAACCGCAGACCTCTGGAATCGCGTTGCGGCAACGGTGTTAATGCGGCGACTTGTACATATGAAGTCCGACAATTTTAATAAACAATCGTTCGGTGCACGATATAAGTATTGGTTGCCATTTTATATTGGCTTTACGGTACCCGTTGCAGAACCACAAATAAGCCCGAATAATCAAGCTTTTTAAAATATTGGCTGACAAGGCAGCCCAGAAAGCCAGTGAACATTTTTATCTCTTTACTGTTTTCAAAAATAAGTTTGAGCTTTTTCTCGGCTAGCGACGTGAAATATTGGCAAACATATTTCACTTCGCGTTTATTCTGCGGTATTCTGCTATCTTAGCCGATGGTTGCCAAGAATTAAGAATTACCTGAGAGTACTAGGGGAACAGCATTTACTCTATCTTGATGTGTGTTGTTCATGGTGGCCACTGTGAATATTTCTCGTTCACTGTGCACGAATACAATTAGCTAAATTTATAAATTTACCTAATCGATGAGATGTCAATGAAAATGTTGTGGATGGCGCTGACAAATGACTGTTAACAGCATTTAAAACAACCTAATTCATGAAGTCTTTTTTGACTAGAAATAAAGCCCGTGAAATAAATCAATAAAAAAAAGGTTTGGCAGCATCTTACGCTCCTGTAACACGTGAAGGCGAAAGCCTACTGCACACTTAGTAACGCATTGTCTCACACAGTAGCGTGGCTGCTTTCACAGTTTGGCTTCTCTGACTAGTCTTTGACGCTTAGGTGTGGCTTCGCACGCTCGTAAGCCAACGTTTCTCTTCGACTTTACGTTGCATCCTCTCAGCAGGGAGTTGAAACGTATGCTATTCTGTGTGTTGTAAGGGTGATTTCAATGAATGTATGCACTGTTCACTTCACTTTGTTGAGTGCTCGTAGCCTCAGCGTTATGGGGGAAAGAGCTGTTGCATTTTTTGCTTGCTTGCTTTTTGTACCATTGGGCCGGACAACGCATTTTTCGTTTCAAGGCCATTGGGCTATGACTTTTCAAGGCCAAACTGCTGTGACCCTGACAATGTTTCTGTGCACCAGAGATTGCGTCAATCTTTACACAAACCTCGTCAAATAGGAGCACTGGGAATGAGCAGCTGTGCTTTTTTCTCGCTACGTCAGCAGTTTTCGGCGCGCATCTTTGATCCCTACCGAATGTGAAGTAGTGAGATCTTGTAACGGTTCATTTTCTTAACCGTGACCAGGTTCGCACATTCATAATATTGTCACAGCCTACTACTAGTAGGAGACGGGAAAGCCGGTGTCGAGGACGTGTAAAAGCACTTTATCAGCGCAGTCAACGCGACGTCGTTGTCGTCTCTGTTTTTCTACTCGCGCGCTACTTCAGCATCGTTTTCATCGCCTGGCACATGCCCGCGGCGACCATAGAGGATGTGGCATTTGCCCCTCCTTTGAAAAGGCGGCATCGTTGATGCACCAACGTCCGAAGGCTGTGCACAGACAGTGCAAAGTTGAGGTCACGAGGAAAAGTATGGCTTCATACGAAGCACGTGCACAACCTCGGGCAGATGCCGCCGGCGCTTGGAGCAGTTACGGTTGTGGGGGACCTCTTCATAATTCACACCGCTGATGTGGCACAGAACTGTATACGGGCCAAAGTATCTTCACAGGAGCTTCTCAGACAGCCCCCGCCGACGAATCGGAGTCCAGACCCACAGCTGGTCAGCGACGTTGTATGTGACGGGTTTTTGCTGAAGATTTTAGTGTTGGGCATCGTATTCCTGTTGTTCTTGGATTCGGAAACGTGCAAGCTGCCTGGCTTCCTCTGCGCGTTACGTAAACTACTCAGCACCAGTCTCGTCGTCACCGCACTCGTGTGGCAGCATTGCATCCAACATGGTTGTCACTTCCCGGCCGTAAACGAGGTTGAAAGGCGTGACGCGTGTTGTCTCTTGGCGCGCCGTATTATATGCAAATGTAATGTATGGTAAAATCTCGTCCCAGTTCTTGTGGTCGACTTCGATGTACATACTCATCATGTCTGCCAGAGTCTTATTCAAACGTTCTGTCAGCCCATTGGTTTGGGGATGATAAGCCGTGGCCTTTCGGTGAGTGGTACCACTTAATCGCAAAACGGTGTCCAGAAGTGCAGCCGTGAACACAGATCCTCTGTCTGTTATGACCACTGCGGGAGCACCATGCCTTAGGACGACGGCTTTGATGAAAAATCGCGCTGCTTCGGCTGCTGTTCCACGTTGGATAGCACCTGTTTCAGCGTATCCAGTAAGGTAATCTGTGACGACGATTATCCATCTATTTGCGGCAGTAGTCAGTGGAAATGGACCTAAAAGGTCCATGCCAATTTGTTCGAACGGCGCTTGTGGTATCTGAACAGGATGCAGCAGTCCAGCTGGCTTTCTGGGTAGGACTTTGCGGTCCTGGCAATCCAGGCATGTCTGTATGTAACGTTTCACAATCGACGCAAGTCTTGGCCAATAGTACTTTAGCCTAATTCTTGCCAATGTGCGGGTGTAACCCAAGTGACCAGCAGTCGGCTCGTTGTGACAGGCATGTAGGACTTCGTCGCGAAGAGATGCGGGAATGACAAGTAAGTAGCTGCTGCCACTAGGTGAAAAGTTCTTTTTATAGAGAACGTTGTGGCGCAAGCAAAATGAAGACAGCCTTCTTGCAAATAACCTCAGCATGCTGCTTATTTTTCCCTCCAAGTAATCGAAAAGAGGAACCAGTTCTGCGTCCTTATGTTGGTGGCGGGAAACGGCGACAGTATCTACCACGCTTAGAAAAGCCGCGTCATCATCGTCGTGCACTGCAGTCTCAACAGGAGACCAAGAAAGGCAGTCGGCATCGGTGTGTCGTTTCCCTTATTTGTAGGCAACCGGGAAGTCGAACTCTTGGAGCCGAAGACTCCAGCGCACAAGCCGACCAGCTGGATCTTTTAAATTAGCCAGCCAGCAAAGCGCATGATGATCACTGACAACGGTGAAACACCAACCATACAAATATGGCCGAAATTTCAGGACGGCTCATACCAGTGCGAGGCATTCTTTTTCTGTAGTGGAATAGTTAGCCTCCGTCCTTGATAGCGTCCTACTGGCGTAAGCAATCACTCTTTCGGTGCCGTCCTGCCGCTGTACAAGCACTGCGCCAAGGCCGACATTACTAGCGTCGGTATGAAGGATCGTAGGCGTGTCGTCATCAAAGTGTGCGAGCACGGGTGGCGTCTGCAGCCGTTGCCGTAGGTCGCGAAATGCCCGTTGCTGGTCTTCGCCCCACACGAAGGGAACATCTTCTCTGGTGAGATGTGTTAATGGCCATGAAAATACCGCAATAAAGCCTCGGTAGGAGGCGCAAAGGCCCAGAAAATGTCGCACGGCCTTTTTATCTGATGGCATTGGGAAATTAGCAACAGCAGAGATGTTATCAGGGTCAGGTCGGACACTTTCATGACTAACAACGTGACCGAGAAATTGAAGTTCTTCAAAGCCAAAATGGCACTTTTCAGGTTTTAAAGTTAGACCAGCTGAGCGTATTGCTTCAAAGACCGTCTTTAGTATCCGTAAATGTTCCTAGAATGTGACGGAGAAAACAATCACGTCGTCTAGGTACACCAGACAGATTTGCCATTTGAGGCCTGAGAGTACCCTGTCCATTAGTCGTTGAAATGTTGCTGGCGCAGAACACAAACTGAAGGGGAGCACCTGAAATTCATAAAGCTCGCTGGGCATCACGAAAGCGGTCTTCTCACGGTCTCTCTCATCAACTTCTATTTGCCAGTAGCCGCTTTTCGAGTCCATCGACGAAAAGTAATGTACGTTTTGTAGCCTGTCCAGTGAATCGTCGATACGCGGCAGCAAATAAACGTCTTTCTTTGTGATGTGGTTGAGTTTTCGATAGTCGACGCAGAAGCGCAGGCTACCGTCCTTCTATTTCACCAATACGACAGGCGATGCCCAAGGACTCTTAGATGGCCAAATAATCCCATACTCAAGCACTGTCTTACGAGAAAGCGTTTGATTCTGTCGAAAGCTCAGCAGTCATGGAGGCATTGTGGAATCAGGGTGTAGACGAGCCGTATGTAAAAATACTGAAAGATATCTATAGCGGCTCCACAGCCACCGTAGTCCTCCATAAAGAAAGCAGAAAAATCCCAATAAAGAAAGGCGTCGGGCAGAGAGATACGATCTCTCCAATGCTATTCACAGCCTGTTTACAGGAGGTATTCAGAGACCTGGATTGGGAAGAATTGGGGATAAAAGTTAATGGAGAATGCCTTAGTAACTTGCGATTCGCTGATGATATTGCCTTGCTTAGTAACTCAGGTGACCAACTGCAATGCATGCTCACTGACCTGGAGAGGCAAAGCCGAAGGGTAGGTCTAAAAATTAATCTGCAGAAAACTAAAGTAATGTTTAACAGTCTCGGAAGAGAACAGCAGTTTACAATAGGTAGTGAGGCACTGGAAGTGGTAAGGGAATACATCTACTTAGGACAGGTAGTGACTGCGGATCCGGACCATGAGACGGAAATAATCAGAAGGATAAGAATGGGCTGGGGTGCGTTTGGCAGGCATTCTCAGATCATGAACAGGAGGTTGCCATTATCCCTCAAGAGAAAAGTGTATAATAGCTGTGTCTTACCAGTACTCGCCTACGGAGCAGAAACCTGGAGGCTTACGAAAAGGGTTCTACTCAAATTGAGGACGACGCAACAAGCTATGGAAAAAAGAATGATAGGTGTAACGTTAAGGGATAAGAAAAGAGCAGATTGGGTGAGGGAACAAACGCGAGTTAATGACATCTTAGTTGAAATCAAGAAAAAGAAATGGGCACGGGCAGGACATGTAATGAGAAGGGAAGATAACCGATGGTCATTAAGGGTTACGGACTGGATTCCAAGGGAAGGGAAGCGTAGCAGGGGGCGGCAGAAAGTTAGGTGGGCGGATGAGACTAAGAAGTTTGCAGGGACGGCATGGCCACAATTAGTACATGACCGGGGTTGTTGGAGAAGTATGGGAGAGGCCTTTGCCCTGCAGTGGGCGTAACCAGGCTGATGATGATGATGATGATGAAGCACTGTCTTCACTTGGGTTTGTATTGCCTCGCGCTCTTTCGGTCCTACACGATAAGGATTCTGCCGAATTGGTCTGGCGTCGGCTGACGCCAGACCGTGCTTAGTGAGCGGCGTATACAGTGCTTAGTGAGCGGCGTCTGGCTGACTCGTGATGTTGATGAGAAGCAGCTCTTAAACTCATCGATGTGCTCAAGAAGGCTGTTGCGTTCGACGGGTGACAAGGTGGGACTGATGTCAACCACAGGGGCAGGCATAGCCACGGTGGACGTCGCGTGCTCCACAGAGAGGCAGTCTTGTACTGAGGTAAATTCGTCGAAGTAAGCAACAGCCGTGCCTTTAACAATGTGTCAACGTTCCTTGGTAAAATTCGTCAGCAGGAGTTCGGAACGTCCGTCGTGTACGTTAATTACGGCCCTGGCGACGGAAACGCCTTGACTCAATACCAGTGCGTCGGTGTGTTCAGCGACGCCAGTCCCGATGTTCAAGTTGTCGCAGATAACAGGTACGAGGGAACAGCTTCGTGGCGGAAGCGTGAAATCGTCATCGGCGATACGTAAACGGGGTCGCTGGTGTTCCGCGGGGTCGACGTCATCTGAGCTCGTAGCAAATGTGACAACGAGGTCACGGACATTAATCACTGCACCGTACTCTCTCAAGAAATCCATCCCCAATATAAGTTTCTTGCAGCACTCAAAGGGAATGACGAGGGTGGCGACAAAGGTTGCACCAGCGATTACTATTCTGGCTGTGCATTTTCCAATAGGCGTCATCAACTGGCCGCCAGCAGTTCTGATGTTGGGCCCAGTCCATGGTGTCTTCACTTTTCTCAGCCTGTCGGCCAGTTTTTGACTTATGGAAAAATGGGAACCAGTATCGAAGAGAGCGGCCACTTGGTGGCCGTCAATGCAAACGACAAGATCGGCGCTGACGGCGTCGGTTACAGGAGGTGTGGCTGGAGTCGTCGGAGCTTTAAAGTCGTCGGTCGTCGCTGATGGGGGCTGTTGCAAAGTTAGACGACTTGCAACTTCACCCCTGGAGGTCGCTGCCTCTAGTTTCCCCGGCCCGGGCTTGGAGACCTGCCCCTAGAGGCGTCAGGAAAATTGCGACGGGTCGGTGGGGCGTAACGAGCCGGAGAAGGGGAACGCGATCGAGGCGTCGCTGAGCCTTCCAGCCGAAAGTTTGTAGTATTTTCGCCGCAGGTACGTGCAGCATCAAACACAGGGTAATTGCAGTTGGGAAACCTTGGATACCCTGCTGCGCGGTAGTGGCAGGTGCGGTAAACATGTCCTGCTTTGCCGCAATGAAAGCATAGCGCCCGGCGGTCAGCAGTGTGCCACAAATCAGTCTTTCGAAGCAGGTAGACGGCAGGGGGTTCGCCGTAAGATCGAGGCACAGCAATCGGCTGGCGGCGATATGGCATAGCTGGCGGCAGCTGTGACTGTTGAAAATAGGGCGTCGGGGGTGGCGGTGATGGCTGCGTCAGAGTAGTTGACGGCGTCAGCAGCATAGAAGTGGCGGGAGGTGGACGACAGACAGCTTCCGCATAGGTTAATCGTCGCAGCACTGCCTGCCGGTCCGGCGACGAAATGGCCTGTCGAACTTCCTCTTGAACGATATCAGCGACAGAAGCCACCGCTGGTGCCATAGGAGAAATCCCGAGCTGCCGGACCTCCTCTCGCACAATCTCTCGGATGACTTCACGCAGAGACGTGCCGCAGCTCTCAGATAGAACTGAAGCATTCACTGGCGAGTTCGTGCGATCATATTGGCGGTACCGTTGCTGTAGTGCCCGTTCTGTAGCGGTAGCCTCCTTGGCGAATTCGGCCACTGTCGTCGGTGGATTCCTCACGAGTCCGGCAAACAGTTGCTCCTTCACTCCGCGCAAGAGATAGCGTAACTTCTTTTCTTTGGCCATCTCAGAGTCTGCTCTGCGGAAAAGGCGGGTCATATCTTCTGCAAACATGGCAACGCTCTCATTTGGTTTTTGAATACGGGATTTGAGCAGGCGCTGCGCATTGTCTCTTCTGTCGCTACTAGTGAATATGTCTAGCAGCTGGGTGCAGAAGGCATCCCATGTGGTCAAACTTCTCTCCCTGTTCACAAACCACGTCCGCGCACTGTCTTGAAGTGCAAAATAGACATTAGCCAGCTTTTGCTGGGAGCCCCAGTCATTGTAACTGGCGACACGCTCAAATTGCTCCAGCCAATCTTGGGCATTTTCAAAAGCGTCACCATGGAAACTTTCTGGGATTTTAGGATTCTGTAGCGTCACCTGCGATGGAATTGCAGTAGCCATGGCTGAAGTAGGTAGACGCACTCCTGCAGGGTCCTGCAAAGGGTTGAACTCGGGCATCAGGCCTAGCAGGCGGTGACTGTACCGGTGAACAGGAGTTTTGACGAACTCAGGTGATTCCGTGTTTGATGTATGGATCCGCGAAGAGGTGCCGAGCATGAGGCAATCCTACCCAGCACCTCCACCAGTGTCACAGCCTAGTAGGAGACGGGAAAGCCGGTGTCAAGGACATGTAAAAGCACTTTTATGAGCGCAGTCAACGCGACGTCTTTGTCGTCTGTTTTTCTACTCGCTCGCTACTTCAGCGTCGTTTTCATCGCCTGGCACATACCCGCGGCAACCATAAAGGATGTGGCAATATACACAATGCACTAATGACGATGTTTATATCTGAGATTACTTATATTACTGGTACGGGGACACATTGTCACATGGACTTTTAAAAAAAATATCGCAAGCTTTTTCATCTTTTTTTTTGTCAGAATAAAGGACCACACAAGACCTAGGTTGCTATATACGCTGTTATTGGTCATTTTTCAGCATATTCCACAACCTTTGCTTTAGAACCACATTGAATAAGTAAGGAAATAAATGTTAGTTCTTTAAAATTACATATTAGATGCACTCGACCAGCATTAAAACAAGCCTGTCGGCATAGAGTGGGTGCTGTTCATGTGAAGCCCTAGGTTATGTCTCCGTGGCCACATTTAGTTGGCACATCTTGTATGTAATGTAATCATGGTTTCTGAGATGCCTGTGCGAGCTTCCATTGTAGCTCAATGCTACAGCCAGCTGGATGGCAATTTTTCCCTGTCATAAATTTTCCTTCCACAGAACGGATCTGCCGTAACCTAATAGTGTTCTGTAAAGCCAAATAAGGAACACGTTTTCTTCATATGCCTATATTTATTTCCTATTGACGTTTACGAAGCAGCTCCAAAATGCGTATTTACTGCTCCAAAACGTACAATTCATGTTCTGAAGCTGCTGCAAAGTTCCAAATTTGCTGCTCCCAGAGCAGCTCCAAAACTTCCTTGGCTGCTTCCATCCCAGATAAACATACTTTCTCATATTGAAGTTCAATATACATGGTGGTCTATTGACAAGAAGTTATAAAGATATAAAGACTTTGTTAAATTGGGAAGTTTGTTATGTTGAAGTTTGTTGCAATGCATTGTGACCTACCATGTTTGCTTTAAAATCTTCCTGGGGCAGGCCGAAGAAAGGCATTTTTAAAAGGAGATGACATGTTTGACACCTTCACTGTACCTCAAGTGCCACCAAGATGCTATTGGAGTCACTACTGTAATTACCGTTAGGGTCGGCCGCATGCATGATGACCAGCCAAGTTTCAGTAATCTGGCAAAGGTGAATTTAAGGATCAAAATACCAGAAGTTTGGTCCCATCGGCAGGTGCCGGACGGCATCTTCGGTCAGGAGAGCATTACCCAATAAATCAATTTAACTGAGTCGAATTAACTAAGTCTACTGTAGTTTGGTAGTATTTTTGGTTCACCTAATTTACTGCCACATGCTCACACCCGTGCTTGTGCACTTCATAATCCACCTACACGCTTGTTTCATTTAAAGTTATGGTTATTGGAAAAAGCAATTTCTGTCCAATTTCTTATCACTTTAGGGGTTGCTATGAAATGCTAGCTCGCATTGCTCTCGCGTAGGCGTGTGAATGCTTTGTTTACAGGTGAGCGCCCGCAAACCGGTAATGCAGTCGTCCTGCATCTCTGTTTGCAAGACATGCAAGAACTGATTGAATATTCCTATCTAACGATTGATTACTCCAAGTTTTTCGCTCGCTTTGTTTTTCTAATTGGTGCGCACCACTGAGTGTGCTTGTGGCTGCTCACATGGCATGGCTCGCATTTTGCTTGCTATGGCCGCGTGTCCTGGGGCTGTATGCTCTAATGATCCACTTCATTTTCAATTTTATGAGCCTTAGTCGTTCGTTCGGCCTTCAACACCGTCCTTGATGGGATCGCCCCCTTAGTGCAGCATATGCTGAAAGTGCGAAATGAAATGGAACGTTTCAAGATAAGGGCACTAGTTGTGCCAACCTTGTTTAAAACATAAGAATAAGTTGAGTGAATTTTGTGAAAAAACATTTGTAAAAAGTTAACTGGACTGGTTTATTTATGTATTCAGCAATAAATCGTCAATGAAACTGCTCACATAAAAAAAAAAGATCTCGCTTCATTGCATCTAAAAAAATTATTTGTATGTTTTTCCCCAAAATAAGTCACTTTGAGGAATCTAAACCTGCGATAAAAATGTGGCCCTGTGTTTAGTAGATCATATTGTGACCCTCAAAGGGTTAACACAGAATGCCATTTTTTTCATGTCAGCAGTTCCAGGCAGCTAGCCGAGGACCCATTTTACTGCATTTCATTCACCGTGTTCGTATATAGATGATTGTGACCACCGGTGTGTGAGCTGTGAGTCTGTGTGATTTGTGCAGAGGACCTGCTGGATCTCATGCCAGAGGTGTCGAGCGCCATTGAGACCCTCCTGATGATCCTTTGCACCCAGGAGTCTGACAGTGATGACGCCAGCCAGGCTCTCAAGGTGGGTGCTGGGAGCAGTGTTTAACGATCATCTTTGGGTACCCACCAGCTCTGTCCTTGTCATTTTGAGGCACTTGAAGTGTTTAAAGCGTAATTCAATGCCTGCCTGAAAGGTATCTGATGGGCCTTGTAGTTTAGGGTTAACTACTGTGTGCGAGTTGGCCACACTGTGTGACGGGGAAGGAAGGAGGAAGGTCTGTGATGTGTTTTGCCTGCAGGTGACATGGCCTTTGCTTGCATCTCCCGTTGTGCAGCAGCAGTTTGGTTAGGCACGGCTGTCTTGTCTCGGTGCTATTCCAAGTGGGCACAAATTATGGAGTAGATTGCATAAAGTTCTGCGTGAAGCTTGTTGGTAGCCAAGCAGAAGCAATTCAGAGCCCAAACTCCATTTGGAGATGACTGTGTAGCCACGAATCGGATAAAAACGGGGTGAAATGGGAAATTAAGTGGAGATGCGGCAGTGAAATGGCTCAATTTATTAATTTTTCGTTTATCTGGCAAAATATCTAGAAAAAATATGCAGCAGAGTTTGATAAAATTTGACTTTCTTACTGTGTTGTTTATTGCACGACCAGTAGAACCAACGCGGCTTTCCATTAATGCAGCATCGCCATCTTGGTATCGCCGTGAACACGAGATACCGATCGGAGATTCAGATAGCTGCAGCCCTGTATGTTTCTATGCAGAAATAAAAGCAACAAAATTGAGTGCAGAAGGGGAAAACTGGTGTCGCATTCATTCCTGCAAACATGAGTGCTCCTGCACTCGTGTGTTTACAAGTTTGCAACTATCATCGCTTCTGGATGGGGAAATACTTGAGCCATAGCACTCACTTCAGACTAAAAATGGTTGAATTTGCCGAAGAAGATCAAAAAACAAAGGCTGGTGGAAAGTTCGCACTTGATGAAAAATGTGTACGGCGGTGTTCTCGAGAAGATCTGAAAAAACAAATCTATGAAGGTGCGCTTTCAGATCATGTTCCCGGAGATAGAAGACGCTCTTCTCGAGTACGCGACGTAGACGCGGAACAATGCCTATGCAGTTTCTACAAAGATACTGTGCATGAAAGCACCCGACATAGCAGGAAGCAAGGAGATTCCGGCTACTGTGTAAAGACAGATTGAGAGAGCCAGTCTCTCCGCCGTCACCCAACGATGTGTTCAAAGTCTGCTCGAGGAGTACATAGAAAAGCTGATCTCATTTCAGGAATTCTTCATCAAGAAGCGCAGAGAGCATGAGTACCCACTCAGATTGGTAATGCTGATGAAACCCTGGTATGGCTTGACACACCCAAGAATGTGACGGTAGAGGCGAAGGGGAGGATGGGCCTCCATGTTTTCACAATGGGGGCCGAAAGGCAGCTATGCATGGATATGCTTTGCGACGCAGCGCTTGTGCATAAACTGCTGCCTTATGTTGTCCTTAAGAGAAAAAAAAATTCGCCATAAGCCATCTGATGATGGCTGTCGTTAGTAAGGCATTTAGCATTGGATCAATAAAGGGACACAGTGTGTTGTCATAGTTGAAATGAGTTAGGTACTAGGCACGTACCGTAGTGGGATTCCCCTTTCGCACATCTCTAAAAATGCTCAATAACATTTAGCATCGCCACTGCGAAGCCTGCGTGTTGCTTCCAAAATGCACTGCGCGCCGGTGGGTGCGTATGCAGAGAAACGCTTCATGTGTCAACCGGGCCACTGTCTGGTGTTTATTTCCGGACACGCTGCACGATGGGCGATGGGTAGAGTGAAAACTAAATACACTATGCTAATGGGCGACTTTAATGCCAGGGTAGGCAAGAAGCAGGCTGGAGACAAGGCAGTGGGGGAATATGGCATAGGCACCAGGAATAGCAGGGGAGAGTTGTTAGTAGAGTTTGCGGAACAGAATAATATGAGGATAATGAATACCTTCTTCCGCAAGCGGGATAGCTGAAAGTGGACATGGAGGAGCCCGAACGGCGAGACTAGGAATGAAATAGACTTCATACTCTGCGCTAACCCTGGCATCATACAAGACGTGGACGTGCTCGGCAAGGTGCGCTGCAGTGACCACAGGATGGTAAGAACTCGAATTAGCCGAGATCTGAGGAGGGAACGGAAGAAACTGGTACATAAGAAGCCGATCAATGAGTTAGCGGTAAGAGGGAAAATAGAGGAATTCCAGATCAAGCTACAGAACAGGTATTCGGCTTTAACTCAGGAAGAGGACCTTAGTGTTGAAGCAATGAACGACAATCTTGTGGGCATCATTAAGGAGTGTGCAATAGAAGTCGGTGGTAACTCCGTTAGGCAGGATACCAGTAAACTATCGCAGGAGACGAAAGATCTGATCAAGAAACGCCAGTGTATGAAAGCCTCTAACCCTACAGCTAGAATAGAAAAGGCAGAACTTTCGATGTTAATCAACAAGCGTAAGACAGCTGACATAAGGAAGTATAATATGGATAGAATTGAACATGCTCTCAGGAACGGAGGAAGCCTAAAACAGTGAAGAAGAAACTAGGAATTGGCAAGAATCAGATGTGTGCGTTAAGAGACAAAGCAGGCAATATCATTACTAATATGGATGAGATAGTTCAAGTGGCTGAGGAGTTCTATAGAGATTTATACAGTACCAGTGGCACCCACGACGATAATAGAAGAGAAAATAGTCTAGAGGAATACGAAATCCCAAAGGTAACGCCAGAAGAAGTAAAGAAAGCCTTGGGAGATATGCAAAGGGGGAAGGCAGCTGGGGTGGATCAGGTAACAGCAGATTTGTTGAAGGATGGTGGGCAGATTGTTCTAGAAAAACTGGCCACCCTGTATACGCAATGCCTCATGACCTCGAGCGTACCGGAATCTTGGAAGAACGCCAACATAATCCTAATCCATAAGAAAGGGGACGCCAAAGACTTGAAAAATTATAGACCGATCAGATTACTGTCCGTTGCCTACAAACTATTTACTAAGGTAATCGCAAATAGAATCAGGAACACCTTAGACTTCTGTCAAGCAAAGGACCAGGCAGGATTCCGTAAAGGCTACTCAACAATAGATCATATTCAAACTATCAGTCAGGTGATAGAGAAATGTGCGGAATATAACCAACCCTTATATATAGCTTTCATTGATTACGCGAAAGCGTTTGATTCTGTCGAAACCTCAGCAGTCGTGGAGGCATTACGGAATCGGGGTAGACGAGCCGTATGTAAAAATACTGAAAGATATATATAGCGGCTCCACAGCCACCGTAGTCCTCCATAAAGAAAGCAACAAAATCCCAATAAAGAAAGGCGTCAGGCAGGGAGATACGATCTCTCCAATGCTATTCACAGCGTGTTTACAGGAGGTATTCAGAGACCTGGATTGGGAAGAATTGGGGATAAAAGTTAATGGAGAATACCTTAGTAACTTGCGATTCGCTGATGATATTGCCTTGCTTAGTAACTAAGGGGACCGATTGCAATGCATGCTCACTGACCTGGAGAGACAAAGCGGAAGAGTGGGTCTAAAAATTAATCTGCAGAAAACAAAAGTAATGTTTAACAGTCTCGGAAGATAACAGCAATTTACAATAGGCAGCGAGGCACTGGAAGTCGTAAGGGAATACATCTACTTAGGGCAGGTAGTGACGGCAGATCCGGATCATGAGACGGAAATAATCAGAAGAATAAGAATGGGCTGGGGTGCGTTTGGCAGGCATTCTCAGATCATGAACAGGAGGTTGCCATTATCCCCCAAGAGAAAAGTGTATAATAGCTGTGTCTTACCAGTACTCACCTACGGGGCAGAAACCTGGAGGCTTACGAAAAGGGTTCTACTCAAATTGAGGACGACACAACGAGCTATGGAAAGAAGAATGATAGGTGTAATGTTAAGGGATAAGAAAAGAGCAGATTGGGTGAGGGAACAAACGCGAGTTAATGACATCTTAGTTGAAATCAAGAAAAAGAAGTGGGCATGGGCAGGACATGTAATGAGGAGGGAAGATAACCGATGTTCATTAAGGGTTATGGACTGGATCCCAAGGGAAGGGAAGCGTAGCAGGGGGCGGCAGAAAGTTAGATGGGCGGATGAGATTAAGAAGTTTGCAGGGACGGCATGGCTACAATTAGTACATGACCGGGGTTGTTGGAGAAGTATGGGAGAGGCCTTTGCCCTGCAGTGGGTGTAACCAGGCTGCTGCTGCTGATGATGATGATGACGCTGCACCATCTAGTGGCACTGCCAAAAAGTTTGTGTGTGGCCTCTGAGGCGAGAAGCGTGACGCGGTGGTGCGTGCAAATGCTGAGACTTGTTCCCTCTCTTGCGCACATTGAGTGGCACATGCCGAACGACCCGAGTTGGTGAGAGGTTCATTGATGATCATCGCATAACTAGTACATTCGTGGCGAACCTCACTAAGGTGTTGGCATGAAATGCGTTCATTGAAAGTGACATATTCCCAGTGAATTTATGGCGCAGCCTGCTAATGTGCCTGGTTGCTGTCCTTGGGGAACTCTTGGGGCTTTGGTTTGATACTGCTGAGCAGTGGAGAAACATAAAGAAGCCTGAACCAGCCCTCGGGCTTGGTGAAAAATCATACGTTGTGAACATCTCCGCCAAGTTTTGCTGTTGTACACAACACGTAGAGCACGCAAGCGGAGTACGAAGTCGCCTTCCTCTAAATGCTCTCTTTTAAACAGAAGCCTGCCAGTGTTCTGGACGCTTTATCTGGTACTAAAGCTGATTCCCATACGTGGCCTATTGGCCAAAGCTGCTGTCAATTAATAAGGGTGTTTGGATCAGTGTGCTTCTTCCTAGTGTTGCTGTGTACATTTATTGACAATGTTCAGTAAACAGGCTGAAGTAAGAGAAAATGTGCTTTTGAATATCGATAATTATGTACTTCCGGAAGAAGCCGACTATCGTGTGCTCACATGCGCTCGGCCATGGCTGCCTGTGTAGAAATTATATTTTGGCCACCTTGCATCGGTGTTGTAGCCGGTGGGTCTCGCTAATTTCGACTAGTTTTGAGCGCCCAACCAGCCTCAAACAACGCGAAATTTAATATTAGACCACATGCACGCTTGCCAGTGCAAGCTCACTTTCAAAGTTGTGCCAGTTGGTTGTGGCTACTATCCATCGGTGAAGCTGGTGAAGGACAAAGCTGCTCCGCACCACGTAACGTGGTCAGACTTTAGCATCTCCATGTGAGCATGCACTCAAGCCCTGTTGTGCACAAGGTAAATGCTGTGTGTAAGCACTACAGTTGCATGCAGCTGCGATCTACGCAGTAGATCGCAGCTGCCATGTGAGCTGCTGCTGAGCTGCCGTGTGTCCATAGTTTAAGCGCCCTGTGGCTTGCTGAGGAGAGCCGCATTTGGCTTACATTTGGTGCCTCATATGGGCCAAAATAGGAAGTAATGGCGTCAATGTTAGCATCCAAAAGCAAATTTGAACTGCGCGCGTTGTGGACATGCACTGCTCCGTCGTAGCCTTCACAGTGCAAGGCATTGAAGAAGGCATTTGATTGCCAATAACTCTGCTTCTGCTGAACCCATTGAAGTACTTTTTGTGGCAAAGTATTTCATAATCACGTTTTTTAACTGCAAGTACATTTCTCCTCTTCGGTGAAAAGTGGTCCAGGGCCCCTTTAAGAGATCTCTTCTTCATTGTAGAGTGGCACATTCCCAGTGACCCAAGTTGGCATCAAAGAGGTTCCTTTTAGTACAGCACAGAACGAGTGGCACATATGCAGCGCTGCAAGTCGGCGTCAGAGAGTTCCTTCGAACAGTGGTACCTACTGAGTTTTGCATCTAGTGTGACCCATGCTGGCACGAAAGAGGTTCGTTGGAAGAGCAGCACGCACGTTCACACTGCCACATACTCAGCTATCCCAGTTGGTGGACAGGCTGGCTTCGAACCGTGTGCCCTGAGCACAGTAGCTCGATGCACTACCCATTCGAGCACTGACCACCCAGTGACCCAGGTGTCCATAAGAACGGTTAGATAGAAACATACATAGACACATTAGTACATACATAGCCCCTGACAAGTCTGTGAACTACTCTCAGAATGTGAACACATAAAAATGCACAAGAGGAACTCGGCTGCTGCATGATGCTTTTGTAGGTGCATGCACCAGTGCGCCGTGCATTTCGGAGGCCTCGCACAGGCTTTGTGGCGGCGGCGCTTGATGGCGCAGATGGGAAGCCTGAGAGAGGAGTGCCGCTGCAGTGCACGCCTCATACTTAAGGTGTTTTGATGGTGGCAAGACATTATGTCGCTATATTACTTCACTGCTAACTGCATTACCGTTGGCAGCCATCGCAATATGGGTTCTGACGAATTTTTGTCTGTGGTGATGAATGAGCAAACTGACGAAATGAAAACAAGCGTTTTATGTGTAACTGTTTTGCAGAGTCTTTCATTGCGATGACAATTATACAGGCACTTTAACCACATGCATGGTGTTGACACCATGTTCCTAGTGTATACAGTTGAACCTCCACATAACAAACTTCAATATAACAAAATTCTCTGTGGGGTGAAGTATCTAACTTTCAGAACACCTTGTACTTGGATCTCAATATAATGAAGTGCGTTTATACACTACTTCAGTGTAATTAAATTTCACTCCTGCCATGAAGGAATATCACGCAATAAATGTAAACTGCCGCAGACACAGCTCGTCAAATGGTTTAATTACATACTACTGCTTTTGAATGCATTGAATGCATCTGTTGAATCATGCGCTGCGAACCCATTTCTTTTTCTTTTTTTTTCAAATAAAGATGTTAATCGATGTTTCCAATTATGCGGAAATTTGATTACAGTACACAAACGAAGGTTACTCTTTACAGAGATCATTGTAGTCTGGTAGATACGGTGTTGAACTGCGTCACCCTAACGGTGCCTTCCTTGTACAGGGTTGCCTCCGGTGCATCGTGCTACTGTGCGATGCAGACCCAGACCTCTGCAGCCAGTTTGTGGATGTGCTGGGTTCCTTCCTCTCTTTCTGGTCAGGTCAGTCTTGGTTCACATCACGGACTTTGTTGTCAATTTATATTACGTTCTCGGAACACAACTTTCCACCTGCACGTAGTCACTCTGGTGTTTCCAGAACTCAAGTATTGAAAGCTGGGCAAGTTGTTATCGTTGCCTTCTTTAAACCTGCGTTGTTAAATGCGGTGTCATGTGTCACCGATTTCGGGGCCGTGCGGATGCCACGAGAGATGGAGTTGGGAGAGTCAGAGCAGCACAGCAAACAGATTTTAATTACCCCAAACTCAAAATAAAACTCGTGTAAACTGCAACACCATGCAGAGATACCGGCACCTGTGCCACCTACTTAACAGTGACTAAACATGTCCTTATTGCCAGCCACGTCAGTCCTTCGCGCTTTATACGTGAAAGTCAAGCAACCCTAGCCTATGGCTGCGCACTAACAGAAAGGAGCATTCTTACAGACTTTTGTCGTCGCACGTATCCTTCGTGTCCTATGCATGTCGGATCTTCATAATAGTCGGTGTTCTCGCTGATGCCGTAAGAGTGGCGGCCTTGGTGTTGGCCACTGAACTCGTCCGTCTCCGAAGCTGGTGTCCCGAACTCCATCGGTGATGTGGCGCCCCGACCTCGCCGGTTAGGCTTAACTCCGGGTTCCGCCGCTACTTCATGTGCCAACAAGACGCCCCGGGGACTATCGTACGTGCTGGTCTGCCTCTGAAGGGGGATGCTTCCTGGAGTGCCCGGCACTGCCGTAAGAGGCTGCAACAGGTCCAAGGAGCCTCGCTCGAACATCGCTGAGGTCGACGGCCACACCCTGGACCGCCAGCGTCACGGACTTGACCGAACCTCCATGGCTCGCGTCGCCAGTGCGATGCTGACGCTACAACCTTCTTGGCCCAGAGCCACGTCGATATTGCCAGCTCGGCGCCGCTTCTCTCCTGATCACAGCTCTTGTCACGCACCTTGAGGGCTCATGCCGTTTGGACCGATCCGTGCACATCTTCGTCTTCCTTTCTTTTTGTGCTGCATGCCTCTTACATATGACATGCGGGACAAGTGTAAGAACAAGGATGAGCAAAGACTCACAACTGATTTATTGAAACTAAGCATCGCAGGATATATTACTGCCCGGCAGCTCCACATATGTAGACCACCTTGTCAATTTTCAGCCGGAGAATATGAAGTAATGAACACTGCGATGGCTCATCATTTGCGCAACAGCTGATTAAAAGGCGTGCAAATCCTCTGGTGGTTAGTGATAGCGATGGCTCGCTAACACACTTGTCTCCGAGTCTTCTGATGGAAAATGCCTCGATGATCTCAAAATTTTTTCTCTTGGAAAAAATTTCTTTCTTCAAACACCAGTCAGCAACGACATCCTTGGCAGGGCTCAGCTAAATGCAAGTGGGACACAGTTCCTAGCAACTGCTCGTGCCCCCCCAGCATCTCACTTACGCATAGTATATTTTGGACAATGTGCGTTTTCCTACAATTCAGTGGCAAGTGGTGGATAGACCACATGGACTTTGCATGGGACACGCTGGTGCGCGTATCTGGTTTCACACCTATCACTTCCTTCGTCAGTCACAGCATTTCAACCTTTTGTGTACTATTTCAACCTATTGTGTACTAACGATGCCTGTCGGCACTATCACATTCCTTCCCCCACAAATTAAGTTCCCTTGCAAAAGTCCTCCGACTCGTAACGAACAGGTTGGTGCAGCTATCGTGAACTTCTACGTGGTACGGCAGGGGGCTCGGGTGATGTGGGCTGAATGGGTGCCTGGCATACGGGCCGTGCTGATGTGGGGGTCGTGGGCTGAACGGTTGCCTCATCCTCAGGATTTATTTGAAGATGCTCTCGTTGGACCCATTGGCTGACGGTCTCCCTCCATGGGCTGGTCCCGCTCGTGCACACCTGTCGTGCTCCCGGGCACACCCGCCGGGACTATCTGGGGGCCCGCGTACGGCAGGTGCTCTGGAATGGCTGGCTGGGATGGCTGGCATGGGGTAGACGTATCTGCGTGCTGGGAATAACTGGCCAGACGCAGATGAACAACGTCAACGAAATGCACTCTGCTCATCGTGTCCACCAAGTATGTGACAGGGCTAATGACCTTCACTATTCAGCCGTCAGTCCACGCTGTTTTCTCCCCTCTGACCGTTTTAACGTAGACGCGGTCCCCTTCCATGAAGAAGCACCATGGAGAGCGACCTCGGTCGCGTTGAGCCTTGGACTTTTGTTGCCCCTTTAGCATGTCTTCTTGAAATGATGGCTTTAGCAGCGACAGCTTTGTACGCGGCGCCCTTTTTAGAAACAGTTCAGCTGGTGAGCGGCCCGTTACTGCGCATGGAGTTGTCCGGTAGGCAAGCAAAATATGGTCTAGGTGTTCTCGTAGCGTCCTGTGGCTGCCGGAAGCGCTATCATGGAGTAGTTGCTTACGCAAGGTTTTCTTTACTGTTTGCAAACACCTCTCAGCTGCTCCATTAGACTGCGGGTGATAAGGTGGGCTGTACGTGTGACGCACTCCCCATGACTTGACTCAAGAAAATCATTGAACTCGCGTGCTGTAAACTGGGGGCTATCTGACACTAGCTGTTCCGGCAACCCGTATGCAGCAAAGAGGGTACGAAGCCGTTCAGTGGTGTTCAAGGCCGTTGTCGACTTCATGTGAAAGACATCAATCCACTTCGAATAAGAGTCAACACACAGCAAGAATGAAGCGCCTTCGCACTCGAAAAAATCAATGTGTACTCTTTGCCAGCAGTGAGCGGGAAATGGCCAGGGTTCCAAAGGGGCGCGGGGAGCGCTACTCTGCGTTGCTTGGCAGATTTTGCAACTTTTCACGACGGTTTCGATGGCTGCGTCAAGCCCAGGCCACCACACTAGGCCGTGAGCTAACATCTTCATTCGGACTATTCCAGGGTGCTCAGCATGCAGTAATGCCAACACATATTCTTGCAGTTTGGGCGGAACGACCCTGCTACCCCATGTCACGCATCCTTGCTCTAACGATAGTTCCATTCGTCTGGTGTGGTATGGTCGTAGCTCGGCTTCTACTTGCAGTGGCCATCCACTACGCGTAAGTTCAGCAACCTTGCACAGCACTTTGTCCTGTCTGGTAGCCTTGGCAACATCTCTGGCTGACAGCGGCGTCGTTTCAAAAACTGCCACACAGTCGGCCTCTTCATCCTTTGCTTGACTTGGAAATGGCAGTCTCGATAACGCATCGGGCACTTCCATTTGGGACCCTTTCCGATACCTAAGCTCGTAACGATATCCCGCCAAGATAAGCGCCCATCGTTGCATGTGCGCAGCAGCCAAAGTTGGTATCTGTTTGCAGGCACCTAGAATGCCGAGTAATGGCTGGTGGTCCATGAAAAGCGTAAAACGACGGCCGTACAGATATCGATGAAACTTTTTCAACCCATATATTATGGCCAACGCTTCTCTTTCAATTTGCGAGTACGCGCGTTCCGCTGGCGATAATGTTCGAGAGGCAAACGCAATGGGCCTTTCGTCCCTGTTTGGTTGCACATGCGAAATCACTGCGCCCAGTCCGTACTGGGATGCATCGCAACTGAGTACAAGCGGTTGCTTTGGGTTATAGTAGCAGAGTACTGGGCTCGACGTGAGCAGCTTCTTTTTTTGTGGAAAGCAGCAGCGCATTCTTTGGACCAGTGCCACCGCAGGCCTTTCTTTAAAAGAGCGTACAGCGATGCTGCCACGGTCGCCAAGTTCGACAGGAACTTGGAATAAAAGGTCACCATGCCCAAGAATGATTTCAATTCTGTTGCGTTTGAGGGTTCTGGCGCAGCCGTAATTGCTTTAACTTTTGATCCCAAAGGCTGCATTCCGGCTGCAGATATCCGGTGGCCCAGGTACTGAACTTCCCTTTGAAAAAAACGGCCGTGGCTTAGCTTGGTTAAGCCTGGTGATTGCGAAGCAATAGTGTACACAGAGAAGTGTACACTATCCCTGTTCAGACAACTATCCCTGTTCAGAGGAGTGAGATGTATCATTATCGACGAGGTCAGCATGTTATCTTCGGACCTGCTTCGACAAGTGGACCGGCAGCTTTGTGAAATAAGGCCGGACAGGATGTTGGAACCCTTTGGGGGCTTCGATATCATTCTATGTGGAGACATGAGGCAGCTGCCGCCCATTAGAGCATCCGAGCTGTACAAGCGGCCAAAGTCGTGTGGAGCCGTGTATAACACAGATGTTCTACCGTGGCATCACCTGGAATACTTCCCCCTAACTCAAGTTGTCCGCCAAAGCGACGCAGTCTTCTCAACTCTCTTAACCAAGATTGGCGATGGCACGTTGTCGCCGAGCTGCATACTGGGCACGCCGCTTAGAAAGTCGTTCTTCTCGTTCTTCTTCCGTCTCTGTAGCTCGCTGATGCTTCCTCTTTGCATTCTGCCGAGCTGCCTTGTTCGTAGGCACCATCGTAACATCTGGCTGTATGACTGCCTTGGCGAGAGGAGCGGAGCTGTTTTATACAGCTGGTGTGACGTCACACCGACCGTAGCGCCCCTGGTGAGAGGAGCGGGAGTTAGGCCGCCGTTGGTGGCTACCGCCTCGCCTCGTGACGGCGTGAGATGGGGCCCCGTTTTTACACAGCTGGTGTGACGTCACTCTAGGTCACGTGGTGTGACGTCACGCAGCGAGGTCACGCTAAAGGTCAATGGTGCCTACCACCGCCTCGCCACGGAACGGGCTGAAGTGCGACCTAAGGTAGTATTGCTTCGCAATAAAACTTGCATTTTTCCTCTTGAAGAGGTACATTGTGGGCCTGAAACCGCTGGAGTACTTGTTCTAGCCGCTCGCGACAGTCCGACGTGGTGGTACCCCCAACGATTACATCATCAATGTAGCATCCTACGTGAGGAATACCACTGATAATTCTGTCCATAAGCGACTGGAATACTGCCAGAGTGCTTGCAATGCCAAAGGGCAGATGCTGGTACTGGAAGAGCCCTTTATGCGTGTTTATCGTCAAGAGTGACTTGGAGTCTTCACATAGCTCTACTTGCTGGTATGCAGAGGCTAGATCCAAAATGCAAAAAACACTCAAGCCCTCTAAAGCTGCAAACAAGTCTTCTGGTAGCGGAAGCGGGTAATGCTCTGTTTTCAGCACGGCGTTCACAGTGATGTTATAGTCGCCACACAACCGGACGTCTGCCCCTCCGTCCTTTGGCACAGCGACGAAGGGTGTTGCCCAATCGCTCCATGTTACCCGCTTCACGACGCCGGCTTCCTCCCAAGTATCCAGCTTATTTCTTACTGGTTCAACAAGAGCAAAAGGTACCTTACGTGCTCTGCAGAATACGGGTTTGCTGTCCGGTTTTATTAGTATTTGCGCTTTGAACCCGGAAATTGGTTCTAACTGCTTCGAAAAAACAGGCACAAATTTCTGTTTCAGCTCAGTGACAATGTCTACTGACCTTATAGCAGCGACTTCGTTCCAATTTACCTTTAGTCGACTCAGCCAGTTTCTTCCCAATAGGCATGACCACTGCTTTCCTGCATCATCGACTGTTATCAGGGGAAGGACGCAAGTCTGCTTGTTGTATTTTACTTGCACGTCGACCGAACCAAGAACTGGGACAAGCTCGCCCGTGTACGTTCTTAACGGATCAGCCACCGCCTCCAGGGGCAGGTGCGCCCAGTTCTGCTGATAGATTGCCTTTGGCATCACCGTCACTGAGGCGCCCATGTCTATTTGCATGGTCACGTTGTGGCCCTCTACATCCACGGTAACATAATATGCGGACTTGTTGCTGGTGATACTACAGATCTGCAAATCATTATCCGATTCTTCTGTGGAGTCGTCCACCCAATTTAATTCTTTGCGTGGTCCGGTTCCCCGCCTGCACATTGTCCTAAGATGACCTTGCGTGCCACAGTTGTGGCACTTGTACCTGCGGTATTGACATGTTCTTTCCGAGTGGTTTTTTCCACATCGGAAACATTCTATTGGTTCTGTCGCGACTCCTCGCCTGCAGTTCTCTATTTGCCTGCTTTCTGCTGTCAGGTCCGTCTGACGAGCTGCTTCCTCAGACTTAATTTGTTGCGACTGCTTCGATGCCATTTCGCGGTTCAGAGCAATTTTGCAAGCCCCTTCAAAGGTCAAAACCCCAGCGTCAGCCGCAAACAGCTCCCGCTGGGTGTCCGCGCATCGCAGTCCCTCTACAAGCCTGTCCCTCAAGGCTTGGTCAAGAAAGTCACCGAATGCGCAACTTCCGGCTAAATTCTTCAGCTGGAGTATGAAGTCTGTCACGCTTTCTTGTTCAAACTGTACGCGGTGGTTGAATCTGCATCGTTCCGCTACGATGGCTTTCCGGGGGCTGTAATAGTTCTTCAGAACCGCTTTAGCTTCATCGTACGTTTTACTGGACGGCGCATTGGGTACGAGCAGGTTTTTCAGCATTTCGTATGATTTCGGTCCTACGACCGTCAAGAATACGGCTAATTTCTTGCTGTCGGCTACCTCATTTGCCTCCACATACAACTCGAACCGTTCCACATACGAGTCAAAACTTTCGGCCTTCTCGTCAAAGCAATCAATTCTTTCCACCTTTGACATGTTGCCGTTTCCTTGAGGTTCCGCCGCCCTGGCCTGGTTGCCTGCCGCGCTTGTTGTCAGCATCCGCCACGGTCCCGGGAAGCCACTTGCGTCGGTCCCACCCTCGTTGCCATGTGTTGTGTACTACGTGCGGACGGGGACGCGCCCAGGCGCGCAGCGTGACGAGCAAGAAGACCAGCGGGCTCCGGAACAGAGAATGCTTTATTCGGAACAGCGCGTGCTTCTTACACACGCTGGCGGTCGCTTATCCGCTTCTGATAGCAAGCACTGAACGACGCCTGTCGGCGCTATCACACTTTTTTGCTCCACATCACAAATCTTTGAAAGCTTATCCAGACCAGAAAATACTAAGGGTGTGCGAATACTGGAATATCACAAAATATAATCGAATAGAGAACGTTTGAACAATTCAATTCACAAAACGAGCATCTACTACTCGATTTTTTTTAATATTCATTATATTCACTGCAGAGACTTGCCTAGTGTCGCATGTTGCCTGGGCCATGCAGCCCCTTAGGCTTGGTGCCATGCAAGCAAAAGGTTTTCAACACAAACTTTTTTGGGGCACAAAGAGAAGTGCCAAGTGCGCCAAGGATGGTCTGCTGCAGCTGATATGGCTGACGTGGTCCCGAGCTGCATCTGTATGAGCGCCTCTGCATTGTGCACTCCCTTACGTCAGCTCGGGGCATCGCATACGAAGCACCTGAATGCCGAAATTCTCAGAATGGTCGCATTGGCCAGGGCTGCCTCTGTCAGTACAAGATTTGTCCGTGTCGACAGGACCAATCGAAAATATAATGCAACGCAGACACAGGCAATGGCAACAGAAGCATCGGGTATCTAGGAAAGTGTGAAAGCATCTGCAAAGATCGTGCTTATTAGACATCAGAGGACACGTAGATCCGGTTTGATATGCAGTGATGAAATTGGTGCCACTTCCACAGCAGTCAGTTTAACTTGTGCGTTCAGTCTCAGGATTGATCACTGAAGAACTGCCCATGGAAACGTAGTGGTAAGCATTCTGCGATAGATTGTGGGCAGCTATCACATCAGTTAGCGGTAAATTTTCATCGCAGCCACATTGCCTAGACCATTAGGCCTAATTGGCATTGCTTCGTCGAGCATCAGTGACTAAAGTTACTTTTTGGTGCCGAGTTGGCGCAGATTTATTCACACCAGCTGCGCGACACTTGGAAAGCCAACAAACTGTCTTGCAAACGAAAGTGAGTGGACGAGATGGCAACAAAGCTGTTCACTGATGGGCACCATCTTTGCAACACGCTGTATGGTGGCCTCTCATTCTTGATGCCCTTTGTAGACACACATCAGTCTATTTTTGTAGCTTGCAGCAACCCCTTACAACACTAGCTTTAGATTTACACAGCGGGCACAAAAGTGTTGTGTGACTGGTGCACTTATCACCCAGCTGCACTCACCAATGCAGATGGACAGCGAGTGGACGAGGAAGGTGGTGAGGAGTGTCACAAACACTTGCCATGATCCTCCCAATTTAAGAATCTTTGGCTGGATGCAAATAATGCCAAACCTGCAAATGAAGAAATGGCTAGTTTTTACTGTTGATGCCTACCATGGCCGACTCGCACAGCACCAATGATGGCTTTGCAAAGTGTGGTGATCAAGTTACGTGATGCATGGCCTCCACTTTCTTCTTTCACGCAGATTGGCCCTACAATATTTCATAACAAAGATGGAAAAGTTCTTTTGTATCGTGGAAGTGGAAAGCAATACTTTCTATGCAGTGAATAAAAGATTGCCGGGAAACAGATGTCGACTATTAAATTCGGAACATCATTGTAACCGAACATCATTAGTTTATTAGTTTTGAAGGGAAAAAAGCAGTTAATTCTTTCCAACAGAAATTATATTGATAAAAGAATATTTTCAAGACCTTCATCTGATATGTAACCAGTGCTGGCATACTTATTTGGAATTCCCTTTAACAAGACCGTACATACAGTTAAACCTCGATATAATGAAGTCGGTAAAATTGGCAATTCACTTTGTTATATCGAAATTTCATTGTATTGAAATTTGACCTTTTAATGCAAATAAGTACAGTTGTCAACTGATTTTATTTTGCAAGGAAAGACGCCGCAGAATTTGTCAAATTATCGGGTAATCGGAAAAAGCAAATTTGAATGAGAAAACAATTCATTTTGATGAATTTGGGAGTTGGCGACGAATGATACGGTTTCATGCCACATTGACGATATTTTCACATAGGCAGTACGAATTAAGCAAAGCCAGTCACTGTGGCTTTTGCTCGCACTGCACCTCCGCGGCTGATAGTGTCGCCTGCAGCAGGGAGCAAGGGCTTCATCTGCCTCTCACTCAATGGGTCACCAGAACTTGAGATTATGCAAGCTTCAACACTAAACGTGCGGGAAGACAGCTTACAGGATGCCGTGCCATCTTGATCGGCATGGCTGCATGCGTGCTGAGCTGTGCTTACAACCATGCGCAACCTTGGCCGAGACGCGCTACCAGAAATGAATATGTGCGCCAACTTAGCTCCCACTTCCCCGCACCCTCACGCACATTTTATCAATTACTGCGAGCTTGCTCACCCCCTCCTCTTTTCCTTTGCTCACGTGGGAAGGCTGCACTCGCAAAGCCATCATCTTCCTGTCTCACCCTCGCACACTTTCACTCGCACCTAAAGCACACAGTGCGCAGGGCGTGATGGGATCTTATTGCACTTGGACTTTATATGAGTCGCTCTCCTCACAGGGCGCTTGATTTGAGAGGTGCGTTTGCAAGCAGCCACTTGTAATTGAATCATTTGACCATCGACATTCATGGAAGTTTCAATTTATTGTCTCGGCATTCCTTTGTGGCTACAGTGAAATTTTGTTATATTGAAGTTGCATACAAACACACTTCGTTATATATAGAGAATTTCGTTATATTAAAGTTCATTGTATCGAGGTTTAACTGTATATCTTGGTTTTCTATGTACCTAAGTTGCGCATAATTTGCTATATTGCCACGTAAGAGTGACAGTGAAGGAGGCAGCAAAACTGTGATTGATGAAACTAGCATTTTATTTACGAACCTGTGCCCTCAAAAACAGGCTACACTCAAAGAACAACGATAGTGGCGAACACAGTCGGCGATCGGCAAAATCCCTCATCTGCCAGTCAAGTGCATCTGCTTTTATACATCAATCATCGAATGTTCCAGAGTAGTCATTGGTGCTCACGTGTCTTCCAGAAAGTTCTATACCATTCGCGTAACGCATACGTGAAATGAGATTACACAAGGTTTGGTGACAACAGACAGCGGATAGAACCATCGATACCATTAGAGAAATTTCCGATACATGCAGGTGCATCCTGCGCTGTGCAATAACCTTGGTTAGGCTGTGAAAAGCGGTCACCCGAAAAAGATAAGTACACGTGTCAATGCCCTCCTCTCAAAAAGCATCATCCAGATGCTACAAACATAACAGGAGAACGAAAAACAAAAAGGACACTTATTAAACAAAAGTAACAAAACGACAAAGAAGCAAAGTGCAAAGTAACACAGTCCAAAGAAAGTCTAAAGTTCAGCTGTGCAAAATCCCGAAGTTCATTAGCGCTGGTAGAACGGCTTAATGGGGGAGGCTACCCTCGGATACCAACTTATTTGTTTTTTGAGATATCTTAATAAAATTTTCAGGATAGACTCGTAGCAAAAGCATTAGTAGAACTACAAAATTTCATGCAGTCACGTTTACTGGTTGTCAAGTTACACCAATTATGTCAGAATGGCGCAAATGGTTTTCTCATTCCAGGTCTGGAGAATATTCAAAAGGTGCTGCAACTGTCAAATTCACTATGATGATTCCCACGTGGATGTGTCAGGGCAAGACAGAGCCCTTTTTTAAAATTTCCTTGTTCAAAAATTTTAGCAGACCACCGAATTTAGTGTTGGTGATTAAGATTTTATAAATCAAATTTTGACTATATATCGCAAATCACAGACACAATATATATAAAAAAATGGGCTTGTCTTGCCCTCAGAAATTTATTCGGATACACAATAAAAAAACTTCTGGAAATCTGATGAGCGTTTACAGAGATATGGCTGGAACAAGCAGCCTCACCAGCCAAAAAAAGTCATTTTGAGAAAATGAGCTTTGAAAGTTTTGAGCACACATATTGGTCTAAAGTGACCCTGCAGCATAAGTGGAGGTCTCCTTAGGCACCCTCTTTTTTTTTCCGCCTTTCCACCTTCTCTTGCAATGGCTTTTTGGCCTTTTTCAAGCGCAGAGGATCTTTCTCGGCTGCCCGTTGAATGGCCAGGTGTCAACCCCACTGACGAACGTAGCTCTTGAGTGGCCCTGTGGCAGCCAGCATTATATCTTAAAGGTGCCTCATGCAGTGCTGTCTCCACAGCATGGAGTGGCATGATTCTGATGCATTCTGCGTCTTTGCTCCCAGGCAGCGTTGCAGAAGAGAAGCCTGTGAGAGGCGCTCATAAACAGGTAGCAGTGCTTCTGCAACATAGCCTGGAAGATTGTACCGATGCTTCGGAGGTGGCACACGATCACTCTTGCTGGTGTTAAGACGACACCACGAGTCTGCACCCTCAGGGCACAAGTCGTGGTGAGAATCCTCGTCCGTCAGTGTCACGTGGTGGTACGATGTCATCACTGCATGCTGCATTGCAGCCACATCGTTGGAATTGTTCTGTAGGGCCCAGCCATAATAGCCGGTCAACTTGTCGATGGGGGCCTTTATCAGCCTGCCGTTCCCTCCTAAAGCTTTGTCACTTTTCTGCCCAAGGTCGCGCAGTGCTGTTCCCATGCTCTTCTGGACGTGGTTCAGGCATTTCTCTTTCGAAATGGGGACTAGTCCATAAACATTTTCTTGCACAAGGGCAGAGAAGGTGGCACAATCTCCTTGAGACACGAGCGTTGTGTAACGGAGGTTGTGCTTTGGCACCGAACGTGAGAAAAGGATGACAGCTGCCTCAACCTCCATCCTCCCAGGCTTAGAGTCAGTGTTTTTTGGGCACACATGATTCTCCTGCCAGCTTGCGTAGCCTGGGTCTTCAGGCTTTGGTCCCACTTGGCAACTAAGGCACTGGTTCGATAAAACAATGGCATCCAAGATGGGGCCCGTATGATATTCAATTATTGCACCAACTGCAATATGGGACGTGCAGCCACGCTTGTGCCATGTTCCATCAAAGTCTACTGTGATATCTCTGCTGAAATATGGATCCATTTCCTTGTAGGTGGTTTTCACAGCAGAAGCAGATTCTGCATAGAACTTGTCTATGCACTATGTCTGCGGTTCCCTGAATTTCTTCAAGTGCTTCTAGAAAGTCTTATGATGCAGGCCACGATGGGGCACGCTCATCGCTGCCCAAAAGTCATTGAGGGCTGCTTGTCCCTTCCCTATCTGTTTTGTTGCCACAATGGCTCTTATATTCACGTCACGGGCCATTGAGTCATCCTGACGAGCAGAACTCCACGAGCTTGCAACTACTCCACAATGTCAACATAGCAGCTCAAGCTTTGTTGCGAGTTCAAGTTGGGTACCTCCTTGAACCTTCATCCCAGTCACGAAGCACTGCTGGCACGGGGTCCCGGATAGCAGGTCGCCTAGGGCATTCATTTGCACAAGAAGAAATTTTTTGCCTTCACTTGTAGAGCTGGCAGCTTCAGGATCTCACTCCATTGCTTGAAATTTTCGCTCTGTCGCTGACATATAGTGCCAAGTCCTCGTTGCACAGCAGCGCGTTTTTTATCCGCCACCTCTTTCACCTCGTATGTAAGGAAACGTGTTTTCAAGTGCACGGTGCTTCAAGCGCACAGTGGCCGCTGTCGATTAGCACGAGACACCAGGCACACTCATCAAGACAAATTCTTGCACTGGTGGAGCAGGAGTCACGTTGCTAGAAGCGTCGACGCAACCATGCTCTTGCGTAGATGAAGCAGAAGCTGCCCCACAGGAATTCATTATATTACAATTTGCTGATATTCAATATTCGCACACCCTTTCTATGTAGTCCACCCTTACTAGCAAAAATTAATGAGACCTGAGAAGAAGTCATCAAAATCTATGACAACACGGTGAGATGGTGTGGGAACTTGCATTCTGTCTTATCAAACCTCTTCTCGTGGTAAGAGTGCCTTTTGCTGGTGTTCTAGAAGCTCAATTTACTGATAAAGATAAAATAATTTTTTTCTCTTTAATGTCCCTGTGAAGCCTACCTCTTCTTTGCCTACCTCTTTGGAGTTTGGTGTGTCATTTGTTTCACCTTATCGGCTGTGCAGGAGGACCTTTCACCTGTACATCCAGCTAGCTGATAATGAAGATAGAAAGTTTACGCCTAAGAATGAAGCCTGTGCACCTGTGCAGTTATTCATTCGCAACCATATCTGCTGTATGCCAGTTCTACAGATTTAGTGAAACAAAACTAGCTTTGGTTCGGATACCATGGTTGTAGTGAAGCTTCCTTTGTGGCTGCTGAAGGTTTAGTAGCTATTGTCACCCAGTGTGGTGGCTCAGTCACTAAAGCATTTTGTGCTTCCAAGCCCAAGGTCATGAGTTCGATTCCCAGCCACATCCTGGTGGTGGGGGGGGATTGCAAAAGTGATGGTGTACTTGTGGTATCTTCGACTGCTCCTCTCCATCCTCCGAATCAGAGTCAGCCAGATACATTGTTCCTCGAACTCGGAGGCAGAGGACAAGCATGCAAGCCGAATGTGTGACTTGCTCTTGGAGGAGCAAATAATGGCAGAGTTGAAACACCATGCGATTTCCGAAAACGTACAATTTCACCTTGCCAAAGCTCCTGGCACTGGCAGAAGAAACAGTGGATGTGCCAGTGGTACAAGCGCTCGTTGAGATTACGGTGAACTGTCGCCAACCAAGGTGATGCTGGGATTTGATGACATAGCAGGAAACACTCTCAATCTCGACGACTGCTCCGACAACAGGGCTCAGAGCGCATGAGAGCGCTCGGGACTGGAGGAGAACGATCGGTAAGAACCAGCCGAGCACAAGATGCGCGCTCTCTTTCAACCAGTTGAAGACAGCACTGCTCGCAAGAGTGCCTTAGAGCAGTCCGAAACGAGCAGCTGAAGTTGTCATTAGATTTAGGTGCGTTTAAAGGAGAACGCCAGGGGTTCGAAATTATTATGTATCCCTTCACCACAGTGTCCCTTACAATCCACTGTACTGTTTTATGTTAAACCTCAAAATTAAATTTTTTTATTTTAGACGTTGTAGTTAGTGGTGCCACTGTAGCTAAGAATGATTGCAGGATGCATCTGTTGTCAAAATACACAGCACAAGCTGCGAGAAAATACCACTCGGTGACGCTTATCGTGTTGTGCCGTTTCATCTTGCTGCCTCGTCAAAGCTTCATTTACGCAGATTCCCGCAGTGCACGGGCAGTTTGCAGGAATTTTTTATTGCGTCCAAGGAGTTCGAGCAAGCAATGCGCGGATTTCTGGCGTGTCCCACTTTGCTGACTTGTGCCACCATCTGCTATAGACCACAGGCCTGTGGTATTTATGCTACTCTGATTGCATCCCCAATTGTTTGCAGGGGCAGCCATGTTGTCTGTGTGCGAAGGCCTGTGCGCCCTGGGAAGCCGTCGGTGTGGGGTGCTGAGCCGCATCGAGCCTCGCATCCGACAGCTTCTCAGCACAGCCAACAGGGGCGCCATGCCACCGATCCCTCCCAAGGCTCTGGTAAGCCTCCGCATCTTTAAAGTCTCACAGATCTTTAGGTTTTGCTGTGGTTAGAAATGCGTGGTAGAGAAGGGCTGCTGTCACAGTGGCAGTTGGTTTGCATTCTGTTGGCTGCCCAGGTTTGGTTGCACGGTTGGACATCATACAGGGTCCATTATGAAAGTAATGCGCATTATTTTATTATGACGCGACTATCCATGGCAGCGCGGTAAAACTAGTCGGGAAATGGGGTGGGGGTTCTGCCGTGCCAATGCAACCGATTGCCAGTTTACTCCGAGCAGTGGGAGTGGATAACACGGCGCGATGGAGCGTTCACTTGAATGGCGATACGCCAAGAAGTTTTGCGTGAAACTTGGAAAGAATGCAGCCGAAACATTCCAGGTGCTTCAGGAGGCCTTCAAGGACGACTGCATTTCAAGGTCACAGTCTGGGAGGTGGCACAAGGCGTTCAAGCAGGGCCAGGAGGAGGTCACCGACGAACCCCGTTCTGGATGCCCAACGACGGCCAGAACCGTAGAAAACGTGGATCATGTGCGCATTGCGTCCCACCTGTTGATCGAACATCCAGCAAATTGCTGACACCCTACACATGTCCACATTTGCGGTACATGGGATAGTGGCCGAGGATCTGCAAATGCTCAAGGTCTGCACGAAGCTTGTGCCGAAAGTGTTGACGGAAGATCAGAAAGGACTTAGAGTTTTGCGCTGTAAAGAATTGTTGGATTTGATTCAAAATGAGCCAGAGTTTCTTAACTCTGTCATAACCGGAGACGAATCCTGGTTGTTGGACTACGACCGAGGATTGAAAAGGCAGAGCAGCGAGTAGCACACAATATCATCCCCCGCCCCAAGAAAGCGCGAATGAGCAAGTCTCACATCAAAACGATGCTCATTGTCTTCTTTAATGCCCGAGGATTGTTCATGTTGAGTTTGCCCCCCAGGCAAACACTGTCAACTCAGCTTTTTACCTGGAGGTGCTCAAGAGATTGAAACGCCGGGTCGCGCACTTGAGGCCTGACATCAAAGACACGGTGAAGCTCCACCATGACAATGCCTCCAGCCGCATGTCCTTCATTGTTACCAACTTCCTGGCCCGGAGCAACACCCCGGTGGTGCCCCATCCCCCTTATAGCCCCGACTTGGCTCCGTGCAACTTTTTTGTTTCCCCGACTGACGCGAGCGCTGAAAGGAAAGCATTGGGAGACCGTGGAAAACACCCAAAAGCATGTTACAGCATTCCTGAGAGACATTCCCGTCGAGGACTTTCAGGGTACCTTCCAGGCCTGGCAGACACGTCTTTGCAAGTGTATTGATGCAGGGGGAGAGTATTTTGAAGAATTTTAACCATTCGTACAGGTCCAGTCAATAAATCTATTTTTCCCAGGAAATGTGCATTACTTTCATAATGGACCCTGGAGACCTATTGGAGGGTGGCACTTGAACTACAAGGTGCACCATATTAAAGATGGCGAGGCTGAAGGGCAGGCTAGTTATAGTTAGCATTTTATGGTGTGTTTACTCTGTAAGGCTTGCAGTTTTTTTTTCTTTAATTTTTTTGAATAGTGCAGGCCTAACACGAGGCAGGCTTATGGCTATTCACTGAGGCCTCAAATTGCCCTCAGGCTGCTGTGCACCATAAGGCGCATACTAGTAGTGGACTATGAACACTTTATTCAATTGCCCTCGTCACTTCCGCTGCCCCTGTCATATGACGAACTCGCTCAAGCGGCACCCTCTCAAAGCTGGTCACCCTCTGTGGCGTCCACTAGTGTTTAAGATTCCCAATCACTTTGAAGCTCTTGATGGTGGTCTCGAATGGAACCACCCGTTCAATATCCACATGCACACTTTTTGCAGCAGCGTTCTTTTCAAGCGCCTAAGAGCACGATACAGCTAAATGATTTGCAGTGCACCTGATGCTGCCAAAGTGTGCTGACTGTTGGAGAGGTTGAACTGCATCTACGCTGCTTCTGGGTGTTCCGTGATGCCGCATCATCTGGTGATCGATGGTAATGGTCACGACAATGATGATGATGTGTTGGCAGTACTGGAAATGGCGCCACCTAGCAACAGATTACAGAAATTAACCAGCACGTGGGTACACGCATGATGCTAAGTGAACCTTTTCAAGCTTTCGCGCTCCAGTGTCAGGGTGCAGGCTTTACACGAGTAGATACGGGAATTGCTAAGCTTTGAAACACAGGAACAATACAGTTACTTAGTTGAGTATCATTCGGTGACTTGGACTTGACGGTTATTTTCTGGCCTTCTTTATCGCATGTGTGGTTGTAGACTGTAGTTCAACAGTCGTACGGCAGTCTACAAATCTCGGTGTCAAGGCTTAAGAGAGATATTAAAGGCAGCAGAATTTCAGAGTTGGTACGTTCAATCAGTCAGAGTGATGTAAGTTCGTCAACCTCTGAAGAAATTGCGTTTCCTAAGTCTGGATAGTATGCATGCGCTTCATTAGTGCTTTGTTATGCATCTCATGCTGTTCTTGCATAGCAAAATTTACTTGAATGCTGGCAACCATGCGGAAAGAATTGATTGCCCACTGTTAATTTGGCAAAAGGTGAGAGTTTAGCATGGGCTTTGTTTCATGAAAGCTTTTCTCGTGCAGGTGTTACTGTGGACACTCGTGCTGCAGGCAGGTGTGGAAAGAGGCTCTGTTCCCATCTCCTTGGACGAAGGTTTGACAGGCATGGATGCCTGGAGCGTGTACAAAATTGCACGGCAAGCCACCCGCTATGGACACTTCGCGGCCGCTGCACCACTCTTTGCCAGTCTTGCCAATAAGGTCAGTTACCAGCTTTCTTGAGGCAGTATATACTGCCCTAGCTGTGTCAATGTGGATGCGGTGATGAAACTCTTTTGCCTATAGTAAGAATACCCGAGGAGCTTCTCCAATAAGAGTGTGCTATATGTCTGTGCTGTGTCTCTCTGCAGTTGAAATAAGAGACCTTTACAGGTGCATCCAGATCAAGGTAACCTGTACGTCAAAGAAAGCCAAGCTGTATGAGGGAGTTCTCGCATTTTTTGAAAGTTCTGTGTGTCTGGTTTGCACTGTCTATATGGCCGCCATTTTTAAAAGATCAAGCCAGACTACCTTACTGCATCTGAGACTTGTACAATGATTCAATGGATATCGTGGTGCAGTTGCAAGATTGATGTTTGAATAACCGAGCAGGTGTAATAATTAGTGGGCGACTGTAAACAAATTCCTCTTTCCCTTATCTTGGCTATGAACCCTGCAGTGCGACTTGCATTCAGAAACCGAAACTGTCGATTTATACGTGTTTTAATATTTTTGTATTTTTTAGGGGTATAACCCACACCAAAAAATTAATAAATTTGAATGGTAAAATGGTGTGCCTAGGTTATATGTGAATTTCGCCTTGAGGTGTGGATTAACGGCAGCGCGAATTTCACTTTGAGGTACAGTTTCACGGCAGCGTGTCTGCACTGCTGTGAAGCGACACATTCAGGACAGAGTTCTCTACCATCAAAAGTTTCATTGAAGCTGAAGCATGTTGAAGCTTCCTTTTATGGTCACCGATTTTTTTTCTCTTTTCGGGGTTATTTTGCGTTTTGGCTGTGCTAGCAGTTACCAAAAAGCGCACGTGGCGCTGGCGAACGAGGGGCAGTATTCTAAGTTGCCTAGGCATGAAGTCGTCAGAGTTCTCTTCTAAGTAATGGTCATGACGAACGGTACGCCATCACTTCAGTTTGATTGTATGCTAGCACAGCCTTTGCCTGGCTCATTTGTCATTACTTTTGCAGTGAAACCCATGCTCCTGAGCTCCTCGCTTGACGGCAAATGCACGGAATGACAACTGGTACACGGTCAAATGCCAATAACTTAATGGGCATGTAATGCTGTTCAATTAAAGGGCCCCTGAGACATCCACTGTACAAAGTTACTGATTTCAATGGTAACAGTAGAACAGTCAAGCCAGTGATGAAAAGCAAGGAGAAGAGCAGATGAAATGCGTTGTTAAAAACCCCAACAGTAGCCCGATTGACACATCATGTGACTGCTTATGAGGTCAAGGTAACCAGTGAAAGAGAACAGTACCCACGCTAGAGAGAGTGTGAATTGCTTTGCAGGCTCCCTGCAGTCAGTGTGCAGTGCAATTCATTGCTATGTGTGCTGGCAGTCATTAGCTCGAAAGAATGGAATCTGTTCTGGGCCTCACTGATGTGGAGCTAGGGCATTGTTGTGCCGCAATTGCACGTTTTCACATACCAAAATGGAAAGAAGCCGGAAGGGTGCAACGTGTGTAGCAACATTTCCGTGCGTGCGCTCCCCCCGACAGGTGAGCTCGGAGCAGCTGCACTTCTGGCTGGTGAGCCTGGCCGAGCTGTGCCGAGCCGAGGAGAACCTGCTGGTGCGCACGGGCCAGGCGCAGCTGACGGACGCCCTCACCCACTACGTGCGGGCTATCTCGGCTCTCAAGGTACTGCAAGTCTGGCCCCGCTCTTTGCCTGCCCACCGTCCACCCATCTGTTTGTTCTTGTGGTAGTGCGCAGAAACTTCAGAATACGAACTGAGTTTTGTCGTACAGTGAACCTGGTGCCTTTGGTGCATTCTTACCGCTTCTGTCCGCTATGTGAATATCCGAATTTCGTCTTGAGGTGGTCGTTTCAGGGCAGCACAAATTTCGGCAGCACAGCCTGCACTGCGGTGAAACCACCTTTGTGCCTCGTTCACACTGAGACAGCGTCGGCCACCGAGAAATCTACGTCGACGACGTGGCACGATTGAAAAAAGCCCTTATCACGCCGATCGTTCCGAGACTGATTTTCCTCGTCAGAAAAAAACATTGCGTGTGGCAAGTCAGTGAGAGTGCAGGATTGCAAAAGAGCGGAGAGAATGGGAGCCGAAGCTGCTGTCAGTTGTAAACATCCAGTTAGCTATATTGAGAATGAGAGATTCAGTCTGGATGCGGCCATTTTGTCGTCGATTATTGTGTGGCGCCTCGCACTATAACAAGTTTCTCGATGTGAACACACCATTAGGGCAAAGTTTTCCGCCATCAGTGTCGCCGAAGGGAAGGGGAACCAAGCCGCTGGACGAAGATACGATGTAGACAACTCGTGCATCCACCTATGGAGACTGTTTTTAAAAAAAATTCATTTGATCGACGTATGCAGTTCTTTCTGTGGCTTATGCATGCAGACTTTTTTTCCTTTTTGCGTTGTTGTAATTGGGTTGCGAGGTATAAACGAAAAAGTACACATTCGTTCATTTCAGGTAGCTTGAAATCTTCTAATACTAAAGATCGAGCTAAAGTGAATATCAAATACAGTAGCCGACGGGTCCTTCCGACTCCAAAAATTGAATTTGATAGATATTCTGAACTTCGTAAAGGCACCGTCAGGGTTCCCATAGAGCTAATGCATTTTTCGGACGAATTTTGGCACTAAAGTTAAATTTCCTGGACTAAATTTCTCATTCTAAGCCACGCTACCCGATCTTAGAGGCCGCCATGTTGGATTATCCACTGGCTTGGCCAGCCTTGGCTCCTAGTTGCCTGCGCCATAGCCTTCAAGATTGGGAGGCACACACCATTCTTCTGTTTTGGAAGCCATGCCTGCTCTTCCTTAGCCAACAATACTTTCTAGGGGACAGCACTTTCTTATTTTAGCCTGCACTATCGTCATAGTCACTTATTGTGGGATCAGTTTTTCGTTTTCTTTATTTTTCTTTTTTTAATTTTTGGTTGCTATTTTGCACTTGGTGTTTCCATAGCAGGTGCGTCTCAGAGACGTCGCATCTTTGTGTGTGTTCATTTGTGTGATCGGCATTGCCTCCTGTGCCTTTGCGAGAGCAAAGTGGGGCGAAGTTTACGAAGTAACGTGGCTCGTTTCCTCGATCGATCTCCATGGCGACCTCCACTAATGGAGATCACATGGAGATCACCAATGTAGTGACACTCTCGTTGACTGTTACGGAGCCGTTGCTCTTGCACAAATCCAAGCAAATCTTATCGCTTCCAAGCATTCTATGAGGTAGAGCATTATTAGATTTCTTTTATGCCACTCTAAGCCTAATAATCTTTTTTTTTCTTTTTTTGGTGAACAAATTGTTCGGTCTGTTCGATTTTTTAGACTATTTTTTGGTCCCCACGAGGTCCAAAAATAGGTCAATCACTGTAGCATGATATTTGATTGAATATTCAAAAATAATGAATATACGGACAAGCCTAGACTTAAAAAGGTATATTACAAATAGAAGCAGGAATGGAAGGATCACTAAAAGCCCTGAAAGCTTGGGATGGCAGCAAACCATGAAACGAATGGATCAGATTCTCTTTGCGAGAAGTTATCCAGATCTCCTTATGATTTGCTTACTAGAGAAGCAGTCATTGCATGGCCGTAGCTGCAGACCAATTCTTTCCAGCATTTAAGCTCATGTAATGTCATTCATCCCAAACTGTGCACCTTCAAATGACCACGCATGAGTATGCATCCATGAGTGCACCCGAGCATGCCCAAATACCGCCACCATCCCCCCATTGTAAATCCCACCCTGAACATTGGGAGGCTGGGCTGTCCAGCTTGGGACCCATGTGACCAGCATCAGCTGGTGTGGCGGGCCCAGTGGGTAGCCAAGTCCATAGGGATCCTGGACTAAAGAGCCCCCTCCCTACCAGCACAGATAGGAAGCAAGATGAAGCTGCCGACTCGCATTTATTTTTCTTGAATGTTTTTTCCCCCTTCTTTGTTCCTTCTTGCTAAGATATCTGCATCATTGGCATTTGGATTGCAGCCATTGTGTGGATGTCACTTGGATATAAATTAGGGCATGCTGGTTTTGAATATTCAGGCAAAAAGTACAAATATGACGATGACAACACACAGATAGACTGACACACACACAAAGCGCTTTGCATATGCCTGTGTGTTGTCGTTTTCATGCCTTTTGCCTGGAATATGCCACTACATTGTCGCAGACGAAAGATTCTTTCTCGTCTTTGCCCGACTCTTTGCGCAAGTGTTGTGAGAGATATCTGGGGACGTTTGCTGGGGAGTTTTGCTTCTGAAAGCCTGCCTTTGCCTGGCTACTACAATGGACGATGCGCTTTGCTCTGTTTAACTGCCGCTTGAACTTCCATCAAAACAGAATCACAGCAGACAATACAGTCTGTAATGGCGAAACATCAGTTTTTTGTTGTCAGTATTGGGTGTGTGTCACTGAGGCACAAGTATCATAAGGTTTGCTACTTCACGGTGGACTTCTTACTGTTTTGCCAGCTACACTACTGCCGGGGTCAGCGACATCTGTGTGTTTCAAAACAGAATTACAGCACCTAAAAGGTTTAAGCAAAGGTGAAATTTTAATAATGCAGCAATATTTCAAAGGAAGAACACAGAAGGCCTATCAGACGCGCGAGTCGAACCGATGACCTCGCAGCAATAAGCACAATGGTTTGTTTCATGGTGCCACAAAATATAAACGGAGAACGAATCTATTTAGGGAGTACGTACTTATTCATGGTCACATAGTCGACATGGCAGCTCGCCTAGGGACCAACGAAGTAAAGTGCGTCCTCCTCTGTAGTACCTTGGCAAAGACAAATTTCGGGTAGCAAAAGTTCCCAGATTTCGCTCTCTCAGCTCGCTCAGGTGCAAAGTGGTAGGGCAAATGTGGGAAAGATGCTCTCGTGTCGTAGTTGTGTACAGAAATGTCTACAAGTCCGATTGCAACGTACCCGCCACGGCGACCCAGTGGCTATGTCATTGCGCTGCCGAGCTGAGTTGCGGGTTCGATCCCAGCTGCGGCAGCTGCATTTTGACGGAGGTCAAAATGCAAGAACGACAGTGTACTTGGATTTAGGCGTACGTCCCAATTAATCTGGAGTCTTCTAGCACGGCAGGTTTTATAATGAGACTGTGCTTCTGGCACACGAAGTCCAGAATGTAAGTAAAATGAATTTCATGAGTGCCGTGTTTGTGCCCGGTCTGTCGTGCAGGCGGCCACTACACCGGCGCATGCGCTGCAGTTCCAGGCGGAGTACGTGCGGCTGCGCTGCGAGGGGGTGCGAGCGCATGCCCAGCTGCTGCAGGCTTGCGGCTGCCTCCGCACGGCACCCCCACCAGCCATTGCCGCTTCCGTCGCGTCAGCCACCCGGGACGAGCTGCAGAAGTGCGGACGTGTAGTGGCACAGGTGACAGCTACTGTTATGCCACGCTCAACTTCAGTTCCTGCCCGACTGTGATTTCCTCAAAGCAGAATCAAAAGCTTGGCATTTTGTACATTGTGCATCACATTGCTTCGTGCACTTAAGCTTGCATGCGAGCCAGTCAGTCGGTACTTCGACTGTTGTCGTGCTGCGATTACAGGTAGACAAAAGTGTGGTCGGTGCATGCACTTAATCTCCATGACCTGTCACTTAAGAGGTAACCTACACTTCCATCGTAGTTTATTTGTAAGAGTCGGGTGTCTTGCACATCCCCCACTTCATCACTGCCGTTGTCATCGCACACATCGAGGGTGTGAAGTTGGCACTCTCTGAAGCCACTTGGCGATCACAGCAAGGAAAATTTGTTACAGTAGTCAAAGAAATAGCCCAAGACTGTGTCGCAATTTAACATGTAAACAAACTGCTGGACTTGCCGAACACACACAAGAAATTGATAATTAAGCCATTGCAATGCAGTGGCTTCGCTTGCTCTGCGGTTTGAGCGTGGTGAACAACTACTGGATCGACTAAGATTTGCAACCTTTAGTTTTGAGGAGGCATTGGTGATGTATCAAAAACATTGCTCTTTGCGCTCGACTTGGTGCAGTGGTCGGAGTTTGTATAATTGAACAGTCGAATGTAAGATATCAGAAATTTTAGCCATCCTTATGCAGTAGAACCTCATTCATACATTTTGTAAAAAGCCGCGAGAAAAAAACGTACTAACCGGGAAAACATACAATCCGAAATAACTAAAAAAATTTGAGACTCAACTGTTGTTAATGTCTACGTAATGTGAAGTATCACGCGGATCATGGTGGCATGATGTGCCTACACGCATTGAAATGGTGGTGCTCCAGCTGCCCGAGACACATTTTGTTGTCTCTATTGCATGGTGTCTTCAGAGGGCGACGGCAAACCGAAATGAAATCGAGCTGGGTGGCAATGCCAGATGCTGCCGAAGCAAAACGGGATGCCCACATCGTGCCGCCTGCACCAGAGAATGGCAGCGCGTCTCGGTTGTCTCCTATTAAAAGCGTGCACTACGCTTCCTACGGCACCACGGGATGTGAAACAGATGGATGAAGATGCTTATTGCAATAGCGTTGGCGGTGATAGCTGTAAATGCCACGTGCGACAACCCTAGAGAAGATTTGCTGGCACTGAAATGGAAATTGAGTGCACGCCAGAGTTTTCACGCGAGATGGGCATGAGTGTATTGCAGTGAAGCTGCCGAGGCGGACAACTATAGACTGCTCTCGATCGCGCACGTCTCATGCATTTTCTTGTTTACATGGCATCTACCAGCTGGAAAATGTATCATACGATCACAGTTTGGCAATATACTGAACGTTGGTGCCGAAAAATTGTGTTTTCCGGGAATGTATGAACCGGTAAAAAATTAACGTAACTCTATTGGGTCACTTCTTGTGTTCTCAATTGCGAATATTGGTGCTGCGAAAATGCATGTAACGGGAATGTATCAGCGAGGTTCTACTGTATATATTTACTGTGGGGCAAGTGGCACTGCTGCAAAGCTGTACGATTTATCGGTTGGCATCCCGACGCGGGACTTGCTTTTTTCTTTCTTTTTTTGACGTAGCTTTTTCTGCTCCCTTTTTCTAGTTGGTTCTTTGGGCTAAAGGAATTTTGCACTCATAGTTATTAGTTGTCATATTTATACGCACTTGCATTTTGGCCATTGCCTTTTAACTTTCACCGTGTCTGGTATCTAAGTGTCCTCGTTTCAACAATTAATTGGGAATGTATGTTCAACTTGTCATTTCCTTTCTCATCCCATATATCCTGCTTAATTACACCACACTTCCAATTTCCATATCCTGACACTGAATGCACAAACATACTGAAACCTCGTTATAACGAAGTAGAAGGTAGAGCCGATATTGCTTCGGTATATCTGTTACTTTGTTATATACATTATTGTCATTTACTGTCATATATACTCAATGGGGTGCACAATGGTAAACATGGAAACGAGAAGATTGCCTTGTGGCCTGCGGAACCACACACAGCCACGCATGCGATTAAATTTTCATACAACACAAATTTTGTCGTGTGCAACAGGCGACTTGATGTGACACCCTTTGGATGGCGGCCTTCTGTTCCCTTGCGATGCTCTTTTGTGTCCGCTTTCCGCTTGGCTCGTTGCAACCAAGCAGCATAGGGCACACGACACAGCACTCCGCTGTGTGTTCAAGGAACCAAGCGAACTTGGCCACGCCGGCTTGTGGCCTCCGAGATTGCACCAATGCCAGTGCAAACTCGGAGGTCACGTCCAGCTGCCGGCCCACACAACGCGCCACAGCGAGAGGGAGAAGTGAAAGCACGGCCTGGGCGTGACCCTGGAGATTGCGCCAGGGAGATCGCGGAGGCCATGCCCAGCTGTACCTGCCCGTGCTGCGTGCAGTAGAAGTGAATGCTCTAATGTTTCAAACTGCCGCGTGTGCACGAGAGATAGGTCAGTGAAGAGGTGCGATAGCAAGGTCCTGCTTGCGTGTAAGTGCGCAGCTACATGCAGAGGTGAGAAATATTAATGTTGTTCGATGATGTGCTCAAAGAGGGGACGCTGAAGTTTTGAACTGCCACGACGAACGAGTGCCAAATCCCGCGGAAAGCGACGTATTCGGCGCGCAACAGTCGGCTATATTTCTTTTTTTCCTTTTCGAGATGAATCTAGCTTCTCATATCCATTGGCCAGACAATTTCACTTCATTAAAACAAGGATATGACTAGATGGATCTCTATAGAGCTTTCAAGGGAAATTTCATTTACTTTGTTATATGCATCATTTCATTATATCGCCTTTCATAGCGAGGTTCAAGTGTATTCTCATTAGACGCAAGTGGTGCAGATTTACGCTATACGTTTCTATACGAGAAGGTTCAGAACTTTGACCTTAGCTGAGGCAAGCACCAAAGTTGTGATTTTGCCATGTTGGCACTTTGCCACGAATGTAGCGCAACTAGCACGTGGAATCAGAGAAGGAACACAGTGCACATGCAGTACTAACTTCCAACAACATTTTATTTTTACGCGATAGCATAATTTATAATACTTGTACATTTTAAACATTCTAATCCTTGACATTGACCATGTTAGCCATCCCGTTTGTTCTTTCTATCCGTAGCTGCGCAAGTGTTCCCGTGACTTCAAGTCCCTTGCCGACCAGTACGGGGTGTTGTACCAGACATTGTTCGACGCAGACCCGGGCACACTACGCAACGTCCAACTGTATCCTTGCCTGACTGACAGCTGAGCAAATTCGTTGTAGCTGTGTGAAGCATTCTCAGAGGGACCATTGTGTGTACAATCTTTGTTCAAAGCAGCTTGCTTATGTCCTCTTGAGTTAACGGTAGTGCACCAGATGAGGACAAAGGAATAAAACAAAGAGAAGTGCTACCTGTCAGCGTTATTGCCTAGGCCTATCGCAGCACCAGAGGCTTCTCTTGGTGATCTCTAATTACACCATTTTTGCACCAGGTGAATCCATTCTAAATCTGCAAGTTTTCTATTCTCATCATACCACCTAGTTCTTCGCCATCTTTGACTGTGCTTCCCTTCCTTTGGCGCCCATTTTCTTGCACTAAGAGACCACCGTTTATCTGCCCCGTGATGTCATGTTGTAGGTTTGGCTCCTTGACCCCTGACCCCAAACCAGGTTGCAGCAGAATAGCCTGCTGGTCATGCAGGCCATCGACCGCATCTCCCAATACAACCAGGGCATCAAGTGAGTGAAGAAAGAACAGAAAAAAAAGAGAAATCTGTTTTTTAATTTGCTAAGAAAACTGTAGAACCTCTTTAATACGTTGCCGTTACATCAGTTTTCCCGGCGCCAACATTCACAATCGAGAACACAAGAAATGACCCAGTAGAGTTACGCTTATTTTTACCGGTTCAAAAATTCCTGGAAAATATAATTTTTTGGCACCAAAGTTCAGTATGTTGCCAAACTACAATTGTATAATATGTTTTCCAACCACTAGATCCCGTATAAACAAAAAAATGCATGAGGCGCACAATCGAGAAAGTATATAACTACCCGCCGCGGCAGCTTCATGCCAATACTCGCCCACCCATCTTGCAGGAAAACGCCGGCGCACACTCACTTTCTCATTTCAGTACCAGCAAATCTTTATCGGGTAGCCCACTCTTTTAATAGGCGATAACCGAAACGTGCTGCCATTCCCTGCTGCAGACTGCGATTGTATACATTTTCAGCCACTAGATCCCATACGAACAAGAAAAGGTGCGAGCCGCTTGCGATTGAGAAAAGTACCTTTGTAGCTGCCCGTCACACGTGAAAACAACGGCGCACAGTTTTTTATTTCGGTACCAGCAAATTTCCGCCTGGGCCTTCGCTCGCCGCATACACAGCTATCGCCGCCAAACCTGTTGCGATAAGCATCTTCACCTATCTGTTTTACAGCACGGGGTCCGTAGTGTCATTGGTAGCATACTGCACGCTTTTAATAGGCGACAATCAAAACGCACCACCGTTCCCTGCTGCAAGCGGTGCATTTGGGCATCGCGTTTTACATTGGTGGCATCTGGTGTTACCCTTTTAAAATACCACGCAATAGGAAAGCAACAAAATGTGTGCCGGGCCGCTGGAGCACCACCTGCTCGGTGGATTTCTGTGTCTCGTGCTGCAACGACCCACACAACACTTAGCATTACGTAGATATCAATAAAAGTTTATATCTATAAACAAGTCAACTGATGGAACCTCAAATTCGGCCCCATCTGCTCCTTTTTGTTTGTGATATCTGTACTGACTAATTGCGCATTTAGAAACTTGCATATTTTATTTCTAGTATACCCTTCACTTCTCTTAATTTAACTCCAGTCAATTTAATTTTTTGGTACTTCGTTCACAACTGAAGGGCCGGCGGCTATGCCTTTCTATGGGTCAAAACTTTCATTGTCAATCCTGAAATTAGACTTTGCTGGATAATTTGAACTCGGATAGTCAGCATGCGTGCGCCTGACTTTATTGGTGAGTCCACCACCGGAAACTGGTGTCTTGGTGGCACTTAGGGTACAATGAATGGGTCGCACACACATCTCCCATCAAAAACTGCTATTTCTGGCCTGTCCTAGGGAAACTTCAATGCAAATACGATAGCGCACAATGAATTATTACAGTGCTTACCTGATTCCTAATAGGTGTTGTTTTTTTGTTTTTGTTTTTAAGAAAATTCATGCAAGAATTGCTTGAGTGATGCAATCCGATACAGAAACAAAACTGCATTCATGGCATACACAACAGTCTGCCATCAGAGCCACCTTAGCCAGTGTCATTGCCATTGTCATCACAAGATGGAAACCATGCATGGCAACAGAACATGGAGGAAAGAAACAAAATAGTAGAGGCCTTAACGTCACATTTTTGAAGCCGGAAATGCAGCCATGTTGGTGTGCCATCTCCCGTTGCGCCTCCAATCAACTCGCCGAAGCAGTAAGGTGGGAAATTTGAACTTGCTACGAGCCGCCGGTAGTGTGTGCTGCTGACGCATGTCAGAACAAAGCTTATGAAACTTCTGTAACTGTTTTAGTGAAGCAGATGTGCTCCTGTGCTTTTCTGTGGCATGTTGAAGACGACTACGAAGACCCATGCCATGACTACTTGAGTGTGTCTGTTGCTGACTGACAACTTACACTCACAGACCCAAAACACAACTTTCAAGCTTATACACCATGCTCCCAAGTCAGGTTGTCTCGCAAACAGAATCTGCTGTGAGAAAGACACAAGCCAAAAAAAATCTGCCTCACTTTTCAGAGGCTTAGAGCAGCAGCGAGAGCTTCAGGAGCATGGTTGCTATGGCAACGACGTCTAGGGTACCACTCTCAGTGCTGCTTTGCGAAAAACAGCACAGGACTTCTGCCACAATACGTCTGTACTGGCCGGGGCCTCTCCTATGCTTTCCTTCCTCCGTGCGACAGAACAAGTTCTCGCATATGATAATGCACTGCTTTCAATTTGCTTACAAAAGCACATTCAAATGCTAAAGCATTTTACATGTTAAGCTAGCGACAAGTTGGGCCATGTGTTCTTGGCATTCTGGAGAAGGGCGTACATCACAGGACGAATTAACACAATGGTTTGTCTGGATGTGGGCAATCATCCCGTTTCATATTGTTGCAGAGTCATTTGATAAATGTAGAATATCAAACACTCTATGGACTGGTACAGAGGGCGACATGTTGTTGTTCTTTATAGAGTGATGATGATGGGCATTAAGTAATGCATTTTAATTCCAGGAAGGTAAAGTTTGCTGGTTCCGTCTTTTTTCCAGAATTGGAAATATATGTTTTTGTCGTTAAAAAAATTGGGTGCACGTTCAATTATGCCTTGTTTAGAAACCCTAATGCCATTTTTAGGTTAGTTTTCTATTTTGAATCCATAAATAGTGAGTGTGCATTTGAGTCTGGAAGGTGTTAGAATCAGGCTAAATATACTGCCATATGTTTTGGTTTCTTTATGCCTCTTTTTTTTTCGTTATTCCTGCCAAATATATTGTCTCATTGGTATCGTCATGGTTGAATTAACGGAAGTCGTCAGTATTTACCTTTGTGTGGTTCGTAGAATATTCATATTTAATAAATGTTTTATTATTCCCTAGTAGCTCTGCAACTTAACGCTTTGATGCACGCATTTTAAGTTCTATTTTGTGGTCTTCCCTTCAGCTCGAACGAGGAGGGTGGCAGCCTGATGTGGATGGAGCAGCAGCCAAGCTCCGGCTCGTCCTCGCTCAGTGAACACCGGCTCCTGGAAGCGGCGCACCGGGGGCTGCTCTGGCTGCGTGATCTGCGCCATCAGAACACTCTCACTCCACAGGTTAGGCTTTTCTGTAAACTATAAAAGAAAGTTTACACCCTCCGGGGTGTACCTTGTTTCGAAACAATAATTGTCTTCTGTCTGGCTTACGTTTGCTTGCTTGAAAACTGTGCAGTGTCTAATTTCCTGTCAGGAATGTTATATCACGGTGATAATGCGCATGTTATTCATGAGCTGGAAGTACAGTGCTCAGAGGGTTGAAGAAAAGAAACACTCTAGATGATCATTATTAAAGGGGCCCTAAATTGGTCTGGCAAATTTTGTAGACGCATAGGGTACAACTACAGTAAAACATTAATGCCGCAGTTTAAGTGAAGCATCTCATATCTCGTAAGTGAAGCAGCTATAGATGATTACAAGTTACCCTACTACCCAGCCAGACTTTTTCTGCTCAACTCGTTTGCCGAATGATCAGGGCTCAGCTTCGCCTTCATTGGCGGTGCGGCATGATACGACGTCATCTCATCTACTTCCGGTTGTCTCGGAGCCAGCGCGCGAAGCCTCTCCAACCTCTCCACTGCCTGGCCGTCAGTCTCTATAGAGTGCTATTCAAGCAGCGTATGTTTCGAGAATTCTATCACAGTGCTGAGTGTGTCTGGTATTCTGATAACCACATGCGAGCTGGGCGTTTTGGCACATGGGTGGAGGCGTAAGCTGTAGCCCTTTGATACTACTGCCGTTGTGATGAAGGGGCTTAGCGTAAACGTGAGCGACCTGCACGGTGCAGCCAATTGGTGGCGCAGAGCTTAACCAGCCAAACACAGAGCTACTATTGCTGTAACCAAGTGTAAAACATTTTAAACATTAAAAAAAACTGTGTTCATGATTATGCACCTGCCCAAAATTTATGCCATCAGCAAAGTAGAATGCACTTGGTTACTGCTATATTAGTTCTGTGTTTGTCTGGTTGAGCTCTGTGGTGGCTGCACTGTGCAGGTTGTTCATATTTGCACGTCCGCTCATCTGGTAAAACGCCCAGGCCCAGTCCGCTTAAGACCAGCACTGACTGCGCGGCTTGCGTCACCTTAGAAAATGTTGCAACACAAGCAGACGACGCTTGCTGTGTGCCATAAGTGCTTCAGTGTAGTGATACATTTTCATTGTGTTTTCTCTTTCTGTTACCTTTTTTTTATAGAAACAAATTAACCAACATTCCAACTATTGCAAACAACATTTCTTCACCATAAAGCTGGAAAAACTGTCGATGACGTGACCTGGGTAACTAATGACATTGCTTGGCCAACTGATGTCAATTGTAGTAACTAGTCAATTGGGAGAAGGCGGATGAAAAACGGGAGCGGTGCCACTGCAATCAGTAGCGACGCACATATTTTAACGCCTTATAATAAATTACATGCTTTACACAGAGCGCCTACGTGCGTCACTTAAGACTGCTATTAAAATAATGTTCACCATTTTTTCATTAATATTAAGGGGGGACACAGGTCTTAAAAACTGAAAATCGCAAAAAAAATCGAATTTTGCGAAGTACTTGTTTGGGCATTCATAATGCCCAATTACACTGTATCAAAACGATTTGCCCAAAAAAGGCACCCTAAGTGTCAGAAAAAAATTATTTTGTCAGCATAGATAGCGAGAAAGGACCCCAAAATTGTGCAGAAACACCGGAGTTTATGGGGCTATTTCTTGTCTTTCCCACCGCTGAGCGCCACCATCTTGGTGTCTTTCGAAAGCTCAAAGTTATGCCTTTCAGTTCCCCGCATCCTTGCCGACGATGGCCGCATAGAAAGATCGCAAACATAAAACCAGAATGTCTACCAAACAGGAAAACCGGGAATTCTCAGGGATTTGGAATAGTCTGGAAATACTCGGGGAAAACTCGGGGAGGTTGTGCTTAGATCAGGGAAAATTAGCTGTAAATTTATTGAAAGGGAAGGAAAGTCACGCTAATGCTGGCTCGAGTAACAGAGAGGAATCCTAACGAATCCTCTTTGACGCCGTGTCGTTGGCTGGAAGAGTTGCCAGTGTACAGTCAATGACACATTTTCCCGACGCGCGATTTTTGGGAAATGCCCGACAATTCAGATGGCTTCGTGGCACCACCGTACCCCTAGAGTCAATCTATAAGAATGTGTGAAATTTTGGACGCAGGAACCTTTCGCCGTCCGATTTCCCGGACTTTCTGCCCTGACTGTAGGTCCGAAACTGCATTAGTCAAAGCCACCACCGCCGCCATTTTGGTTATCTTGCCGCTTCGAACCAGCACTCTGGCACGCAGATCCGCTGGCTGCCATAGCCACCACCGCGGCAACACTAGGCCAAACTGCTTCGACTTTCGCTATTAAGCTTCTTGTCATTCGGTGCCGTGTTTTTTTCATTGAAAGAATTTGCTGCTGTCAGTGATGGCACCAACTCCGCCTTTGTATCGCGATTAACTTCGAAGCTCGGAAAACAGGGCGCGCTGCAAAATGCCGTTTTTGAAAGTTAGCTTCGCCTAAGTACAACAGTGTTACGTGGCAAAGCATACGCGAACGTATTGCGGTGAAGCATTACAAGCATGGGAAGAAGCAGTTGTCAAGGGAAACGGTATGTATTCCTTCATTAGACATGCGTGCACCCGCCGTCTCCTGTCTCAGCACAAGCACCGATATGCCTAATAACAGAACTTTTTCAGATATGCCTGCGACGAGTTTAGCCTTTAAGGGCAGTAAAAGACGCGCATTCATTTTTTTTCGACTGCCTGATTTTTTTTACATTTTTCCGGCTTCTAAATAGTGCTAAAAATTGGACGATGACTGTACAGCTGACCAAGAGGATGCTTCAAATGGTCCATGGGGTGAACGCTTAGCAGAAGGAACGTGAGGACAGATAGGACCGACGCATTGAGGAATGAATGGGGAAGGAAGCGTGGCGCTGCTTCTTTGAGGGAGCTTGAGCTCAAGAAACAAAGTGTTGGCTGAAGCCGAGATGCAAGTGTCCCTCATCCAAGCCAAAATAAACTCTTTAAAGCAGTGAAACGTAACACGGACGTATTGTGCACGGGCTGAGAGTGTGTCGGGACAGTTGAGGTTGACACACCAGCTTTTGAGAGAGAATCTCAGTTGTGACAAAGTTCGGGCCTCATACCACTGAGCTTGCTATCAGTTGATAGAAATAGCTCATATTTGAAAATATTTGCTTCTGTAGGCTCTTTATGCATCTCTTTTTATTCGTATTTGAATATGTTCAACTTGATTTGCAATGTGCTTTTCCATTTCTTTCGAATATATTTTATTTGCTTTGTATTTTACTTACCCCTCCCTTCTGTTTCTTTTTGAATAAAATGAACACTACTCCTTAGTATTCAAAGTGTATTAAGTTGTTTATTTATATTTAAACATGCTTGAGAGTGACAGGATCAGGCGACATGTGCGTCAGCCCGTCTTGGCACAGAACAAAGTTCTCAGGGAATTTTGCAAAGTCACTCACGAAAAACCTCGAGAACTCAGGGAATTTGGCAACGTAAACTTGGTAGACACCCTGGAAACAATCGGGGGTGGTCTGACGAAGCTCGTGATGTATGCGGCCTTCCTGATGGCTCAGTGCGCCAGCACACTGAGAGGCGCCTTGTGATTGGCTGTTTCTATGGCACTAGGTCTAGCAGACGAGCTCGTCTTCTAGCCTGCCAGTGGGTCTGCTTTGAAAACTGTTCATAAGCCGTTTCTTTGTTGATCGTGTTGTGAACCTAAGTGGCAAATTGTCCCTCTAAAAAAAATAAAAAGTTTGAAACCGAGCACGCGTCCACGAGAAGTGAACCACAAGCCCTCTCTGCTTCCTACAGCAAAAAAGAGGTGGTTGTCCCTACATTCAGATTTGCCGATAAGATCGCGCTGGAGATAACTCACTGTGTCGCGCAATCTCATACCGCATCGGCAATAATGCAGCAGCGAATCTAACCATTGCCCTTTGCCCTCGCGTGTAGTTTTACTTTGGAGACCACAGACGATGTGCTGATGTCTATTCCCGCGCCTGTTGCACGTACTCGGGTTCGTGTTGGTGCATTCCAGATTCTGTTACGAGCTTATGAGCCTATGCATGCACCTAATGTCAACATCAGCCGAATAAATTTGTGTTGTTTATTATACATTCATTATTATTTCCCGGTTTTGAAGCTTGGAATTTATATTTTGCCAGTATTTTTAGTTTTTATGTTTTTCTCAAGTATATAGCTTTTTTGAAGTGTCCTAATTTTGAGATTGGCACACTGTGTCCCTTTTCCCATTCAATTCTCGTCATTCTTGTTTTTTTTTTCCTGAATGCTGGTGAGTTGGAGAGTGCACAAAAACTATGATTTGGTATCTAAGGACACCGAAATATATTGAAATCCTATAGAAATCATCAACAAGAATTCACATTTGTAAAGCTGCAGCATTAAATTTTCATAACTTTTGGCTCAAGCACAGATACAAACATGCAAATGCTAACTTGCAATCTTTGAACATCCGGGAACATACCTGCATACTTTTATCTACCTTGTTGCAGTAGGTTTTTTGCAAATCATCCCAAATATGTAACATGAGAAGAATTGTAACAACTTTTTTTATTGACATTGGAAAAATCTTAATTTTATATTTGTAAGCAGCACACAAAATTAGATGTGTCCTGAAGGTTTTGTGTGTCAAAAGCGAATATCAAAAATGGTTGTTCTGGATGCCATGTCCCCTCTTATTTAATGCTGTTTGTTTTTTTGTACTTTTCTCAAAACACTAATTCTGGGCTCCACGTAATATTCAGGCCTCGATATCTCAACACCAAGAACAGATGGAACTAAATTTCTTTTTTTCGGTATGGAGCCTAATGGTGTACTCTGTGAAGTATAGCAAGCAAATTTTTTTTGTTTTCACTTTGGAAATTAATTATCTTGCTACATTTTCTGTGACATGGTTGCCACATTTTGTGGGTTTGTATTCAATGGGCTGTAAGATACCTATTAATGATCAGATAAAAAAGTGCTTGCTATCCTTCATTCCTTACTTTTTTGTAAGGCATCTAAACATGCCTTACAAATAAATTTTTATTGTGCCATTTATTTTCCGTTGTGGCCCTAAACAATGGAAGTAAGATCTTAATTATTGTAAGAACTAATTGACCTAGAACAAAACTTATAGCACATTTGAAATCGGCACAAAAACCTTCATAAGATTGTAAGGGGGGACACAGCTATTGAAATAAGGTTATCATCTTCTTCATCAATATTAATGAAACTTTGCACTCTTATTTAGATTTTTTTGCCGATTTCAAACACCTAATTAGTTTGATGTAGGACCCTTCATCACTGTGAACAATTAGGCTTTTATAGCGTTCCATATCGTCAACACATCACCAGTGCTAATGCTGTGGCACCATCTGCTAACTAGAAATCAAACCAGTTTTGCGGCTTGGTGCCGTGTTTGCAGTCCTAGCAGTGTGAAAACAAACAGCCGATCTCAATAATTATACGACAAAACATACCTAATGATTTGACCTCAGCTTGAGATGTGACTTAGCAATGACAGATTTTGCCACTCGTTTCTGCTGACAGGGCGGAGTCAGTAAAAAGCACGAATTCGGGTGAAAGTGGGTGTTCAGCACTATACAGATACCATGTTGCCAAGTTTAGGGTGTCTATTACGGTTACTGGGGGTAACTGCCACTGTAATTCTCGGTATAAGGCATGCACGTGCAAAGGTCATAACGTGAAAATGCTACATGTATCGCTGCACTGTATCGTGTAGTGAGCAAAAATAAAGCTCTCTAATGTAGCCAATAAACAGCCAGTTACACCTGGAACTATATACTGCTGCAGATATTGCCTGTGCACGAATTGTACCTTCGGCAGTGGTGCAACCAGCTTGTGAGATGGAATATAGTAATTATTGTAAGAAATTCTATGGTTGCTGCTGCTGCTGCTGCAAGCCAGCACACACGACATCACAACAGTGATGTGCGTGCTGGCGTGCAACTGCCATGCGTTCACAATCTTCCAGAAATAGAGCCATCTGTTCAAAAGCATATGCAATAAATACTGCGTCTAAGAGCAATCCCGTCTTTTGAGTCGAATTTCGATGCCTTCCTTATTTCTTCATATCTTTATTTAGTATCCCTTCAGGGACACCAAATTGTGCAAACTTGTAGTTCATTCCCATCTTCCAGGCCAACCACCCCATCTTGGTTTTGTGCATAGAACAGCTAACCATTGCGGACGGAGCAGACAGCTGCCACTCCATTGCTCTCTCATGTACTCTGTGCATAGGTCAGTGCACTAGCTCCACACTGATTTCACAGACGTGGGGTAGAGTGCGAGTGAGTGACGAAGGGTGTGATTGGATGTGGCGGTGTACAGGCACGAGTGCCGGTCAACGCACGCATATCAGCAAAAGTCAGCGACGATGAATTTGAGGGGATGTACTACGAATGCAAGCGACTGTTGATAGGTGTGAATGGATGCGAGTACAAACTTTAATGTGAGCGCTGGTGAGCGTGAGTGGATGTGAGTGTGAACGTGGGCGAGCGTGTCAGTGAGGGTATTCACTCACTCACGCGCAAGTAGCAGCGTGAGTGAGCATTGAATGCGAGTGAGTGCAGTGCTCTAAAGAATATTGGTGAGTGAGTATCCACTTATTCTGTTGACCTGTGCCTCCGGCACGCACAGCTTAGTTTTCCCTAGCAAGCGCAGTGGCATAAGGAACAGCTCGCTCCCATTTTTGTGTCGCACGAGCAGCAGGTGCAGCTGGTGGAACGGCTGAGCCAGGAGCTGGTGCTGGTGGCGCCGTGTTTGCCACGCTTCTTCTTCCAAGCCCTGCAGGCCACCACGATCAAGGTACAGGGCGACAGCCACGTCCTTCCATTCACAAGTTTTTTGTCACTCAAGCAATGCTAACGTGGCCACAGGCAGTGCAAAACAGGCCAGAAGACAAGTGACAGACAGCACAAGCGCATGCCTGCCAGCTCTCCCGAATTTTTCGGAAGGATCATAAATTTGGCTCTGAATGTCACATTAAACTGCATGAAAGAAAAAATTATTTTCGCAGGAATGTTTTGAACCTCTTGAAAGATAGAGTACCACAGGATTACAAAAAAGAAAATGCCCCCCAAAAAAAGAAATTGAGAGGGTACCTTTACAATATAGGCCAGAATATACTTGCATCAAACAAGTTTATTTGGAAAAGTTCCTTGAGCAGGCGAAGTTGGCAACAGCAGAGTCGCTGGAAAAGTCACTGTGATCTAAAAGCAATGTGTATCTTGTCAGTATCTCCTGTTGTAATTTTGCTGCTGCTGATGTGGCTGCATATTGACACGTGCACTTGTCTTCATCGGGCGACACGTTTCACTGCCTACCAAATGTTATCGCCCAGCACAGGACGCGCTTGCATGTCTGGTAAGTTTCTGGAATGTTATCGATGGTTCCATCCACTGTCTGTGACCGAACCTTGTGTAATCTGATTGCATCTGTGCACGATGCGAATAATGTAGAACTTTGTGGAAGATGCGCGGGTCCTAGCGATTAGTCTGGAACATTCGGCGATTGATGTATAAAAGCCGACGCACTTGACCCGTCGATCAGATTTTTAACGATCGCCAAGTGTATTCGCCGCTGTTGTTGTTTGAATGTAGCCTCCTTTTGAGGGCACAAGTTCGCCCAATAAAACGCTAGTTTCTATAATCACAGTTTGGCTGCCTTCTTCAGCGTCACTACTACGTGACAATATAGATGAGTGTCCCCTACCCCCTTTTCTTTCTTCCGTGTCATGCTCGTTAGATTTTATGAATTTTGATGTTTACAGGCTAGCATTTATGTGAGCATGAACTCTCAACTGGCTTGGATGTGCAAAACGCCAAGTGCAATCGAAAAAACAAAGCTGAACCTAAAAAATGGCAGAGCAGCAACATCAAACGAGATGCAATTTTAATTTATTAAGTCAAACAAAACTTGCTTTACTTACACTATGGTTGGGCTGGTCGGCACAGACAATATGCAGAAATCCTAACTCTTTTTTCAAGTTTTGTCTGTGCCGACCAGCCCAACCATAGTGTAAGCAAAGCAAGTTTTGTTTGACTTAATAAATTAAAATTAAATTCTGGGGTGTTAAGTGCGAAAACCACAATCTGATTACGAGGCATGTCGTAGTGGGAGACTCTAGAATAATTTTGATCACCTGGTGTTTTTTTATAGTGCACCTAAATCTTAAGTTCATGGGCATACATGCACCATTGAAATACGGCCACCACAGCCAGGATCAAACCCCTGACCTTGAGCTTGGCAGCACAAAGTTATAGCCGCATTTGATTTAATGCCCACTAGGCGATTTAATGCCCACTAGGCTAGGCACACACATAAGTTTATGTGTGTGCAAGGCTTCCTTCTGCTGTGAAATGCCAGTGGAGGAGTAATCGACCCACCTCAGTACTCGTGATCAGAGACCAGTGGTGCCTGGACACTGCAGGTTTCGTGGTGCAGAGCGTCAGAAAGAAAGAATGTGCAACCACGAAAAAGCAACACACTGTGAGGGAGTTCATTGGCAAGGCCAGAATGCTGCTATACAAAAAAGCTCTCTGGCCTACCTTGTACCACATTCTTTGTGCAAGCTGTAGAACCAGCATGGCTCGCAGTTTAAAGTGATTGCAAGCTGTTTATCTGAGCCGCTGACATATGACCAAGCTTTCCAAAACACTGGAAAGCAGGGAGGCTGCTCGTCTGTTGCTATGTGAGAGGGCACCTAGCGGCACAGCTGAACGTTTATTTTGGTTGCACACCAAATCAACTGTGTGCATTTAATCAGGAGGATGCACAGCATGGGCTATAACAAAAGTTAAAATGTACTTTGTGTATCACACTTTAACCTCCTTTATGCGTGTTGTCAGTAGTTATTTCTAGGCACCTGTATATTCACCGCTATAGGGATGCGCAAATACTCGAAATTTTGAGTAAGAACCAAATAATTATTAGTTATTCTAAACTGTTGAATAATTCGTTTCTTTTATTACAGTCGAACTTTGCTATAACAAAGTCGCATCGGCCATAAAAAATAATGTCTAATAGTGTCTAATACCCAAGAAAGTGGATGGGGAAACAGCGCCACGGTAGCTCAATTGGTAGAGCATCGCACGCGAAATGCGAAGGTTGTGGGTTCGGTTCCCACCTGCGGCAAGTTGTTTTTTTTCATCCACTTTAATTTCCATTAATTTATCGTTTCTTCATTACATTTATTAAGCACAAGTAATTTCCCCTATGTTGTCCTTGGTGTCAGTGTTTGTTGGCTTCTCATGATATGACTATATATGCAAAATTTACCTTCCCGGAAGCATTTTTTTTAGGTAAGCTTTCATAATGAAAGCAGCATGTCATCATCGTCATTTGTGCTTCATTGGTCACAGATACCAAGCACTCAGGTGTGCTATCTGCTATAGTGATTACATTTAGAGATACTACTACTATCACATTCATGAGATCTTACGTGCCCCTGCATTGAACTTGTCGAAGTATGCGGCCGAGAGCATTGCTGGCACTGTGCAAAGATAGCAAGCTTGGCACATCGCCAGAAAGGTTGTCAGCCATATACACTGATGCCTCCTCTGCTCAGTCGCACGAAATTTCTGAAAGTGAGCACAAGATGAACCTACAGCTGCACCCTCAACAACTTTCACAAAAATGGGCTCTGTCGTCATCCTGACACTGCATCTGGCAGCTCTGATGGCAGGCTGTTGCTAAAGCCACAACAGTAGTTTGGTATTCGATTGTGTTGCACCGACAAATTTTGGACCCATTCCTTTGGAAAAAGTATGCATTAGGTTTGTGTGAATACAGTACTTCTTTATATCCAATTCATTATACCAGTGTTTTTATATAGAGGTTCGACTGGTTAGGTATTTTATTCAATATTCAAAGGCAATTCTTCTGGAATATACAACTTAATTTCTAAAATTTGTTTATGTAATTTTTGCATTGCATAAAGCATTGTATTCTGTAACAGTGATCATCGTTTTGGATAGTACACTCACAAGGCAGTGGCATTATTAGGCAGTTGTGCTTTATGTATTTAATTTCTGTTGCACCTGGGGATCACATAGTAAGCTTGTAAGCCATGACCTGACAGGATGGCTGCTCTTTCTTCACAGCAGGCACAGCAAAATGTAGGGCTTGCGTGTGTGAAAGTCTGGTGACATTCTTAGCTGGTGTTGGGATTACCCAGCAAGTCACATTCTGTGGTGCATGGTTGCGTGACAGGGCAGATTGTGCACCAAGAAAGCAGGGCCACTGAGTCCACTGATCTCCGTCTCTCTTTTGCTGTGCATCTTCCAAGCATCTTTCTTTCCTGTTAAATCCATTCCACTAGCAACTCTTGCCCCTTACTCAGAACAAACTGTCTTAGCCATTCTTTTGCCTTGGGACATTTCAGGTGCCTTTAATGTAGTGAGACAATTACGATGCTTATGGCCAAACATCTTTCTCCCCTCATTTTCTGCTCCCACATCTTTCCTCCTCTCCACTTTTTTTGTCTGCATTAATATGCAGTAAATCAATCAGTCCATTAGCTGTCTAGTTAGATGTTGCTGAGGTGCCATTATCTTTGTGGTTTCATGCTTTATGGCAAAGCCTGTTGCAGCGCTTGCATGCCTCCATTGACTTGCTGTAGAGCATAAATTGAACAAGGGACAGGGGATAACCAACAAAGATCTTTGTTAAGTTTGTACGCTATACTAAGTCAATGGAGCGCCAACTAGCCTATACCTGTGCATTGCGTACTCCACTATGTGCCAGCATGGTTTTACATGAACATCTCTGCACTGCCGTGTTACGTGATTGTCCCTCGACCCACTGTGCCGTGCTTGTGTGCAGCTGGCTGTGTCGCCCCAGCAGAAAGGAACGGGTGAGCCCTTGTTCTTGGCACAGCAGGCACAGCTGGCACTGCGTGTCGAGGGCGTCGTGCAGCACCGGTCACCACCGGGGTCACCAGCCCGCACCGTCCACAAGGTGCTCGTCTCCCTCACCACCACACCACCCGGCAGGAGCCAGAACGCTGCACCAGACACCAAGGTGAACATCAGCTGCACGATATTGTTTTTCACAATAGCAAATATCTCTAGAAACGCTATGGATACCTTGGTTCTCCTCAAGAAAAGTAGAAAGGTACCTATCAAGAAAGTGGTCAGGCAAGGATGACACAGTTTCTTGAGTGCTATTCACTGCATGCTTAGAAGTAGCATTCAAGCTATCGGACAGTCAAAGATTAGAAGTGAGGATAAACGGCGAGTATCTCAGCAACCTCTGGTTTTCAGATGACATTGTCCTGTTCAGCAACACTGGGGACGAATTGCAACAAATGGCTGATGACCTTAGCCGAGAAAGTGTCAGAGTATGTTTGAAGAGCAATATGCATACGACAAAGGTAATCTTCATCAGCCTGGCAAGGGAACCAGAATTCATGATTGCTAGTAAGCCTGTAGAGTCTCTGCAGGAATATGTTTATCTTGGGCGGTTACTTATAGGGGACCCAGACCAATAAAAGGAAATTTACAGGAGAATAAAAATAAATTGGAGAGCGTATGGCAGACATGACCAAATCATGACCGTGAGCTTACCACTGTAGTTGAAAAGAAAAATGTACAGTCATTTTATTCTACCAGGGCCAACATATGGGGCTGTAACTTGGAGGTTGACAAAGAAGTTGAGACTGCAATCAGCAATATAACAAAAAAATGTTAGGCATAATATTAAGAGGGAAAATGGAGATGGACAGGCCATGTATTGCTTAGGGCAAATGACTGGTGGGCCATTAGAGTTACAAAATGAGTGTCAAGGGGAGGGAAGCGCAGTCGAGGATGGCAGAAAATTAAAGGGACACTAAAGTGAAAAATGATTTCTTCTGCCTCAGTAAATTACTGTTCTACAACACCAAAAACACGACTCTTACAACGATAAGACGTTTGGTAAACCAGAAAAAGCGCAAAAACGAAATACGGGTAGCGACGCCTACTTAAGTTCCCGCACATGGGGGCTGTGATGTCTTAGATTTTGATGGCATCTTCTAGGGCCTGCAAATTATATGTATCGGTACAGATTGACTACATTGTGTTCTAAAGGAACCAAATATTAAACATGGCAAGTTTCGGGAACCTTTATTCAGCCAATGCGGCCCAAATGCCAAAACATGCTTTGGAATCCCTGACGTCACGCTGACGTACCGGCGCTGGGGTTTCGGAGCGAAATTCAAATACTGATACTTGGACCTTCATTTTCTCATTTAATAATCAAACTATTCTTTTTTAATGACTGCCTGCAGGGTTCTGAAACAATGCTATCATTAGTCTAAATTGATTTATTGTTTTGCTTTAGTGTCCCTTTAAGTGCGGTGATGAAGTTAGGAAATGTGCGGGCATGACTTGGAATCGGCTAGCGCAAGACAGGGGTGATTGGAGATCGGTGGGAGAGGCCTTCGTTCTGAAGAGGACGTAGACAGAAGAGCCTCATTCATATGCTTAGGGAAAAGATGGTAGAAAAAACCTGCTAGTCGGGAAAATGCATGTTCTGAAGTAGCTGAAAAGTTTGCAGACTATACTGTAGTTGCCACCTACGTAATGCAAAGCATTGTGCGAATGCAGGTGGGCACAACTGGCCCAAGACGAGCGTCATTCTTGCATCTTTGGCATGCTTACGTTTGCGTTCCTCAGTTTGAGCCTGGATAAGCAGCTCATTTGAGCGGAGCATTTTGGCGGGAAGTTTTGATGTGTCCACTCGGCGTGAATTGTAGCAGCACAAAACGCCGACACATGAGCTGACGGTGCTCGAGCGACCCAAGACGCATCTTGTTGTTTTCCCTTGCATAGTGTTTCAAGACGACGACGGGAAACTGAAATGAAGTCGTGCTGCTGGGCGACGCTGGAATACAATGCCGCCAGAGTGAAAAACGAGGCTCTATTTTCATTGCCTGCAGCAAGGAACAGCAGCGGATTTGGGCAAAAAATGTGCAGCACGCTTCCAACGGCACTTTTCGCAACAGGGTTGGCAGCGATAGCTGTGAATGCAACATGTGACGGCCCGCAAGGAGACTTGCTGGTAATGGAATAGGAAACTGAGTGTGCGCCGACGTTTTCACTCGACACGGGTGGGCGAGTACTGCAGGGAAGCTGCTTTTGCAGTAGCACGCAGGCGGCTACTGCACTCAATTGCCCGTGCTACACATATTTTCTTGTTTACATGGAATCTAGCGGCTGGGACATGTACATTCGAATCTCGATAATTCAAACTTGAAGGGGCCCGAAAATTTGTCCGAACTAAAAGTAGTCCAAATTAAAAGGAGGACTTGTTGTTGAAGTACTTGTGCACCACAGCACGACGCACAAACGGTGCAAGTTGTGAAATATTGCGGCGTGCAAACACACAGCGAGCGAGGACCACAATACTGCCCACGCTGACTAACGCTCGCTTCCCGATAACGCCAGATAATGAAACTTAAGGCAGCAAGCTAAGCTGACGGCGAGCCAGCGCGGAGGTGGGCGCGCGCGGAGACCACTAAAGGTAAGGGAGTTACTTAGGAGTTGATAGGCAGTGTGTGGGGAGCGCAGTTGCAAGAAGGGTGGGAGGGAAGCAGATTTGCTTTCCCGCTAGCTTGATGGATGGCACTAATAACCTCTGCCACCTAAGCGCCCTTACTGCCATGGTGCAGTTGCCGAGGCAGGACTGGGCCTCCACCGTTGCTTCCCTCTGCATGCTCACATGCTTTTCTTTCATCTGCCGATAGGATGGCGCTGCATTTACGTTCTTTGTCCCACATTCTTAATGTGTCATGTCTTATGAAGATGACGAAGTTGTTGCCACTGATCATAATCATGTTGGTGTGCTCTCTTCTGTTGCAGTGTTGTCGTGTGCTAAAGATAAGGAAAATGAGGTACTGGGTGTCATGTTCGCATCCTTGTATTCAGGGTTCACCTTGTACAGAATTGGATGTGGCGCACTGTCTCCGAAAACCTTTCCATTGACATGTCTCGGTTTAGACTTGTCATTGTAAAAGAAAGTCCCTGTTTGGCCCAAAAGGCGAAGCATCGGTTGTGATAGCAAGCAAATTAGTGGACAGCTATACGAAGCAAGGATAGTATTTTTACTGGCCGTATAAACTTGTAAACATAGGCATACCAACTAAATTAGCAACCATGATGTCACGCATGCACAAGCGAACATGAACACATCTCACTTGACGACCGCAGAAACTCGATCGCTGTCAAAATACTGGCGTGAGCAAATGCGGGAGCAGCAGCAAGCGAAGTGACATTCATGCTGTCTATCGTTTCAATGAAGAGTGAGCGCCAAGAATATACACAGAACACACAAAGCTACAAGCCACCGACGCACCGAGGCTCTGCCTGTAACACAGATCGCTCTCAAGATATGGCTGCGCGACTGCACGCTGCCGCCACATGCGAAGTTGTAGCTGAAGTAGAACCCCCCTCCCCCCCCCCCCCTCGGTGCCTCACAATGTTGGGTGCCTCGCGCACGGCGAAAGATGGCGCGTTTCCTCCCCGCTCCATCTCTTTCGCACGGGCGAGGTTGAGCCCCGATCGTGGGCTCCCCTCGCAAATTCTCACTCGCACATATAGCATAGGGTGCGCATAGGGTGACAATGTATCGCCCTTAGACTTTATAGGGTCTCTCCCAAGCTTTTCCTGCATGGTGGGGTCAGAGCAATGCTGGTTAGGGGCGCTGCCGCATGATTTGGGGTGCTGCTTAGAGCGTTGCCAGGGCACGGTACGTTCAAATTAAACGTGGCAAATGCTTGGACATTCAAATTGCCAGGCATTTGCTAATTTTCTAAGTTTTAATTAACGAGATTCAACTGTATTATACAATTGTAGTTTGGCGATGCACTGAACGTTGATGCTGAGAGAGCATGTTATCCGGGATCATAACAATTACAGTAAAACCTTGTTATAATGAAGCAATCGTGATTCCCCTTGAAATTCCAGTAGATGCCCATGCATTGAAAACCTCGTTTTAACGAAGCTAAAATTTCCTTGCAATGAGTATAACAAATCTTTTTTACAGCGCAGCACTTTGGTGCCCGTTCCTGTGTTTCATGACACCGTTGACCATCGCCGTAACCAGCTCCATAGCCGGGGACAGCGCGCTGCTATAGCTGCGCGTGTTCCTGGCACCATCTCTCGCGCATGGTGCGAGTCTTGCTCTTTTCGCTCCTCCTCCAATGCCAACCCTGTGCGGCGGCAATCAGAGCGCCGGCTCGGTGGTGCTGATCTCGACGATGTGCTGCTGCCCAAGTTGAAACGCATAGCTGCCATTCGCCACTGCGTGTACCCCTTCCCCTCCCCCCTCCTCTGTGGCGGTCACCGCATGAGAACGCGCAGTGTTCTCCGGTTGCCGAAGCACCGGCTCGGTATCAGCAAATCGCGGTGCGCACTTCCCAAGCCGAAACGCTGAGCCACCTTCAGTTACTTGCTAGCGGCGTCAGCGGCATCGGTCAGTCACTGCCATCTCTTCGCTGCACAATGTTCTGCTGCCTCCCGTGACCTCCCGATAAGCGAGGCAGTTGCGCCAAACTGTGTGAAACTGGTGGACTCACCTGCTCTTCCGCTGCTTGCGTGGGGCGGCGCTGACTGAACTTTTGTTGTTGCTTGTCGTTGCCTGCGTGCACATAAAGGATATCAGTGTTTTAATCGGTTCGTTCGTGCAAGTTCCGCCGCCAGAAAGGAGATGGACGATGGCAACGGCAAACAGAAGCACAAAATGATAACAATTCAGCAAAAGGTAGCTGTGCTGAAAGCCGTCGAGTCTGATGTGAAAAAGAAAAAAGTGGCCGAAGATTTCGGCATAGCGTTGAGCATGCTGTCGACGATTTTGAGCAGCAAAGAAGCTGTCACTGGTGCTGTCACTGGTGCTGGCGTAAAAGGCGACAGAAAGAAGCTGCGAGCCCCCACTTTAGAAGCTGTAGAGAAGGCGGCCTTCAAGTGGTTTTGGACGCAAGAGTGAGCGGCACTCCTGTGAGTGGGGCACTGTTGCAGCGCAAAGCGATGGACTTTGCGTGCATCATGGGGCACGACAATTACGTGGCGAGTGTCGGCTGGCTGCAGCGCTTCGAGGAGCAGCACAACATCGTCAGCAGGGCTGTCAGCGAGGAAGCGCAGTCTGTCAACCACGAAGCTGCAGTGGTGTGGGTGGAGACAAACGTTGGATAGCTGCTAGAAAAATACAGTGCCAAGGATTTGTTCAGTGCAGATGAGACCACCCTGTTCTACCACATGCTGCCACAAAAAACCTTGGCCCTCAAAAGTGAATGCTGCCAGGGTGGTAAGCAGAGCAAGGTCCACGTGACCGTGTTGTTTTGTGCCAATATAGATGGGTCGGAAAAGGTGCTGGCCCTTGTGATTGGCAAAAGTGTGTCACCATGATTTTTTAAAGGCAAACAAAAGCTCAGTGACCATGTTTGTGCCAACATGGATAGATCAGAAAAGGTGCCTGCCTTGTGGTCGGCAAAAGTGCATCACCACAATGCTTTAAAGGCAAACAAAAGCTCCAAATGAGTTATGAGTTCAATCATAAGGCTTGGATGACGAGAGGAAGCTGCGGAAGTGGGATGAGCGGCTCAGCAAGCAGAACTGGACAATATGCCTCGTATGCCTCGTACTGGACAACTGCGCGGCCCACCACACTGCCTCTGTGCTCAAGAACATTGAGCTAAGCTTCTTGCCGCCAAACTGCACTGCAGTTGTGCAACTCCTCAACCAAGGAGTGTTGCGTTTCGCCTGCGACACGCGGTTTTGCCGGCGCGACTGCGGCGGAGCGGCAGACATTTTGGCCCGTTCGTCGTCGCCGCAACGCTCCCCGCCAGGTGTTTCCAGGCGTTTCCAGGCATGTTCCGATGCCACGTGTCTTCATGTGCGTGTGTGAGTGTATGTGCCATTGTGCCTGAACCAGGCGATGCGAAAGCAGGGATCACCCTCTCATTCCAGTCATTGTGCCCGACCGGCAGCGCTACGACAGTGTGCTACGACATTGTGCTACGACATTGTGCTACGACAGCGCTACGACATTGTACGTTCACGTGCTCGTCTATTGAGGGGTTCCTTCTTGCCCTCAACTGCGAGAGTATAAAGACAGCTGCCCCCGGACGCCAAAAGGAGGGCTCCGATTTCTTCTGTTGAGTAAAGTGCTCTCCCGTCTCTCTACTTCGGTCAACCTGACCGCCAACTCTTTGCGATGTTAAAATAAACAAGTTGTTTTGTTGTTACCAGTCGACTCATGCTTTGCCGGGACCTTCGGATGCTTCCAGTTGTACCCCAGGCCGCCAGGCCAACGCTACCCTTGGGGCTTGCGACCCAGGTACAACCACGGGCGTCAGCGCCGAGTTCCCAACCGATCGCACCAGCGGTGCGACCACAACAACTCGCGCCAGCGGTGCGATCCAAACATCTGGTTGGCAGCGGTGAGATCGCCTCCGACTTCAAACAACTGTCTGCCAGCGGTGAGATCGCGACAACGGAGGCCAGCAGCAAAGAGATGCAGTTGACTGTATGCTGAGCAGCTCATCGACGATCCGGGAGCAGTGCAACGAGCCCTGTGTGATGACTGGTTGCCTGCAGCGGAACGACTGCGCTGAACTCTTGGCTGCGAGGTTTGGTGAGTGCGGGACTTTCTTCTTCTGAGCTTTGCCAGGCTTTTGTTAGTGTTAGAAACAGAGCTGGTAATTGTGGTTGTCGTTGCTGCCGGGTTAGTTTGCGGCAAGACAATAGTAAGCAGTAGAGAAAGCAGCATTCAGAGCAGCCATGGATTTGAAGTCGTTGCGCAAACCGAAATTGCTGGAGCTTGCAAGAGAGTTGGGTCTGAATGTCTCGGACAAACTCAGAAAACCAGAACTGCTAAGGGCTATTCTTGAGTTAGAAGCTGAGGATGACGAGCTGTCGGAATGCCTTGAGACCATTGAGGAAAGGGAGACTGCAAAAAGACAGGAGCGCGAACTTAAAGAACAAAAAGAGAAAGAAAAAGAAGAGCGCGACCGTCAACACGCTTTGGAAATGAAGCGTCTCGAGATAGAGATAGAACGCGCTCGTAATGGAAGTCAGGCACACGGTGCAGGAGAACGCGTATTGTTCAAAATGACTGACCTGATGCGGCCGTTTAAGCTTGGAGAGGACATTGGTTTGTTCCTGGTTAACTTCGAGCGAACGTGCGAGAAGCAGGGGTTCTCTCGGGAAACGTGGCCACAGCGCTTGCTCACTTTGTTACCCGGCGAGGCGGCCGACGTAGTCGCTCGCTTGGATAGAGAGGAGGCAGAGGATTTCGACACAGTGAAATCGAGTCTTCTAAAAAAGTACCGGCTGTCTGCGGAGGCGTTCCGTCGGAAGTTTCGGGAAAATGAGAAAGGCAAAAGTGAGTCATATACAGAGTTTGCGTATAGGCTTATGTCAAACATGCAGGAGTGGCTCAAAGAAGAGAAAGCGTTTGGTGACCACGATAAAGTTCTGCAGTGCTTCGGGCTAGAACAGTTTTATAGTCGGTTACCGGAGAACGTGCGATACTGGGTCTTGGATAGGCCAGACGTTTGTACGGTGGCTAAAGCCGCTGAGCTAGCCGAGGAGTTTGTGACGCGTCGGGCTCGCGGAGCTAAGGACGGTCAAAAGGGTGAATTTGGCTCGAAGTTTGAGAGGCCGAAGTTCCCACCCATGAGAGCAAAGGGGAACACGCGTAGTGCGGATGCGAGTGGAAGCAGTGCGACCGAACCTAAGGAGACGGCGGCAGCCGAAGCCGAACGCAGAAAGCGGTTCGAGATGAGGCAAGCGCGCGTTTGTTATACGTGCCAGAAGCCGGGTCACTTTTCGGCGCAGTGTCCGGAAACAACACCAAAAGTTGTGTTTTTTTCAATAGGCAGCACTGACGAGAACATGAAGCTTCTCGAGCCTTACATGCGAGACCTCCTCGTGAACGGGAAAGAGTGCCGAGTGCTTCGCGATTCCGCAGCTACGATGGATGTAGTTCACCCGTCTTACGTAGAACCCCATATGTTCACGGGCGAGTGCGCATGGATCAAGCAAGCCGTGGAAGCTCATAGCGTGTGTCTGCCAGTAGCAAAGGTGCTTATTGAAGGACCTTTTGGAGCGCTTGAGACGGAGGCGGCAGTGTCATCTATGCTGCCCCCCCAGTACCCGTACCTATTTTCAAACAGGTCCGATCACCTCCTGCGCGAGAAGGGGCTTTTGTTTGGTGAAGCTAGTGTTCAGGCCTTAACCAGATCGAAGGTTCGGGAGCTCGCTGCAAAGGCGGTAGTTGCGGGGCCGACGTTATCAAACAACGAAAAAGGGTCAGAGGCGCAGCAAGCTGATATTCAGAGCACGCCTGAACTGAATAAAATTGAGTCTGTAACGTTAAAGGCACCAGATACTGGAGAGGAAATTCCCGATGCGGGAAAGTTAGAAGAGCTATCTGCAGATTTGCTCATCGCGCCTACGTCAGACGGACTTGATAGGTTGCTAAAAGTCAGCCGGTCGGCTTTGATAGCCGAGCAAAAGAAGGATGGCAGCCTAGAAAACATTCGCTGCAATGTCAAGGAAGGTATCGCCAGGAAAAATGCGCGTTTTGTGGAAAGAGGTGGAGTCCTGTACCGGAAGTATCTAGACCGCAGAGGAGTGGAGTTCGATCAGCTGATCGTTCCTCAATGCTATCGTCAGGATCTGTTGCGCTTGTCGCATGGGGGTTCGTGGTCCGGACACCTAGGAGTTAAGAAAACTAAGGACCGTCTCTTGCAAGAGTACTATTGGCCAGGGTGTTTTCGGGACGCAGACCACTTCGTGAGGTCATGTGACACCTGTCAGCGGGTGGGCAAACCAGGGGACAAATCGAGGGCGCCGTTGAAATTGGTACCTATCATTACGGAGCCTTTTAGACGGCTCGTTATTGATACAGTGGGACTTCTGCCGGTAACAGCCACGGGGTACAGACACATTTTGACTGTGATCTGCCCAGCGACAAAGTTCCCTGAAGCAGTGCCGCTTAAAGAACTCAGCTCAGTTGAGATAGTCAATGCACTACTGTCCATATTTGCGCGAGTTGGTTTTCCTGCAGAAATCCAATCAGATCAGGGCACAGTGTTTACTAGCGCTTTGACGACAACTTTTCTCGAAAGGTGTGGGGTAAAGCTGCTACACAGCTCAGTGTACCACCCACAGTCGAATTCCGTTGAGAAGCTCCACTCCGTCATGAAGCGCGTGTTGAGAGCCTTGTGTTTTGAACATCGAACTGACTGGGAGCTGTGTCTGCCTGGGGTGATGTTTGCATTAAGGACCGCGCCGCATGCAGCTACGGGGTTTTCGCCAGCTGAGCTGGTGTACGGTCGCTCGCTTCGATCTCCGCTTCGCATGCTTCGAGAATCATGGGAAGGCAGGGGCGACGACCCAGTCGTGGTGGAGTACGTGCTTAAGCTCCTCGAACGCTTAAGAAGGGCACAGGAGTTGTCAGGTGAAGCAATGGCAAAGGCCCAGCAGAGGGTCAAGGTTTATTATGATCGGACAGCCAGGGCCCGTCGTTTTGAGGTGGGCGATGAGGTCATGATATTGCGCACATCGCTCAACAACAAACTAGACGTGCAGTGGGAGGGCCCAGCACGAATTGTTCAGAAACTGTCGGACGTTAACTACGTGGTAAGTCTGCCAGGAAAGCGGAAAGCACAGCAAGTTTACCACTGTAATCTGCTCAAACCTTATAGACAAAGGGAAGCAGTGGTGTGCATGATGGTAAACGTTCCTGAAGAGCTTCCGGTCGAGCTTCCGGGACTAGGCTCAGTGACGAACAGGGAAGACACCGGTCAAGTCATTAGTGACCTTATCAGTAAAGCACCGCTGTCGCCTGAGCGGAAAACCGAACTACACCAGCTCTTACAAGAGTTTCAAGGTCTGTTCTCTGAGAGGCCTGGTAGGACTTCTGTACTTACTCATGATATAGAACTTACCTCCCCAGAGCCAGTACGATCCAAGGCGTATCGGGTGTCACCCCGCCAGAGCGATATTATGGAGGCTGAGGTAAAGAAAATGCTACAGCTCGGTGTTATTGAGGCAGGTGAGAGTGATTATACCTCCCCTTTGATTTTAGTTGAGGTACCGGGCAAGGAACCTCGTCCTTGCGTCGACTACCGCAGGCTTAATTCCATCACTAAGGATCAAATTTATCCGATCCCTAACATCGAGGAGCGCCTTGAGAAAGTTAGTAGCGCTCAGTTTATTTCCACCCTAGATCTTGTCAGGGGTTATTGGCAGGTTCCACTCACAGAAGAGGCTAGTAGGTATGCGGCGTTCATTTCACCAATGGGAACATTCCGTCCTAAAGTGTTGAGTTTTGGTTTGAAGAACGCGCCATACTGTTTTTCAAGCCTCATGGATAAAGTGTTGCGGGGACAGCAAGAATTCGCTTTACCGTATCTAGACGACGTAGCGATATTCTCCGCATCCTGGTCTGAGCATATGGCACACTTGCGGGCAGTGCTAACCCGCCTGCGCGAAGCGGGCTTGACAGTAAAGGCTCCTAAGTGCCAGTTAGCACAGGCCGAGGTTGTCTACCTCGGTCACGTGATTGGTCAGGGTCGTCGCCGCCCCTCTGAAATAAAAGTGGCCGCTGTGCGAGACTTTCCGCAACCGCGCACGAAGACCGATATTCGGTCGTTCTTAGGTGTCGCCGGCTACTATCAGAGGTACATTCCCAGATACTCTGATATCGCGGCTCCCCTGACGGATGCTCTAAGAAAAACAGAGCCTCAAACAGTCGTCTGGGACGAGACAAAGGAAAGAGCTTTTAGCGCCCTAAAGAGTGCCCTAACAAGCCAGCCTGTGCTACGATCGCCAGACTATACAAAAGGGTTCATTGTTCAGTGCGATGCTAGTGAGCGAGGCATGGGCGTTGTACTGTGCCAACGGGAAAAGGGAGAAGTAGAACACCCCGTCCTGTATGCTAGTCGTAAGCTGACCAGTCGTGAGCAGGCGTATAGCGCCACCGAGAAAGAGTGTGCATGTCTCGTGTGGGCCGTTCAGAAATTGTCATGCTATCTAGCCGGCTCGAGGTTTATCATTGAGACGGATCACTGCCCTCTCCAATGGCTGCAGACCATCTCTCCCAAAAATGGCCGCCTCCTGCGCTGGAGCCTCGCTTTACAACAATATTCCTTTGAGGTGCGTTACAAAAAGGGGAGTCTCAACGGTAACGCCGATGGCTTAAGTCGAAGCCCCTAACGTAGGAATCAGCCTCAAAATTGTTGGTTACTGATGTTTTTCTTCCTGAGGCAGTATTTTTTTTAACATATTGCTTTTGTTTAGTGTTTCAAAGTGATGATATGCTTTCTAGTGCAATTTTCCAATTTGTGGACGCGTTCTGAGTGATGCTAGACTACTGTAAGGAACTAGGCAGTGGTATAAAAAGGGGAAAGAGCCTGGCAGGGCTTAGTGAGGGTTGTGCCGTGCTTGCTGACTGAGCGGTTGAGTTTCAGCGTAGTTCTAACGCTTGCCGGGAACGAGAACAAAAATGTGAACTCTCCCGAAGTCACTTTGCAGTGTCCCGTGCGAACCTGAACAAGAGAACGAGGCCTTCTCTGTGCGCTGCGCTCAAGAAACGTCGAGGGACGCCCGACTTCGGTTATGAGCATCATCGAGCGACATCCCTCCGGACAGCGGATGCAGTCCCCTGTCCATCGGGATCTCCTTCCCCCGGCGGGGCGGTCTGTTGCGTTTCGCCTGCGACACGCGGTTTTGCCGGCGCGACTGCGGCGGGGCGGCAGACATTTTGGCCCGTTCGTCGTCGCCGCAACGCTCCCCGCCAGGTGTTTCCAGGCGTTTCCAGGCATGTTCTGATGCTACGTGTCTTCATGTGCGTGTGTGAGTGTATGTGCCATTGTGCCTGAACCAGGCGATGCGAAAGCAGGGATCACCCTCTCATTCCAGTCATTGTGCCCGACCGGCAGCGCTACGACAGTGTGCTACGACATTGTGCTACGACATTGTGCTACGACATTGTGCTACGACAGCGCTACGACATTGTACGTTCACGTGCTCGTCTATTGAGGGGTTCCTTCTTGCCCTCAACTGCGAGAGTATAAAGACAGCTGCCCCCGGACGCCAAAAGGAGGGCTCCGATTTCTTCTGTTGAGTAAAGTGCTCTCCCGTCTCTCTACTTCGGTCAACCTGACCGCCAACTCTTTGCGATGTTAAAATAAACAAGTTGTTTTGTTGTTACCAGTCGACTCATGCTTTGCCGGGACCTTCGGATGCTTCCAGTTGTACCCCAGGCCGCCAGGCCAACGCTACCCTTGAGGCTTGCGACCCAGGTACAACCACGGGCGTCAGCGCCGAGTTCCCAACCGATCGCACCAGCGGTGCGACCACAACAACTCGCGCCAGCGGTGCGATCCAAACAGGAGTTATAAACTTTAAGTCGGGCTACCGCAAGCGTGGGATCAACTGGATTCTGCTCAATATGAGCATGAAGCTCGAGTCCACGATCGACTTGTACATAGTGATCAAGATGCTACAGGCTGCTTGGATGGCTGTACCGGCAAGCATGATCACCAATTGCTTCCGGCATGCCTCATTTGGCGTCAGCAGCGGCGGTTACAGCGAAGCTCTCGGTGCTGCCGCCAATGAGGGTGCCGTGGGTGACCGAGGCCTAGTGTCGTGGGACACTCTCAGTGACGCCGGCGTCGTGACCGACTGCGACACCTTCTGCAAGTACGTCAGTGCCCATGCTGACACGGTGACAAACAAAAAGCTGACGGAGGCAGAAATTGTGCTCGCAGTGACAGGGGTGCCTAATGACGACAGTGACAAATGTGTCGACGACAGCCCAGAGCCTAATATTGGCGAACCCAACGTACCGATGCCAGCACAAGCGCTAGATGCAGCAGACCTGCTGCGCCGCTTCTTTGGCACTCACAATGACGGTGAGGACGAACTCGAAATAGCGGCTGCAGCTGAAAAAGCCAACATTTGCCTGAAGAAGACACGGCAAAAATATATCAAGGACTTCTTTCTTCGAAGTGAGCCACCAGCTGGTGTGCTGTTGATCGGTCAGTGATGAGCCATTTGGTGTGAATAAAGTAGCAGTTCCGTGCTGTTCTTCCTTTCTCGCTTGTTTTTTATTTTTTATGCGACGGCTATTATTCTTTCTCGCGTGGCAGGCTGCTGTGAGATTTGGTAGTCAGTACATCCTCTCTTGCTTGCTAATTGTGGATAGAAATGAATGGTTGCAAACGTTGGCTCCGAGAAATCATACCTAACGTTGTTGTATCGAAGAGGTTCTACTGCACTATGCACAGATGAATGAAGGTGTTTTTTTTTTTTTTTCACATATTCCTAAAATGTTTTGGCAGCATAGATGGTTCTAATGATGGCTTTCTTGGTATAATGAGAGAGCAGTGGCGTCAGTGAGCGGCAGTTGCACGGATAGTCTGTAGTCGGCTGCAGTGCGGGTGCTGTTTGCGTGCTGAACACAAGATGGGGCTAGGTGTCAGGAGGACAGTGAGACACGCTAGAGCAATCCTGGCAGCAAGTTGGGAAGAAAGGGTTGTTGTAAGGGCAGCGCCCGTTGTTGATCACTGAACACTGAATCACACAACTTCACGGTGCATGCATGTTCCACATTTATGCAGATTTTGTTTCGAGTGGTGCACTTCACAAATGACAGAATATGCACTGACTCAAAAGCAGGCGAATCATCAGCGTTTGCAGCACAAAGGCTAGGTGCAGAGCACCATGGTATTGGGCTACTGTGGTGGCTTCTTAACAGTTTCCACCTTCACCAGCGGACTCTGCTGGAGTGCTGCCAGTTACAGTTGTCTATATCATCAAGGCGCTGTGCCAGGTACACAACATTTAACCGAGAAGGCAGCGCTGCTACGTGCTGCATCAACTAGCCATTTCTTGCAGTCATTAATTCAAATCTGTGCCAGCAAAACACTCTCATAAAGAAAAAACTGAGTTGAGAAGTGACCACTGCTACCAAAAAATGTAGCGTGATGGAATCAAGGCCACCCTTGCTATGCCTGCATTAAATCTGAATAATCGTGGCAAAGCAATCGGGGGCTCCTGAATTTAGCCAAAGCCCTTCAAACTTTCAGCAGAAACTCTTCCAGCAACATATAGTACAGACAGTGGCAACAGCCATTACACCTATTTTATCATTGTGCTATTTCCACACCATACATTTGCATAATTTAACGGGCTGTGTTATGTGGTGCCTGCCATGCCCCATCGGGGTAAACATGGCAATGCCCGTTGAAGCAGTGCACTCGACACTGAAGGTACGTTAACCTTCATATCGTATCATCCGGCTAAAATTGTTGTGTTTTCAGCCCTGTCAGCTGCTCTTACAGCATACCTGCCAACTAGGCTTGTACAAATATCAATTTTTCGGTTTGAAGCAAAGTGGAAGTGAATAGTAATTGGTAAGAGTAGCATGCGAATATTCGATTTCAAATGAAATAGTGGACCAGGAGTGCAGATTTTTGGGCTAGTTGGTTTGTTGCATCAATTGAAGTCATGGTGCTGGATTGACATGGACAAGAAAGGCGACAGGATGTGTGCTATCAACTGAATTTTATTTCAGAAACGCGTGGTACTTATACTGGTTCGCACGAGTGAAAATCATCGCACGTGCAACCCAGCAATATCACATGGTTTAAGGGAGAATGCGGGTCTTAGAGTGGTCAAAAATGGCCAAAAAATAGTTTTTGGCAAAAGTGCATTCTTCAAATGTTTGCACCCGGAAGTACCTGTCATCAAAATGTCAACGCTGAATTTGATCGGCGAATGTGATAAAATCGCATTTCAAAACACCGTGGGAGTCGCGAAATGCCCAGCAACAGGGAATATTTGGTCAAACTTCCCACGCGCGCCAACGGCGAAGCAGCCGGCCAATCGCCGCCATCTTGGGCTTATTTTGAAGCTGATTTCTTTGTGCTTATTTTGCGGCCCCTCAACATGGTGTCACCTCAGGAGAACGACAGCTCTCTCCCCTTTTCTGAAAGCCGCTTCTGGAGCGCCGATTGGCTAGAGCACGTGCCCGCAAGGCGAGCCCCCCCGTCTTGTGCTTCCCGTTGGCTGGCGCAACCAAGGCCAACCGTCTATTTTTTTTTTTCGCTTCACTGGTTGTCGCGGTGGCAGTAGTTTGTGCGCCCAGGTGCTGTTCGCCTGCTTCCAACTATCACGCCATGGCCAGAGCGAGCAGAAACACTTGCCTCAAAAAGGACTCATCAAACTTGCAGCAAGAAACGAAAGCCTGCATAGCACGCGCAGCGAAAGAAAGTGAACGACATTGTGCTGCCAAGATCGCCTGGTGCGACCGAGGCAGTTCATTCCGACGACGGCACTCTGCCGCAACCACCTGTTGTAGCCGAAGCGGTGCCACCGGTGCTGCTCTCTCCTGGTCCTAGCTGCAGCACCTTCTTGGATAATCCCATCACCGGATCATCTGGCGCTTCCAGCAACATTCAAGACCGCGTCGACGTGGTATTCTGTATCGGGGAGAAGACAGCCGGGCGCATCAGAAATGCGGCGGACTTGAAGGAGTCCTTGGCATCGCAGTGCGCAAATTAACGTAAGTTCAAGCTACTGGACGTTCAGCTGGAGAGTGACGGCAAAGAAAACGGCACGGAATTCTCTATTATTGATATGGCTGTGATTAACTCATATTTTGGTCTTGTCGTCTTCCCGGATTGCGGCGCGAAAAGCATTACTTTTTTGAAAGCAAAAAAAGACTTAGGCTGTGTTCAAAGCTTGTGCTCCCGTGCAACGACTGCGACTTTCTTGAGGAACGTTTTTCGTCCCCAAGAGTATCCAATGATAGTGGTGCTAAGATGAGGCCTTTTGAAATAAATTTGCGTGCCATGAAAGCAATCAACAGTATTGGTAAAGGGGCAACAGCTCTATCGGGCTTTTTCACAGATGTGAATGTTTCACATTGAGGCCTTCACCACAAGACCTACCAAAGCCACATGAAGACTATGCAAAAAACCTGCAGTGCGACTGCCGCGGAATGCGAAGCTGCTAGTGTTGCTCGCAACAAGGACTTGTCTGCGGAGTTGGGCAATGCACCCAGGAACATCGACGTTATCTACGACGGCACCTGGTTGACCCACGGGCACAGTTCGCATATATGTGTTGGCTGTATCATTGAAATGTATGCAGGCTTAGTAATAAACCATGTTGTGTTGTCTAACTTTTGCCTGGGGTGCACCTTGGGAGCTAAAGAAGACGACGAAGGACCTGCTGCCTGGCTCATCCAGCATTCACTTGTGTGCCAAAAAAATGTTGATTATAAGGCTGGCCAGATGGAAGTAGAACCAGCCCTACAATTATTCCAGCGGTCACTCGAGATGCATAAGCTTCTGTAGACTACAATGCTTTCAGATGGTGACAGCAAAACCTACCATGCCCTCACTGAAAATGCAGTCTACGGCTACATCAAGGTTTCCAAAAAAGACTGCATAAGCCATATGCATAAACGAATGTTTGCCAGCTTACGCACCCTCATCGACAAAAAAAAAAAATGCTCAAGGTGGGTCACTTGGTGGTAAGGGTAGGCTGACTTCAGAAAAAGTCAAGAAGATCGCCTCCTACTATGGTTATGCCTTGCACAAGCACGATGTGCCAGGCACGCAAAAGGCTGTGCTGGCTACACTAAAGCGCATGTTGTCCACTGACCAAACACCCAGGCATGACCTCTGCCCTGAAGGCCCCGAGTTGTGCTGTAGTAAATTCAACAGGATTATGGCCAACAATGAGGAGGCACCACCACACAAGCATAGCCTGCCTGACTTTGTCTGCGAGGCATTGGAGCCTGTGTTTACGCAGCTTAGCGACAAAGCCCTTTTGGAGAGGTGCAGTGATGGGATCACTCAAAACCCAAGCGAAAGCTTGCACTCTCTGATTTCGCAGCAAGTCTCAAAGACACAGCATGCCTCATTACGCAGTGTTGAAAGGGCAGTGGCTGAAGCTATCAGCCGCTACAGCCCAGGAAGTCGCTTCGTGCTCCGCAGTCTCAAAAAGGACAACAGCAGGCTTGAGAAGTGCAAGAAAAAGCACATGAACAGCAGTTCGACAAAGGCAAGGCTCGCAAAACGACACAAGCCAGCAAGGGACTCTGTGTACAGTCCTGGCCTGCTGTAGGGCAGTCGCAGTACAGAGCAGTTGAAATTTTTCTGCAAAAATTGTGCTTTAGACTCGGGATATTGTGCATAGGTTTACTGTCAGTGGAAGAGCCACTTTACTATACTCTTCAAGTGTTTATTTTGCTTGCTATGTACTGGAACAGACACACAACATTGTAAAGTTTCTTGTGCTAGTTCAGTGGCGAGTGTGCTATTATTTTGTAAGTGTGCAGTCACGCATTTAGTATCGCCATTCTTACAAAACATAGAGCTTCAAAACAGTGCCATTTGTATTACTGTAGATTCACTTCAGCAAAAGCTACATTTGTTTGAAACTTCGAATGCATTTATTTCAGTTTGATGTTTTTGCACACTGTACTCAGCCTTACAGGTGTTTTTTCTGGGTTGTTTTTGGCCAAAAATGACAAGTGTGGTATCATTTTATTCATATTGAAATGGTCTGGGGGTGATGCTATTTTTATTACTCTTGCACCGGCATGAAAATTACATTCAGGTATAGTACTCGCTGCTAATTAGAAAAAGATTTTCAAAATAAATGCAAGATTGTTTTCTTGTCTGTAAAATGCTTCCAAATGAATAAAAATAGCACCACCCCCTACAGTAGGTTTAGCAATGGTGTCATGCATTTAGTTTTTGGTTTAGCAAGACGAAATCATCAAAAAGCCCTGTAACGAGTTTGAAATTAATTTGACTTCAGACCTCAATATTTTTTTAACTGCTACAGCTATCAAAAATCTAATTACAGATTTGAAATCAGCACGAAAAATTATCCCAGACAGTGGAGTTTATTAAAAATTCACCCAAAAATAAGAAAAAAAATTTTAGGACTCATGTCATGCCTGCTTCCTGCTTGCAGCGCAAGATTGTTAATGTATATTAGGTAAAGAAGCGGTCCCAAGAATAAACCTTGAGGGATGCCTGAAGTGACAGGGAGAGGTTTGGAGGAGTAGTTATTAACAAGGACAAACTTAGAGCAATTAGGAATTCATTTATCCATTGTACTAAGTGAGGATATAAGTTCAATTGGGATAATTTTATTAGTAAGCAGTTATGAGGCACTGTATCAAAACTTTTATAGTAGTCTGAAAAGATAACATCGGTTTGAACGTTTTTATCAAGGTTAACATGCAGATCATGAAGGAAGATAGGTAGTTGCGTTTCACATGAAAGCCTCTTATGAAAACGGTATTGAGAAGGATGAAAGAAGTTTACTGAGTCCAAAAAGTTCATTATATGCGACTATATGACATGTTTTATGATTTTGCAAGAGATACTGGTTAATGAAATGGGGTGGTCGTGTAAAGGGGGAGTCTTTGTTACCTGCTTTGAATACTGGAACGACCTTTCCCACTTTCCAATCATCCGGTAAGGCACCTGTAGTCAATGATTGTGACAACAACAGAGTGAAACATGCCACAGATATATGCTTAGTATTCATTAGGATCTTTGAGTTAATTTTGTCTACACTAGAAGAAGTACATAATTTGTTTTTTCAATGATTGACTGTATACCATTTACTGAAAACACAGTGGGTGGCGTATGCAATGTTATTTTAGTAGGTAGCGGAAAGTCTGGAGGGGTAATTTCTTTTGTAAACCCGGAAAAAAAATGCTGTATTTTTCTGAAACGCTGCAAAAGAGCAGCTTGACCAGGTCCTTGCCCCTTTTCTTGGCAACAGGCACAGATTCATACATACATTCAGAGTACATATAATATGCACATACACACACTCATACCAGAAAACTTCCTGTTATTTTGTCAATGAGAGAGAGAAAAAAAAGAAAAAAAAGAGGTGCGCACATATTCACCAATAGAAAAAAAGACAAGTACATTTATAGCATTTTCTTGAAACATTGTTACAACATTCATTTTTCAGAAACTTGCCATTGTAACTCATACAGCCACTTATAAGGGTATAATTTAGTACAGCAACATGCTTTCATACAAAGGATACTCAAGAAATGTAAGCAAAATACCGTTATATAAGTCAGTTTAATCAAATTGCTCAACCGTTTGTGTCCACCGGTTCCGCGCACATGCACCGTATTCTGAATGCCTTTAATATAATAGTGTCTAGTATAGAATAATAATAATAGTATATAACAGTATACTAGCATCATAGTAATAGTAGTATACTAGTGCCTAATATAAAGTGTGCAATATATAACAGGGTCCACTGTATAACTGCTATCGCAATAAAATAAAGACAGTGAAAAAGAAAAGAAACCTGGTTTGCTGTGCACATGGCCACCAGTCATTGTGTGCGTGCTCGCTGATGGTGTTCTCTCTGCACAGAGCTCAGCAGGAGGTGGCGGCGACATTGTGCAGCTGAGCGAGGTGGTGCAGCCACACAACGACTACTTCCAGGCCCAGTTCCTGGTTGCGCTCACAGGACAAGGCCTGCACACGGTCACCATTGATACAGCCGTGCTCGACGCCCAGCACACCCTGTGGAAGACCGGCCCGCAGGCGAGTTTCCCCACCTTTTTCTTGAATTTAGTTATTCGTTTGTTTGTTAAACATACTCTCAGGGCCCGAAGGCACTACAGAATGGCTTGGGATAATATGCATGTAATGTTCAGTAAAAAACACTGAAGAATATCACAAGTCATCTTGCAAGGCAATCTTGACTTTTTCGGTTTCAAGAGATAGTGGTGGGAAGGTTATTCCAATCTGGCACAAAAGAGTTGTGACTCAAGTTAGTGCGACAAGTTTGCAGTCAGACCACTTTGTAATGCTGGTCACCTCGGGTGGATTCAGCTTCTCACTGTTGTGGCACTGCTTGGATTTAATGCTCAAGTAGAGGCACCTGGAGCATAGTCAAGGCGAGCAAGCGTACACTGCTTCAGTAGCCTGTAGAGCAGCCACAGCAGTGGCTTGGCGGCCATGGCGTTACACTGCTGAGCACGAGGTCGCAGGTTTGGCTCCCGGCCGCACTCCAATAGGGGTGGAATACCAGGCTAAGGCGTCCTATAAACTGCCCGCCTATGTGTCGCCAGTAGTGGTGCCGCTGCAGTCGCTGACCATTGGAGGTGTGTAGCAGTGAAGTGCATTGCATACAGTCAGTCAGGAGCATCAGGAGGAGAGTTGCCTTGGCCGGAAAATTCAGTTTTAACTTTTTCGTGATATTGCAGCTGCACACAAAATATGGAAACCCTTCAGTAGGGGTTTCTTCCGAGTGTTTGTTCTAGGCGGAAGTTTCACAACATCTGAAGTCTGGCGCAAAAGCTTTTCAAGATAAGGGGTGAAAAAACAGATGGGGTTGACACCATGGTGGAAAAAAAGTTGACGACTTATATTTCGACACATCAGAGTTCGAGTTAACAGGGGTTTATGTGTCTGGCAATGGCCAGTTTTCATGAGCGAAAAAAACAACAAAAGCTTAGGCTCGTACTGGTGTATAGGCACTGGCCAATACTGAATTAAGTGATTAACAATCAAATTATCGTATTTATTCTAACATTTATTTATTTTATTTATTTATTTACACATACTGCAGCCCGATTGAGCTATCGCAGGAGTGGGTTTGTACATTGCATTAAACAAAACATTCTTCTGCACAAATCAACTTCAACACCGTAGGAATCATGCTAACTTCAAAACAAAAGATACAATGAGTAATAATAAACACAGCATGAATCAAGTTAACTTATACAAAAATTCCTCTAAAGGCAATGACCTAATTTCACCTGTTAGTAAGTTCCACTTTTCTATTATACGAGGAAACAAGCTAAACTTTAATAGGTTTGTACATGGTTGAAATGGTGCAAGGTTAAGTTTGTGGCTATTCCTAGTAGGTTTCAATTTATCAGGAGACAGAAGTTCTTTTGATGAGTAGTGTGGGGTGTTAATGAGATTATGCAACAATCTAAGGCATTCACAATCGCACTGCTTAGACAGAGTTTGTAGACCTAGTGCAACAAGGTGAAATGAGGGTGAGAAGTCCCAGTCATAACGGGGGTATATGAAACGGGTTGCTTTGTTTTGAACTGATTCGAGTGTGTTAATGTCAGATACTTTATAAAAGTTCCAGATGGGGCAACCATACTCAAGAATGGGTTACATGAGTGACTTATACGATAGCAATTTTGTTTCATGCGGAGCTTCTCGCAATGTACGAGTTAGATAGCCTATTTTTATTAGTGCTTTATTGCATGTGTATTCAACATGCCTAGACCAAGACATGTTAGGTGTGAAGATGAGGCCAAGGTACTTGTATTCAGACACCCATTCAAGGGAAGAGCCATTAAATGAGTAGTTAAACAAAGAAACAAAAGTGCGCTTACTAAAAAATAAAGTGACCGTTTTTACAAACTTTAGATTCATTTGCCATTTGTCACACCACCTGAAAAATTTTGTAAAATAATCGTTAAGTGAAAGGTGGTCAACATTCATGTTAATTACGTTATACATCATACAGTCATCAGCATAAAGGCATATTTTGGTGGAAATATGATTCGGCAAATCATTGATATACTACAATAAGAACAAAAGTGGTCCCAGCACTGAACCCTTGAGAACTGTGGACATCACATTTACTACAGACGAGTTTGAGGAATTAAATAAAACATACTGGGAACGGTTATGTAAAACGCTAGCAATCGAGTCAACTAAGGAAGAGTTATTAAGCGTAGCACAAAGCTTATGGAGAAGTTTCGAGTGTAACAGTGTCGAATGCCTTGGAAAAATCTGAAAGTGGCATGTGTTTGATTTCCAGTGTCGAGAGCGTGTGAAATTTCATGCGAGAATTCTACGAGCTGAGTTATTGTACTAAACCCACAATGAAAACCATGCTGGGAATCACTCAAAGTGTTATCATTTTCAAGAAATTCGATAATATGCTTAAAGATTATATGTTCAAGAAGTTTACATGATTGAGACATTAATGAAATCGGACGATAGTTTAATGCCGGCTGTTTGTCTCTGGATTTATACAAGGGAAGAATTTTTGCCAGTTTCCAAACCAAAGAGCCTGTCGAAGTAGATAAAGACTTATGAAAAATTACAGCCAAATATCGACTACTCCAAGCACAATATCTAACAAGAAAAGCATTGTTAATGCCATCAGGGCCACCAGATTTTCTAATTTCTAAGCGCAAGATTAACTTCAAAACACCTTCGAGGGTCATGGTAATATCGCCAATTGAATAATGCGAGGCATGACTGAAGGTAGGTAAGTCAGAGTTGTCCGTTGTGAATACCGATTGAAAATATTCATTGAATGCAGTAGCGATAATGGATCATTAAAAGGGACATTATTTATAACAACTGTATTTTTGGAGGCTGAGCTGGGTAAGATTGAAGCCCAAAATTTTCTAGGGTTACTTTTCATTAGACCTTGTAATGTAACCCTGAAGTAGAAGTCCTTCGATTAATTAATTTTGAGACAAAGTTCCGCCTTCGCTACGTTAAATTCGGCTATTTTAAGGGGATCACCGTTTTTTTTTAAATGCCTTAACCTAGCAACGCGACGCGACAGGTAAAATATGTCGCGTGAGATCCAGGGAAGATTAGGATTTTTCTTTCTTGCTTTCATAGGGACGAAACGTTGGATGCAGCTTGCCACAATCTTCTCAAAATAAACCACCAAGAAGTTAACATCATTGGATTCGCTGAGACGTTCGAAATCATCAAAAGAATCACATAAAAGATCAATACCGTATTTACTCGATTCTAAGCACCCCCTTTTTTTCATGATCGCGATGCCCAAAGTGAGGGAGGGTGCTTAGATTCGAAAAATCTAGAATGACCCCCCCCCCCCTCTTTTCGCTGCGACATCACGACGACACGGGTGTGAGAAATAACATTTTATTTTGCAAACATTCAAAAGAAAAATCGGTGCACACAGTGAACCCACCGCTTGTGTCGGATGCTCAGTTACGATCACTGCAACTCGAGTTCGTCGCACCGCTTGAACCGCCGCTCTCGGTATCCCACAGCAGGCCGTCTTCCGTTCCGTCAAAGTGGTTTGTGATCGAGCAGTTCTTAAATGATTTGACCACAACGTCCACTTAGATTCGCATGCAAACTTTTTTCCCAATTCTTTTGCGAAAATAGAGGGGGGGGTTGCTTAGAATCGCGAAAATACGGTAGATGCATCGTCGGCGTGTGAAAAAAATCAGGCAAAGTAGAATAAACAAAAGGAGTGTTACGAACCAGAACGGAAATGGATACGAGAATGGCCTTGTGATCTGAAATATAATATGTAACTTCACATTCGAAACCATTACCTAAGAGGTGGGGACTAACAAAAACTAAGTCTAGAACTGCAGCACCTCTTGTGTTCGATTCAACAATTTGCTTTAAACCAAAATATAATGAAAAATCTAAAGTGTTTTGCTTATTTCGACATCATAGCCGGTGAGCTATAAAGATGGCCATAAAATACCAGCGGCGTTAAAATCACCCAGGCAGATTAATCTTGCAGAAGACAAGATACGCTCGTGCACGAATGTAGCTAAAGAGAGCAGCTGAGTTATGTTCGGTGACGGCGGGCAGTATATAACACCAAATACTATAGAAATACTTCCAAAAAAGACCTTACACCAAACTGATTTGGTATCAGGTGGGCTAGGAACCATTGAAAATTTAAGGTCAGACCGCAAAAATAATGCAATGCCACCTCTTCTTCCATGACGTCGATCAGGTGTTATTTCGCACTCGTATATGTTATTATGCAGCTATGTTTCTGTTACACCAGCAATATATGGCGAATGGGAGGATATCACTGAAAGGAAATATGGAAACTATGGAAACTTAAGCTTCTGGTATTAAGATTTAAGATACATAGAGGTTCTTGTGGTTGGTTACTCAGGCGTCAGGGGGGTAATAGTGGAGACGTTGGAAAGAGCTTTTGATGGGCGAGAAAGAAGCTAAGTGAGGGTGTTAGTATGATCGTCCCAATTGTACCTAACTTCATCGATAAATGCGTGGTCAAAGCTTAAGTGAACGATGGAGTCATTATCCCGAAAGGGCTTAGACGCTTCCCATATCTTTTTTCTGGTTGATCGTATGCGCAATAAAGAATCGTCGGAAATACGGAAGTCGGACCCTCTAAGTTTGTGACAGTTTTTAAGGATGTTTATCTTTTCGCGATAGTCAGGCAGTTTCATGATAATGGGGCATGGACGATCGGCATGCCTTCGACAAATCCTGTGGCACCTTTCAATACTCGGGCAAATTGAATTGAAGTTTTTCTTTTAACCATGCTGAAATTTTAGACAGCAGAAGATCATGGGTTTGATCAGGTGTTGCAGTGAAGCCATGCAGTTGCAAGTTGTTACGCCAGGATCGATTTTCTAAATCGTCATTACGCAAGGCAAGTTGGTTGATTTCCATTTGTAGCTGCTGAACTTTGCTATTCATGTTACCATTGCTTGTGGTAGAAGGAAGTACATCTCGGAGAGATTCCAATGCGGAGACCTGCGTCTTTAAGGCGTCAAACCTTGAATTAACAAGCTGATAGAAGTCACTGATGTCTGCGATTTCTTGTGATATATGTTTCTGACCCTTAATTAATTCGGCAAACATTTGAGACACTGAAGACAAATCAACATCCTTGCCATCCGTAGTACCCGCTTCATCGGCAGTGGACGAGCTTCACAAACAGTATCAGCCACCAGGCAATCTTTACCCTTGCTGGGCTTAGGAGGCCCTGGATTCAGTTCCGCATCACCGCTCAAGAGGAGACTGCTTACGTAGTAAATAAGATCAGAGCACAGGGACACAAAAATATAAGCACACATGCATTTGTGTGGGCGAGAAAACAGCAGCAGAAAGTGATTATCCGAACGAATGCACTTGGCATTTTTGAGGCAACCTACCTGCGTAAAAAGCAGAAAGTGTTTCAGCATCCCGCTAGCGCTGCTGTAAACTCGCCAACTGAAGAAGGCAGCTGTCGACGTTTTTATGTGTCCTGCTGATGAAGTCACCATGCCAGACTTGCCGGCGATTGAAGGAGCCAGGATGACATCGCAGAGGGTGATGGCACGCAGACTATCAGCTGTCGAGGCGATGAACAGGCCAAGGCTATCTTCAGCAAAGTAGATAGGGCCGTCCATGTCCCCATTAGCCGAGTTAGCCACGTACTGAAACATAGTCGAAGAAGGGTTGCCGGTGCCATTGGTATCGAGGCGAAGAAACCTGGTCGGGCCGGGGACGGGATCGGCAAAGCAGGCCAAAGACTGCGTAAAAAGCAGAAAGTGGTTCAGCATCCAGCTAGCGCTGCTGTGAACTCGCCCACATATAGGTCGACCTTATTTTTTTCTGGAAATGTTACCAGTAATTAGCTATCGTCCTATATTCGTGAACAAGGAATCTTGACCTGTATTCGTGATCAAAGTTAGCAAAATTACCGAGCTAAAGGAGTTCCAGTGTGGAACTAGGCTGCTGCCGCAAGGGCCAAGGCCGCAAACCAAAATGCCCTGCTATGCATGTCGATACCATACGTCGAAGCCACAGTCGTGTAAAACACAAATACCGTATTCACTTGATTCTAACGCGGCCTCAATTCTAACACGCCACTGTTTTCCATGACAAGAAAAAAGAAAAAAAAAAGAAGTCCTTTCCAGTAGCAGCGAGTGAAATGACCTCCGTGTGCCTCTTGCTTCAACAAAGCATGTGGCAGACTCTGTCCTCATCGCACAACACTTTCAAGATCGGGCCGAGGCGATCGTATCACCGAAGTGAATCGTCACAGAATACATCCTGCTTCGGTCTACTGAAACCCTTTCGTGTTGCTTTACTTGTGAAAATCCTCTTTTTCTGTTCGTGCCAATCCCGCACGCAAGTTTTGGATACTCCGAACGCCCACGATGCGGCCTGATTTCTGTCCGTCTCCGTGCACATGATGACTTTCCTTTTAAATGCAGCATCATGATAAATTCGACACTTTGTGTTGATAAAGGAAACGCTGAAAACGGGAAGGCAGACGGTAGACTAATGCCTAAGCATGCATACTACAGCACATGGAGGAAGTTACAGCAGTTTGGCTCGAAGCGCATACGAGGCGACGATTTTGAAATGCTGATGTCGATATGGTAATGTAGATTTAGGGTCTTACTCGACTCTAACGATTCTGATGGGTCAACTTATAACGTATATACGAATAATTTTTTTTTAAATTTCTCGGAGAGCACAATATATAGGTGTCAACCTATATTTGTGCTTGACCTATTTTCAAGTAAGTATGGTAATTGCAGTTCAATTAGCCAAGCTCTGCTGTATTTCTGTTTAGTGTCTTTTGTAGTACGAGGCCTTAGCAACTAGTTACTGTGTGATCCCGCCTTCTCCTCTGTCCAGGTGTCCCTGACAGTCAAGTGCCATGATGAAGCCAAGACATCTGCATCGATGGCTGGACCATCTGGCATGGCATCTGCACTGAAACCCTCCCTGGGGGCAGCACCTCCCCCTCAGGCCTTTCCCACGCCAGCACGCGTGCCCTGAATCAGTGCGCGTGTGCACGAACAGTACAATACTAGTGGCAGCTGTTCTGTCTGAAGAATCATCACTTCCCTCTGTCTGAAGGCTAGTGTTTCATGGCTGCACAGCGACTTCTCCTGTGGCTGAAACTGGCTGCGGATGGCTCAGGCCTCTCACACGAGGAAATGCTGTTTAGGACATTGTACACTGGACTGAAAATACTTCGCAACATGTGTCGCCTTCAGTTTCACTTCTCTCAGGCATGGTAGAAGCACCTACTAGCCTGAATATTCATTGTATCCATTTATTTAGGCTAAGGATCTCAAGTATTCAACTTTCACTATGTCATTTGTAGGCAAACACCTCTGTACACTTGAAGCTCCTCTTTTCTCCAAACTTTTTGGTCTGGTTCCTGGGAAATAACAGTGTTTGCATGGGGCTCTTCTGATATTGAGGGATTTCTACTGGGAGTTTCTACACGGCATTTGTACAAACAACTCGCCATGCTTAGTGAAGGCCCGGTCGGGCCTGCCCATAGCCTTCTAGGCATACCTCATAGCCAGGCTGTGACTTTGACGCATAAAAATTCATTGAACAATCCGGCAGGACGAAATAGCAGATATGTGACGTTTTCCTAATAAATATGGTACTTAATTTTTAGCAAGTCAGCATTTCTCGACAATGGGTTGTTGCAATTCCATACTATGGGCAACACCATGCAATGGTTAGTGCTAGTTACTAAAGTTGGCTTATCTGCCACAAGGTCTGAGTCTTTATTCCAGACATGCATACAGAAAGGCCTGCCAGAAAGATCTGCAACCACTGACTTAGCAGGATTATACATATACCCTATTTATGCAATTCTAAGGCACCCCCTTTTTTTCAAGATCACGATGCCCAAAGTGAGGGTGGGGGGGGGGGGGGTTCTTAGATTCTAAATATCTAAAATGACCCCCCCCCCCTCTTTTCGCTGCAATATCTCACCAAGACTGGCGCAAGGAATGAGATTTTTATTTGGCAAACATTCAAAAGAAAAAATGCTTAGGTGCAGACAGTGAACTCGCTGCTTGTGCAGTTAGCCCTCATCGAACTCATTCTGACTTTCGTTAGGGCTGTCAAACAACTGACAGCAAACAAAGCAGCACGTGCCTGTGATGCCCGCAAAACCTGCCGAGCGCCGCCGATACGAGGCTCACATGACAACATGCTGCTAGAGTTATTGGGGTCGCTTTCGGCCGGTTTTTGGCATTTTGTGCCGCCATCTGTCATGTAGTGTCGGAACACACCAACACAAGAAGCCGAAGATCGTGCCGCAGACGCCGCACCACCTTGGGACTCCAGCGGCTCCGGCTTGACAGAGTGAGCAAGCGTGCTTGGCGGCCTCAGCTACGTGCTCTTCCTCACACAGAAGAGGGTGTTCACATTCACATGCAAAATTTTTCAAGTTTTAAATTTTTTTTTGCAAAAATGGGGGAGGGGGTGCTTAGAATCGCGAAAATATGGTAATTCTTCAACCGTATGAGATCAGGAACACTGCTTTTCGAACTTTGTAGGTTGAATGTGTCGGTTTCCTAAAGACAGAAAAGTAAAGGTTCAGTCGCTGTCTTTTCATGAGGACATCTACGAAAGGGAGAGAACCAGAATTTTCGCATTACACTGTAAACTGTATAGCTGGCTCTGTTGAGTTCAAGTGCACGTAGTGCACAAACGTTTGTGACTTTGGGGTGGAAGTGCTGAGCACCCGCTTTTCGATCTCCATGGCAAAGCGTTGACTGGGACGGAGATTGTGGTACCCATAGCAGTTCCACTAATTTATTTGTACTACTGGTTGTAAAATTAGAAGTAAATGCTTGAAAAGCAGGATTAAGATAAATGACATCTTGAACATACTCCAGTTCACGCACTTTGCAATTCTTTCATTCCATTCTATGTTTAAAAACACAGTTACTACATCTACCATAAACCCATAAAGTTTTGTACATTTACCTAGAGGGGTAAAGTGGTGCCACAGTGCTGTTACATGTAGCCGAGTGCTCGGAATTGGGGAACTTTGAATTGGCACATTGTTTAAAGAGCCAGGGCACCTTCAAGGTGCGTTCATCTGCCAAGCAGTGCCCTGTCTGCCACAGTAATCTTAGTCCCTGCATGAACAGCATGTGAAGTGCAGCTTCTGTCTTCATTTGTTATTACCCAATGCCCGAGCAGTAATGCTTAGAGTACCGGAGGGTTGCTGAAATTGGAAGAAGGATGAGGTGATCTGTGCTTACTGATCACTGGATTTCAATCTTATTTACATTTGCGATTGCTTACTGTTTAAAGAGTTTCTTCAAAGAAAGCTTTATCTTGTAGTCATGGCCACTTTCAACATTCAAACGTTTCTCATGGTATCTCATTAAGGAACTTTCATAGCTGTGGCACCATGGCTGTTCGCAAGAGGGAGCAGATGTGCGCCCCACCCCCCCTTGGAATTCCTGGGCAATGGGACCACAAACAGCATAGTGCATGCAGAGATTGTTGTGTACAGTCAACCACAAAAGTTTACAGGATGCAGGATCTGCCAAGCAGCTGAATTCTCACGAAGCGTGGTCACACAGTCTCGAATTAAATGTTCCAGCATGTAGTAGCCTTCGCCACCTACACAGTGATTCATTAAATACGAAGTGTCATGCCTTAACTGTGCAGGAATTCACATTTGAAGGAGAAACCGCATCCCACAAACTTTTGCTGTTGACTGTACATTCATGCACCATAAGTAAACCAGCGCTTGCGCCATGCCGTCTGCAGGCAAGAGCTTGCACAACACCTGTACTTCTTAAGGGCGGACGTGGCTTTGAAAATCAACTTCCTTATTTCTTCATATAGATTTTGATGAAAATTGGCACAAGTGTTTAGAACGTCTCCCTGATGCTTCCATAAAAGTTTCAGAGCATTATCTAGGGAATATTTTATTGAGCATAATTTTGCTCCCTCGAACTTTCTGGAGAGCCTGGGGAACTTAAAAACATGATAGAAGGCTTATGTTACCTTCGCATTAAGCACACTTTCGGGGTAGACGAATAGCCATATCGTAAACTTACAAAGGGTCAAGATAAGAAAGTGAGAATGTCACGACCTGCACTGTAGCCCAAGGAATGTGACAAAATATGTGAAACGGTAACAAAACAATCAGCTCCAGGAACAGAGCAGAAGGCAAAAAAAAAAAACAGTTTTGAGAAAACAACTCTCAAAGTTTCACCATCTCTTCAGTTCTCTAAAAAGCGCCAAATTTGTAGTCTTTTGGAATGTTTTGTGATATAGGGCTTTTTGTACATGTGGCTTCTGATCTGGTGGGCCTTTGTCCCCCCCCCCCTTCCCTTTTTTTGTGTGGCATTCTTTGCTGCTGCTCTACTAAGAGCGTGGTGGAGTTTCAAACCAAGTGGGGTGCAGACCTCTGTGTGGGCATGAATATAGTTCCAGTGTTGTAGCTGCAGGCTGCCTGATAGCAGTCTGCAGTACAATCAGTGAGGAATTCTTTGTTATGATAGAATTCACCATGTTGCGGAATGAAGGCTCAGAGTGTCAGCAGCCTTCCAAGTCATCTTCACCTTACAATGACTATGGAACTTAGGATCAGAGAGCCAGTGATAGATATGCAGCTGCTAAGTGCTTTCCCGAATTGTACTTTTGTATGATGCCTCGATCACTTCTGCATCCAGGTGTCTGTGCCAGCCCAAGGGGCCTAGTGAACAGAGCTCATGATGAGGTTCTCTTAATGAAGGGGCGGTATGATAGATATTGTTACGAGATATCGTAACAATATGATAATAGAGTAAACGCCCAATATGCTTGGTTGCGGATTCGAGGTGCCGACGCGCGAAATGCCTAGACGCGGGCTCGAATCGACACTCGGTGTGCTTATTCGCGCAGTCCGAGGTACCGACGCGCGAAATGCGTAGACGAAGGCTCTAGTTGTCGACACTCGATGCGCTCATTCGGGCAGTCCGAGGTGCCGATGCGCAAAATTCCTAGTCTAGAGCTCAAGGAGTCCGAGCAGGATGTCTACCAACCGGGAAAACCGGGAATTCTCAGGGATTTTGAGTAGTCTGGAAAAAGTCAGGGAAAACTCAGGGTATTTGGGCCTCTATCAGGGAAAATTAGCGCCAATTTTATTGAAATGGTCGAAAGTCGCGGTAATGCTGGCTCGAGCAACAGACAGGAGACGTAATGAATCGTCTTTGACGCGCTGTCGTCGGCTGGAGGAGTTGCCAGTATGCAGTCAACGACCGACTTTCCGGATTCCCGATCATTCGGACGGCACCGCCACGTAACCCATAGAGGCAACGTATCGGAACGTGTGAAATTTCGGACGCAAGAACTCTTCGCCATCCGATTTTACGGACGTTTTGCCGTGACCGCGGGTCAGAAACGGCTATAATCAAAGGTACCACCGCTGCCGTTTTGATTACTTCGCCACCTCGAACCGGCACTCTCGCACGTAGATCCGCTGGCAGCCGTTGCCACCACTGCGGCACCGCTGGGCCTAGCTGCTTCGACGTTCGCTATGAAGCTTCTTGCCGTTGGATGCCGAATTTTATATTGAAAGAATTAGCTGCTGTCTGCAATGGCACGGACTCCGAATTTGTGGTCCTCGTGATTGGCTTAGGAACTTAGAAAACACGGTGCGTTGCATAATGCCGGTTCCCGAAAGTCAGCTTCGCCTCTATACAAAAATGTTACATGGTGAAGCATACGCAGAATTATTGCAACGAAGCGTAACAAGCGTGGGAAGGGGCTATTGACACGGAACACAGTATGCATTCCTTAATTATACAAGCGTGCACCCTGTATTTTCTGTCACACTACGAGCGCCGATATGCCTTATATGTGTACCGACAGGCCTTCAGAGCGTTTTCGAACGTGCCTGTCGCGGTTTGAGTCCCTAAGGGCAGTAAATGACACGCATTTATTTTTTTCCAACTGGCCGATTTTTCGAACGTTTTCCCGACCCCTAGGGAGTCCTAAAAATCGGTCGTGCACTATGCAAATGGCCAAGATGTTTCAAATGGTCCTTGGGGTGACCGAGTGGCAGAAGGAGGACAAGAACAGAAATGATGTATGCATTGAGGAATAAACGGGAAAGGAAGCTTGCTGCCGCCGTTTTGAAGACGTTTGAGCTCAAAAAACAAAATTTTGGCTGATGCCGAGATGCAGGTGTCCCTCATCCAAACCAAAATAAACTCTTTAAAGTAGTGAAACACAACACTCAGGCGTCGTGCGCGGGCTGAGAGTATGTCAGGGCAGTTGAGGTTGACTTACGAGCGGTTGAGAGAGAATCTCAATTGTGAGTTCGGGCCTCATACCACTGAGCTTGCCATCAGTTGATAGAAATAGCTCATATTCGAATATATTTGCTTCTATGTGCATCTCCTTTTTATTCGTATTTGTGAATGTCCGACTTCATTTGCAATATTTTTCGAAGACACTTTATTTGCTGTGCATATTACTAACCCCTGCCTTCTATTCTCTTCTTGAATAACATAAACACTACTCCTTAGTATTCAAATTGTATTAAGTCGCTTTTTTATTTTTTTCATGTGCTTACTAGAGAGTGACAGCATCAGGCGATACGGTTTCAGCCCGTCTTGACATAAAACATAGTTCTGCATCACTCAGGGAAGTGTGCAACGGCACTCAGGAAAAACCTGGAAAACTCAGGGAATCTGAAAATATCAACTTGGTAGACACCCCGAGTCGACACTCGATGTGCTTATTCGCGCAGTCCGAGGTGCCGACGCACGAAATGCCTGTTCTCGAGCTCGAGGAGTCGACACTCGATGTGCTTATTCGCGCAGTCCGAGGTGCCGACGCACGAAATGCCTGGTCTCGAGCTCGAGGAGTCGACACTCGATGTGCTTATTCGCTCAGTCCGAGGTGCCGACGCACGAAATGCCTGGTCTCGAGCTCGAGGAGTCGACACTCGATGTGCTTATTCGCGCAGTCCGAGGTGCCGATGCGCGAAATGCCTGGTCTCGAGCTCGAGGAGTAGACACTCGAAGTGCTTATTCGCGCAGTCCGAGGTGCCGACGCACGAAATGCCTGGTCTCGAGCTCGAGGAGTCGACACTCGATTGCTTATTCGCGCAGTCCGAGGTGCCGACGCACGAAATGCCTGGTCTCGAGCTCGAGGAGTCGACACTCGATGTGCTTATTCGCGCAGTCCGAGGTGCCGATGCGCGAAATGCCTGGTCTCGAGCTCGAGGAGTAGACACTCGAAGTGCTTATTCGCGCAGTCCGAGGTGCCGACGCACGAAATGCCTGGTCTCGAGCTCGAGGAGTCGACACTCGATGTGCTTATTCGCTCAGTCCGAGGTGCCGACGCACGAAATGCCTGGTCTCGAGCTCGAGGAGTCGACACTCGATGTGCTTATTCGCGCAGTCCGAGGTGCCGATGCGCGAAATGCCTGGTCTCGAGCTCGAGGAGTAGACACTCGAAGTGCTTATTCGCGCAGTCCGAGGTGCCGACGCACGAAATGCCTGGTCTCGAGCTCGAGGAGTCGACACTCGATGTGCTTATTCGCTCAGTCCGAGGTGCCGACGCACGAAATGCCTGGTCTCGAGCTCGAGGAGTCGACACTCGATGTGCTTATTCGCGCAGTCCGAGGTGCCGATGCGCGAAATGCCTGGTCTCGAGCTCGAGGAGTAGACACTCGAAGTGCTTATTCGCGCAGTCCGAGGTGCCGACGCACGAAATGCCTGGTCTCGAGCTCGAGGAGTCGACACTCGATTGCTTATTCGCGCAGTCCGAGGTGCCGACGCACGAAATGCCTGGTCTCGAGCTCGAGGAGTCGACACTCGATGTGCTTATTCGCGCAGTCCGAGGTGCCGACGCACGAAATGCCTGTTTTCGAGCTCGAGGAGTCGACACTCGATGTGCTTATTCGCGCAGTCCGAGGTGCCGACGCACGAAATGCCTGGTCTCGAGCTCGAGGAGTCGACACTCGATGTGCTTATTCGCGCAGTCCGAGGTGCCGACGCACGAAATGCCTGGTCTCGAGCTCGAGGAGTCGACACTCGATGTGCTTATTCGCGCAGTCCGAGGTGCCGATGCGCGAAATGCCTGGTCTCGAGCTCGAGGAGTAGACACTCGAAGTGCTTATTCGCGCAGTCCGAGGTGCCGACGCACGAAATGCCTGGTCTCGAGCTCGAGGAGTCGACACTCGATTGCTTATTCGCGCAGTCCGAGGTGCCGACGCACGAAATGCCTGGTCTCGAGCTCGAGGAGTCGACACTCGATGTGCTTATTCGCGCAGTCCGAGGTGCCGATGCGCGAAATGCCTGGTCTCGAGCTCGAGGAGTAGACACTCGAAGTGCTTATTCGCGCAGTCCGAGGTGCCGACGCACGAAATGCCTGGTCTCGAGCTCGAGGAGTCGACACTCGATGTGCTTATTCGCTCAGTCCGAGGTGCCGACGCACGAAATGCCTGGTCTCGAGCTCGAGGAGTCGACACTCGATGTGCTTATTCGCGCAGTCCGAGGTGCCGATGCGCGAAATGCCTGGTCTCGAGCTCGAGGAGTAGACACTCGAAGTGCTTATTCGCGCAGTCCGAGGTGCCGACGCACGAAATGCCTGGTCTCGAGCTCGAGGAGTCGACACTCGATGTGCTTATTCGCTCAGTCCGAGGTGCCGACGCACGAAATGCCTGGTCTCGAGCTCGAGGAGTCGACACTCGATGTGCTTATTCGCGCAGTCCGAGGTGCCGATGCGCGAAATGCCTGGTCTCGAGCTCGAGGAGTAGACACTCGAAGTGCTTATTCGCGCAGTCCGAGGTGCCGACGCACGAAATGCCTGGTCTCGAGCTCGAGGAGTCGACACTCGATTGCTTATTCGCGCAGTCCGAGGTGCCGACGCACGAAATGCCTGGTCTCGAGCTCGAGGAGTCGACACTCGATGTGCTTATTCGCGCAGTCCGAGGTGCCGACGCACGAAATGCCTGTTTTCGAGCTCGAGGAGTCGACACTCGATGTGCTTATTCGCGCAGTCCGAGGTGCCGACGCACGAAATGCCTGGTCTCGAGCTCGAGGAGTCTACACTCGATGTGCTTATTCGCGCAGTCCGAGGTGCCGACGCACGAAATGCCCGGTCTCGAGCTCGAGGAGTCGACACTCGATGTGCTTATTCGCGCAGTCCGAGGTGCCGATGCGCGAAATGCCTGGTTTCGAGCTCGAGGAGTAGACACTCGAAGTGCTTATTCGCGCAGTCCGAGGTGCCGACGCACGAAATGCCTGGTCTCGAGCTCGAGGAGTCGACACTCGATGTGCTTATTCGCGCAGTCCGAGGTGCCGATGCGCGAAATGCCTGGTCTCGAGCTCGAGGAGTAGACACTCGAAGTGCTTATTCGCGCAGTCCGAGGTGCCGACGCACGAAATGCCTGGTCTCGAGCTCGAGGAGTCGACACTCGATGTGCTTATTCGCGCAGTCCGAGGTGCCGACGCACGAAATGCCTGGTCTCGAGCTCGAGGAGTCGACACTCGATGTGCTTATTCGCGCAGTCCGAGGTGCCGACGCACGAAATGCCTGGTTTCGAGCTCGAGGAGTAGACACTCGAAGTGCTTATTCGCGCAGTCCGAGGTGCCGACGCACGAAATGCCTGGTCTCGAGCTCGAGGAGTCGACACTCGATGTGCTTATTCGCGCAGTCCGAGGTGCCGATGCGCGAAATGCCTGGTCTCGAGCTCGAGGAGTAGACACTCGAAGTGCTTATTCGCGCAGTCCGAGGTGCCGACGCACGAAATGCCTGGTCTCGAGCTCGAGGAGTCGACACTCGATGTGCTTATTCGCGCAGTCCGAGGTGCCGATGCGCGAAATGCCTGGTCTCGAGCTCGAGGAGTAGACACTCGAAGTGCTTATTCGCGCAGTCCGAGGTGCCGACGCACGAAATGCCTGGTCTCGAGCTCGAGGAGTCGACACTCGATGTGCTTATTCGCGCAGTCCGAGGTGCCGACGCACGAAATGCCTGGTCTCGAGCTCGAGGAGTCGACACTCGATGTGCTTATTCGCGCAGTCCGAGGTGCCGACGCACGAAATGCCTGGTCTCGAGCTCGAGGAGTCGACACTCGATGTGCTTATTCGCGCAGTCCGAGGTGCCGATGCGCGAAATGCCTGGTCTCGAGCTCGAGGAGTAGACACTCGAAGTGCTTATTCGCGCAGTCCGAGGTGCCGATGCGCGAAATGCCTGGTCTCGAGCTCGAGGAGTCGACACTCGATGTGCTTATTCGCGCAGTCCGAGGTGCCGACGCACGAAATGCCTGGTCTCGAGCTCGAGGAGTCGACACTCGATGTGCTTATTCGCTCAGTCCGAGGTGCCGACGCACGAAATGCCTGGTCTCGAGCTCGAGGAGTCGACACTCGATGTGCTTATTCGCGCAGTCCGAGGTGCCGATGCGCGAAATGCCTGGTCTCGAGCTCGAGGAGTAGACACTCGAAGTGCTTATTCGCGCAGTCCGAGGTGCCGACGCACGAAATGCCTGGTCTCGAGCTCGAGGAGTCGACACTCGATGTGCTTATTCGCGCAGTCCGAGGTGCCGACGCACGAAATGCCTGGTCTCGAGCTCGAGGAGTCGACACTCGATGTGCTTATTCGCGCAGTCCGAGGTGCCGACGCACGAAATGCCTGGTCTCGAGCTCGAGGAGTCGACACTCGATGTGCTTATTCGCGCAGTCCGAGGTGCCGATGCGCGAAATGCCTGGTCTCGAGCTCGAGGAGTAGACACTCGAAGTGCTTATTCGCGCAGTCCGAGGTGCCGACGCACGAAATGCCTGGTCTCGAGCTCGAGGAGTCGACACTCGATGTGCTTATTCGCGCAGTCCGAGGTGCCGATGCGCGAAATGCCTGGTCTCGAGCTCGAGGAGTAGACACTCGAAGTGCTTATTCGCGCAGTCCGAGGTGCCGACGCACGAAATGCCTGGTCTCAAGCTCGAGGAGTCGACACTCGATGTGCTTATTCGCGCAGTCCGAGGTGCTGACGCACGAAATGCCTGTTCTGGAGCTCGAGGAGTCGACACTCGATGTGCTTATTCGCGCAGTCCGAGGTGCCGACGCACGAAATGCCTGGTCTCGAGCTCGAGGAGTCGACACTCAATGTTCTTATTCGTGCAGTTCGAGCTGCTGACGCGCGAAATGCCTAGACGCGTGCTCGAGGAGTCAACGCTCGATGCACTTATTCGCGCAGTTGGAGGCACTGATGCACATGTAATATGATGATTTATTATAAGGCACTAGGCACAGTCTAGTTGCACTGGCAGTAGACGAACGCTGATCGCGCGCATAGCCGACACAAGAGCGCTTTCTTCGTCTTCCTCTTCGCTACATTGGCCCCCGGGAGAGAAGAGGAGCCATCCTGGCGACTTACGGCGTAGGTAGGATGAGGGCCGGGGTCATAGTACGGCTTAAGTCGGTTGACATGGACCGTGTCACGCCCGCGATGCCTATGGTCGGGTGAAGGCGTCACAGGTTCTTCAACGTAGGTGACAGCGGAGGTACGGTCTGTGACGCGGTAGGGGCCATCGTAGCGTGTAAGGAGCTTGGTCGAAAGGCCAGGGCTGTGAGGCGGGACCCACAAACAAACAAGGGAACCAGTCGGGAAAACTGGTGTAAGCGCGCCACTGTCATGCCGCAGCTTTTGACGACCTTGAGCAGCGGTCGTAAGGGTTCGCGCGAGCTGCCTACAGTCCTCGACGTATTTGGCGGCTTCAGACACAGGCGTGCATTCGGATGCGTCGGGTCGGTATGGGAGCAGTGTGCCCATAGTACACGAGGGCTCTCGTCCATACAGCAGAAAAAAGGGCGAAAAGCCGGTGGTAGCTTGTGTGGCCGTATTATAGGCATACGTTACGAACGGCAAAACAGTGTCCCAGTTACTGTGATCCGAGGCGACGTACATAGTCAACATGGCACCAAGTGTGCGGTTGAACCTCTCTGTCAAGCCGTTCGTTTGCGGGTGGTAGGCTGTAGACTTGCGGTGAACGATGATGCATGCAGCGAGAAGGGCTTGAATTACTTCGGACAAGAAGACGCGTCCCCTGTCGCTGAGCAGTTCGCGTGGTGCGCCATGACGAAGAACGAAGTTCCGCAAGATGAAGAACGCAACTTCGCGCGCAGAGGCTGCCGGGAGTGCGTCAGTCTCGGCGTAGCGCGTCAAGTGGTCGACGCCTACAAGTATCCATCGGTTACCCAAGGAGCTGCAGGGAAGTGGCCCGTATAGGTCTATGCCGACGCGACCGAAGGGCCGAGCCGGGCAGGGCAGCGGCTGTAGCTCACCAGGAGGGCGCTGTGGAATTTACGCCGTTGGCACGCCGTGCAAGCGCGTACGTACTGGCGCACGAAGTGATGCATGCCGTGCCAGTAGAAACGCTGCCTTAGCCGAGTATACGTTTTCAGAACACCGGTGTGACCATTATGAGGAGCAGCATGAAAATAAGCGCATATGTCAGAACGCATGTGTCGTGGTATCACCAGGAGCCATTTGCGACCATCAGGCAAATAATTTGTGCGGTAAGAGACGTTGTCGCGGACAGTAAAGTGAGCGGCTTGGCGACGAAGTGTTCGAGAAGAGGGTGTGGCGGATGGGTCGTGGAGGAAATTCAGCATAGTTGAAAGCAGGGGATCCTTACGCTGCTCGTGCGGCATCTCAGCGACGTTGAAGGCTGACATGGATGCGAAGAGCGGAGACACTGAAGCCACATCACAAGGTAGCAGTGATCGGGAAAGCGCATCGGCGTCAGAGTGCTTTCTGCCCGATCGGTAGACAACGCGGATATATTCTTGTAAGCGGAGTGCCCATCGGCCTAGGCGACCTGACGGATCCTTCAACGAGGACAGCCAGCAAAGTGAATGGTGGTCAGTGACAATGTCAAAAGGGCGACCATATACGTATGGACGAAATTTGACGAGCGCCCAAATAATGGCCAAGCACTCCTTTTCTGTTACTGAATAGTTGGCTTCTGCCTCCTTTAAAGTGCGGCTCGCATACGCGACGACGTACTCGTCATAGCCGTCTTTCCGTTGTGCGAGGACTGCACCAAGTCCGATGCCGCTGGCGTCCGTATGTACCTCTGTAGGCGCTGTGGGATCGTAGTGTCGAAGAATCGGTGGTGAAGTAAGTAGGCGACGTAGTTGCTGGAAGGCTTCGTCACAGGAAGTTGACCACGCGGAGATTCCGTTGGTAGCGGTAAGCAAATTGGTCAGTGGTGCGATGATAGTCGCAAAATTGCGCACAAAACGCCGAAAGTAAGAGCAGAGCCCTATAAAGCTGCGGAGCGCCTTAATAGTGGGCATCGGAAACTCTGCGACCGCGCGAAGCTTGGCTGGGTCAGGAAGCACACCGTCCTTCGATACAATGTGACCCAATATTGTTAACTTGCGAGCAGCAAAACGGCACTTTTTGATGTTAAGTTGGAGGCCAGCAGAGGTGAGGCAGGTCAGCATCTCACGCAAGCGAACGAGGTGCGTCGGGAAATCTGGCGAAAACACCACAATATCATCAAGGTAGCACAGACATGTTTTCCACTTGTAGTTGCGAAGGATGGTGTCCATCATACGCTCGAAAGTAGCGGGCGCGTTGCAGAGCCCGAATGGCATTACGGTAAATTCGTGCAAGCCATCGGGCGTGATGAAAGCTGTCTTCTCACAGTCATCATCTGCTATCGGCACTTGCCAATAGCCGGGACGAAGATCCAAAGATGAGAAGTACTCCGCGCCTTGCAAGGAGTCGAGGGCGTCATCTATCCGAGGCAGCGGATAGACATCTTTACGAGTGATCTTATTGAGTTGACGGTAATCCACACAGAAGCGTATTGACCCGTCCTTCTTGCGTACTAATACTACAGGAGACGCCCAAGGACTGTGGGAAGGGCGAATGACGCCACGGTGCAGCACGTCGTCGACCTGCTCGTTAACGATCTGTCGCTCGGCTGCCGACACGCGGTATGGTCGCTGGCGTAAAGGAGGATGGGAACCAGTGTGTACGCTGTGAGTGACGGTTGCCGTAAGCCCCAGAGATAGTTGTTCACAGTCAAACGACGAGCGAAAATTCTGAAGGTGGAGACTCGGCAAGTTCCTCGCGAATGGCCCGCCGAATGGGAGCAGCCAGAGATGTGTCAGGCCGGGGAGGTCCATCGTTGAGAGGCAGCATAGACAGTTGGCGCGCCACCTCCTCACGAATGACATCCTCAATCTCAACAGAGAGCGATGCTGCTGGCGTGGTGTTTGAGCGAAGCGTGAGGCCCGAGAGAGAGTCGCCAGGTGCGAGAGCGCTGCGCGCAAGGACCCTTTGTCGACGCAGCTCATCGAAGCTCTGGCAAAGAGTGACGACAGCTGCGACAGAAGTAGGGTTCCGCGCCAGGAGCATTTGAAATGCGTCGTCCTCGATGCCCTTGAGGATGTGCTTCACCTTGTCCTCTTCAGGCATGGTGGAATCGACGCGGGCGCAAATATCAACGACATCCTCTATGTAACTATAGTATAAGTCTCGCCGGGCTGTTGAGCGCGCTGGCGTAGGCGCTGTTCAGCACGGAGTTTTCGCAAGGCTGGGCGACCGAAGACTTCCGCGAATGCAGTTTTGAAAGCGGACCAGGTTTGCAGTTCCCGTTCATGATTGTGGAACCAGAGGTTCGCAATTACGTCAGCAAGAGATGACGCTACGTAGCTTCGTCGGGTCATCCCACTTGTTGTGTTCACTGACGCGCTCGTAGCTAGAGAGCTATTCTTCTACGTCAGTCTCACCTGATCCGCTAAAAACAGGAGGGTCCCGCTACCGCTGCACGGCGCCGCACATGACAGGAGCGGCAGATGCGCCAAGCAGATTGTTGGGAGCGTCGTTCATAGTAGCGGCTGGAGCAGATGTTAAAGTTCGGCTGCGAAGTTCCAGGGTGAGGTCGGGGAGTGCAGCACCTTCTACCAAATGTAATATGATGATTTATTATAAGGCACTAGGCACAGTCTAGTTGCACTGGCAGTAGACGAACGCTGATCGCGCGCACAGCCGACACAAGAGCGCCTTCTTCGTCTTCCTCTTCACCAAACAGAATATGCTTAGGCGAGGGTCCAAGACGTCCACGCGCGTTGTGCTTGATCGCCGAGTCGGAGTCAACACGTGTTGGGAGTATAAACCTAGAGCTAATAAGCCCCTGTTATCGTATAGGTCAGCCCACTCGAAACTCGTCAAGAGGAGCATTGCCAACTTATGCTTTGGAAATGCTCTAAAGAAGTCTTGCCACCACAAGATCTATACGAGCCTTATGGATCAATCGGGAAGGTTATCAGCAGCAGGGTTTCCGGAATCAGTGCAAGTTTCGGTCGTCGAGGGGCTGCTAAAGAGGTGCAGGTCGGATAGCACAATTCAGGACACGGCAAATCAAGGGACGGAACGTAGAAGGAAGGTAGCGGTAGTGCCCTACCTGCATAGAACGGCACATAAACTTAAGAAAATGGCTAGCCGGGTGGACACAAAAGTGGTCTTTTCCGCACCAGAAAAGCTGGCAAAAATATGTCGATTGACGGACCCGTACCGTAAGCCAGCTGCCGGATGCTCTACGAATCATCGGAAAGCGCCAGTGGGATGCGTAGAGACTGTACTTGTATATGAGCTTCCGCTGTCCTGTGGGAAAAAATACATCGGACAGACAGGGAGATGTCTTACTGACCGATTACGGGAACATTGCCAAACTGTGAAAAATAATACGGTCATCTGTCAACCCACTGTCAAGAATGCGGCTGTGCGCCGGTGTATGAATCCTGCCGGGTTCTTGCGAAGCACAAAGATAAAGACGTGCGAGAGATCATTGAAGCTCAGGCTATCTGGCGGAATAGAGACACGTGTGTTAGTGCCCCTTCAATCGACCTTTTAGACAAGGAAACGGCTTTTTTGGATGGGCAAGATTTGGATAAGGTGGCGCCACTGTGCATGGGTTATATAGATGTATTTCCTGAAAATCACGTTGTTGAAGTTAGCGCATTGTGTTGTCGTCTCCCTTCCGTCCTTGCTTGCTGGCGCTAAATATGCTTTCAGTCGCATGTCCGAGGATTCCGCGCGCGAATCTTGGTCGCGAAGTCCGCGTTGCCGCTGCTCGGAATGCCTAGCCGCGGCGCTGAGACGTCAATAGACGTAGGGATCGGCCACGCTACTGCGATGTCCGCGTAGCGCCCGTTTTGCCACGTCGAGATTACGGCATATTACGGCGAGTGGAGACTTCCAGGCTCGCGATGTGCAAAGAGCCGAGCAGACGACGCGAGTGCGAGTGCAGGACCAATGGCGAACCGCGTTGGCGAGCACGGCCTATCGCAGACTCCGGCACTACCTTCAATCATTTGCTTTTTGTGTGCTTGTTTCTGTATGGGGGAAATAGCTGAAGCGGCAAATTTGAAGACGCTCGGCTGCGCCGTTCCAGCGATATTGTGGCTTGAAAACGCTGTTCTTCTTGATTCCCGGGAATTTCTTCCCCACCTTGGCTCATCAAACAAATTTTTAGAGCACTTCTACGTGGTTTATAGTGATTACATATTTCGGAATCATATAGAAAAAGAGTTATATAAACTGAAAATGCGATTTCTAAAAAAAAATCGATTTTTTTGCGATGCGAAAGCCGCGTCCCCCCGTAGCGAGTGCACAAAAACCATGAGCTCGTGCTGAATTGGCTTTTCACGAAGACAAATCAAACGAGTGTGTTGCAGGCACTGCACATCGCTCTCTCAAATTAAATGTAAAAGTGTTACGCTCCTTGAACCTGTGCAGAAAGTGCAGCCAAATCGGAGCGAGAAAAAAATATGGTGCAAGACCCTCACTCCCCCCTCCCCCGATGCCATTTCTGCAGGATCTTACGGATGTTAAAGTTAATAAAGTTTCTTGCAGCTATATATATCTCTCAACTGATTTATTGCTTAGCACTACCGTGATATTTGCTCACTGGAAACATCTTACTGACCAACCCCGTTTATCTCATTGCCATTGTTTGTGCTGTATGTTGGCTCCCACCCGCCCCTTGAGCCTGTTCTTTGTTGCTGCACTTCTTTTTTTTTTTCATCTTCCTTGTTGCACATATATTCGTTATTTCAGAGAGTGCGCCTTTCTGTTTGTTGAGTTTTTAGGCTGCAACATGTATAATTGAAAGTGCTGAGCCTTTTATGATGAACTCGCGTATTCGGCATGGTATGGCCGATGGCTATAATGAACTCGCATTTTTGGCAAGAACATTTCTTCATTTATCTGATTAGTAAAATGGCTAGAGTTATATTCATTGCATGCTGATATCACTAAGAAACATGCTAGATTTACTCCATAATACCCAATTCCTTATTCTGTGTTATTTATAGTACTACCTTTGTCCGTTATGTTCGCAGAGAGAGCACAAAAACAACAATGTAATAAATCACTTGTGCAGCGCCCCTTAGACATAGTCTCCTTTGCAGTCTTGGAAGCATTTAGAAAGCTTCTTTTGGCAAGGATCGGCTCCTTTGTTGTGGCGTCGTGAATGGCCTCAACGCGCTACATCCAGTGTTTTTAGGGTTGTCCGCATGTGGAAACAGAAAAATCACATAGGAAGAGGTCGGAGGAGTATGCGGAATGCACAAGTAATTAAGCTGTGCTTGGTGAGAAATTTTGTGAAGCTCAGGGCAGTGTGCAGCGCATTGCGTTATTTTGCAGAAGACTCCACTGTCCACATACCCATAGGCCAGGACGACGACATCACAAAGAATCGTGCATGCATTTGAACATACATAAAAAACTCGATTCACCATCTGCTCTTGTGCGGTGTACGCCTCTGGCATTAAAAAAAAAACATTTTTTTTCTGGACTTCTCCCGCCACTGACATTCTTCCAGAGATGAACCTCTATTGCAGGAGCCACTCCTGCAATAATGTCTCGTTTCCGTGTCACGGAGAAACTCGTGTTTGTGCGGCGCAGCCTTGCCAAGCTTGGCATAAAATTTTACGTTCATGTGCTGTTCATCGTGGACATCCATCTTTTTGGTCACTCGCAGTACTTGCAGACTACAGCGCAGTCCTGATTGTTATAACCGATCATCGCTGTGTCCAGTGGCGTAGCTAGGTCGTCTGGCACCCGGGGCCCTTAGCTCTTCTGTCACCCCCCCCCCCCCCCCCGGGTGTAGTCGAGGAAGGCGAGAATATCGACAATTTTCGGGTGTTTTCAGACGTATATGACACCCCCCCCCCCCCCGGGTGTAGTCGAGGAAGGCGAGAATATCGACAATTTTCGGGTGTTTTCAGACGTATATGACACCCCCCCCCCCTACTGGCCCCGTGCACCCGGGGCCCACGGCCCCCCGGCCCCCCCTGTTGCTACGCCACTGGCTGTGTCTGGATCTGACGAGAAAAAAAAATGTCGCCCAACGTACCTTCGTATCTCCAGGACCAAATTTGCCACTTACGATAAAGAATTCACATTGTAGAAAGAAGGCTGCGAAAAGAATGAATTGTTTATTTACGCCTCTAAACACCTCATCAAGCGTTAGATACGCTAAAATAGTCAGAAATCTGCACTTGCTTTCGTGGAAGCTTCAGGTGCACAACCACGGTGTGCATCGTTTTCAGCGAGCGCGCAAACACTGGTGGCGATAATTTAGCACGCATGAAATCAACGAGCGACTTGGTTGACAATGCACTTTGGATGAACGTCGGGGTCAGCGTCAAAGACGAGCCGCTGTCAATCTCGTCGCTTCCGTCGCACAACGCCGCCGTCTGTCGCGACGATTGCCCCATTGGAAATTCTTCGCAGAACAAGGCAGCGCTATCTGTACTCCGAAACTCCTCCATCGAAGCACCGCCTATATGTTATCGCAAGTAGCTATGTGCTCCCAGAATCCACCAATGTCAGTGGCTGCTACCGTGTTGGTTTCAGACATATGGGAGTTTCGCCCTAGCGCACAAAGCTCGCCGTTTCAGTTCATCGGCATGGTCACTGGTTCTAGCCTTCATGACTGTGGCGCTCAGTTTTCAGAATCGTCGATACCAACTACTGCGCGAGCTCGTACTTTTGAGTCTTGCAAAATTTGCAGCTTCGTCTCAAGTGACTCAGCTTTGCGCTTTGTCGGGGCACCTACTATATATATATACTGCTTCCGCAGAGCACTTCCGCGCTCGCTGAGGAAGAAAGCGCAGGTGCAATTTGATTTTGACGCGACAGCGTTAAGGAGCTCGTGTCGCAGGGGAGCCGGTGTCGTCGGCATCGTTGGCCGTGAGCAAAAAATCCCGGCAGGCAATTCGTGAATAAAAAAAGAACTTGCAAGATGGGAATCGAATCAGGGTCTCTGGAGTGTGAGACAGAGACGCTACCACTCAGCCACAAGTTTTTTTCTTTATTACACTCAGCCACAAGTTCGATGGTTCACAGCAGGACAATAGTGCCTCTAGTGAATGCGGTGTTGCCTTAGAAACGTGCCGTACAAAGTTATACTGCGGTATACATTGGTAATTATGAGCATGTAAATTACAGAAGTCGCACTTACACGCGTCGTAAAGTACGTTTCCGCTACATTTCTTCTGCGTTCTGCGCACACGCAGATCCATCTTGCGGCGAGCACAGAAGACCCCCTCCTCGCAATGTACGGCGCTGCCCTGACACGTGGCGCGCCACTCGCCCGCTTCTCCCCTCCGTCTCATTTGAGAGCCAAACTCCCCAACTCCCGCCGGGTTCGGCACCTAGCAGACGACGTGCTCAGTTGCACGACGATTGACAGGAGCGTGTCGTCATTTTGACGTCACCAAAAACGTGATGGCCGCGCCCCACGCGTCTCGCGATGTCGGCGCGGAGTAGGCCAATTGCGCGCGCCGGTAACCAAACGAACGCGCCGAACAACCATCTCCGATCGCACCCCAGCTGGCCCCATCTTGTGGCACACTGCGCCAACTTGCGATACTCTCCGTGGCTTTCGGAATCGGCGCACTGGAGGGGCGCACTGAGCGCTTAATGGCGGCAGATACGAACTCGCGTAGGCGAACTTTTCGCCCTGTCTCGGTTATGGGGAACTTGGCAAACTTCACGATTATTCTGCATGGAAAGCGCTGCCCAAAAGGCAAAATTTCGATCGCTATATAGGTAAAGTCGTTATAGGCAAAATAACATATCTTTATATATGGGCGTTTTCCTCATAGCCCTAATGCACAAGTTGATACTCTGAAGTCGACTTATCGTTATAACAGATATATCGTTATACTGGTTATACTGTATGTTGTATCGTTATAAGTGGACTGCACCGCACTGGATCTATCCTGCACATAATGCCATCAAGCAGCTGTCGCAGCAAAAGACAAAACTAAGACAAGTTAGCCCCCAGACGATGGCACTACACATGTGTGCCAACATCACCAACTTATGTTTTGAGGAATCGCCTGTACAGAAGTCAGTCTCAGATGTCTTTGGACAATGGATGCACTACAGTCAATGACAGATTTTTCGAAAATTCTTGATAATTCGGACACCTTAGCAGCACCGCCACATACCACATAAGGCTATAGAATGTATAAGGACATCTAAAATTTCGGACACTGAAACCCTTCGTCATCTGACTTTTATGGCTTTTTGCCGTGACCGGAAATCCGAAATGGCATGAAGTGACACCACAACCATTTTGATTATCTCATATTTTCTTGATATTTTTGCAGTCCCTAGGAAGTCCGAATAATTGGATGCATGTTGTCTGTATTAAGGCCGACTATCATAACACATTCTTTTTCTACATAAAAAGTGAAAAACTATGCCTTTGGGGCAGACCTCTTCTATGGATTAAATGAGGTCCTGGTACAGTATACATGGGGGATGTCTTTGGGCGAGTTAATAGAAAGTCAACCTCTGACAGATGTACTGTCCCCAAAGTGGGTCACTCATATCGGGATATGGTGTGGACATGCCACGAATGAAGTACTACTGCCAAGCCTCAGTCTCATTAACTGCCGCTAGGCAGAATGCTGCCATATGCAGCATACCACAATATGGCCAAGCAATAACAGCAAGTGACTAAAAGAAGCCTCGGCCTGGAGTCAACGTTTCGACAATTAAGGAGAGGGCTTTGTCTTGGCAAGACTTTCTTAAAAGTGTGACAACTTTTGATGCTGTGTGGTGTGCCATTTCATACGTAGCAGGCATTCGTGACCAAAAAGTTAAGGCCACATAAGAAAGAGACATAGGTATGCATCATCTGATGCCACTAAAATATGACAATTTTTACTTAGAAGACGTCTTGGATGTCGACACAGCATGAGTGGCAGGACACATATCTACGACTAGCTGCCACAGCGTATTGCTTGCACTACAGACCAAAACATTTCTCATACTGGTAGTACAAATGTGCATAAATAACTTGATTTGACATAATCTTATGTACACAAGTTGCACAATTGTAATATACCAGTGCTTTTTTTAACATGAACAGAATTTTTATAAATTGTGACATATAGCTAAAATATACTTATTGACCTAAATTACTTGGAGCCTGACATTACTTACACTGAAAATCAAACTAGTGAACAAAATTTCGCTAATAAACTCTTTGACCAGTTACTTTAACACACATACTACAGCACACAAATTGAAGCCAATAATTTTACAAGGCAAATCCACTTGAACAGTGCATTTTTACCCCAAGTTTGACTGCACTTATCTCAAAACTGAGTTTCAAAACTTGTTTCCAATTTTTTTAACAAAACTCCTTTTTATGCATTAGAGCTCAAATTTCTGGAACACCAATGCATTTTGCTGTAAACAAGAGTGGACTCTCCTTAAATGGCAAGGAACAGGGAAAAGTTGGTTCCATTCATCATGAGTTCCATTTACTGAGTGACAGAGCTGAGTAAGATTCCATGAATACAAAACCATACCATGAGGATGGTGTTCCATTTAAGAGGCAGTTCAAGCGATGTCTGTTTATTGAGATTTCACTGTAGTGTCTTCAGACTTTGTTGAAAGTAGATATCACTTTCGAAGTCACCTGCTACAGTTCGTATAGTATTAAAATATGTGTGATAAAGTAGTTGGAAAATTAATGAGCAAACATTTGTTAAGTAGTCAAATATTTATTTCCATTTCTCATGCATATAATGTATGCCTCAGAGTAATCCAGTCCAAGAAGCAGAATCGTGCCACATGCCACAAATAATTTTTTAAAATTATTTTTCAACGAAAAGAAAGAACACCCCATATGAAGTAGTAGCTTCATAAAAAAATTTGGAGATCAAATACAGCTTCAGTGACAAACACATGAAGTGAGACTTAAGTGATTGCACCACTTGTGAACCTTGTGCAGTGTTGCCTGCTGTGTATGAAACAAAATATGGTGGTTGCACTAAGAAGTGGAGGGAATGTGCAAAGTTGGTGCAGTGGCTAGGATGAGGACTGCAAGGCTGTGAGAAGCAAGATGTGTGTAGGGTATGGCATGATTTATTCATTGCATAAGTGACGATGCCATGGCCGCTGCAGTGGGCGCACGGCTGCATGCTTTCGCCGTGTAGACACCGTGTCTCAGTGGCATGCACAACACCAGCGTACTGGACTGGCGCCGTGCAGGGACACTACAGAGGTGGCTTCTCGTGGAGTGGGCATTCAATCTGTGAGAAGTGATGCAGCATGCGAAAACTGCTTTAGTCGGAAGACAATGGCCACTGCAAGAAGTGGGCAAATAGGAAGCTTCGATTACTTCGACAATTGTCTTCGGTGATCTCTGCATGTCCTCAGTAAAATTTGTTGCTAGGCGAGTTGGTTGAATACTGAGGAATACATACTAGCACTACAACGAAGGAAAGATTTAGGAAGGAGGGAGATAAACTTTAACTGTTTTGTTCTGAGAGCAGCGTAAAAAAAATACAAATGTGCATGCAGTTGGTCACATTCCCAAAGGATAAACAGAATAATAATCTAATTCTAAAAGGATAAACAGAAGTGCTATTGCTAATGCAGTTCACGCTTCTCGTCTTCATATGAAATGCCTCCAACAACTCCCACGCCAACGTGTCACTACTCATGCCAGGTATGGATCTCAAGAAGCCATGGCTCACATTTGCAGCCACTACAATGTGCACGTAGGTGCACGTTGCCTTTCGTTAATTAATGATAGCTCATTTGCATTATGCTTTGAACGAGCGTACAAAGAAAAAAAAAAATCTGAGGACATTTAAGCTTTGCCTTTAAGAGTGGAACACGATAGCATTCGACAGTCCCCGGCTGCTTGTCACACCTCCTGGCAACCACAGCTTTCTTGCAGATGTGCAGAGGCAAGTGCCATCTTCATGGTGTTGTTGCAAGGAACCGAGCAGGCAGCGCCACTCTATGAATAATAGAAATGTTGGAAAAGGCGTTTATGTTTGAGTTGCTACGCAACAGAATTGTTTTCTGGTACTATATATTCAAATTACAATCCGAAGCCATTATGTCTCTAGGTTGTGTTTAGGCCGTACTTTACGATTTTTCTGACACATTTTACTCTGGGGAACTCTATTAGTTCAGTAACACCTCTGCACCACGTGGAGGATCTGCATGGTTTAGGTTCGATATTATTTTTTGAGAAACTATGTACGATGCCGTATTTTTTGCGACACGGGGCCCTTAACGAAAATTGAATCCAGCATGGAACTGTGCGGCCGTTGCTCGCACTGTCGGTACCTCAATGCCCGGATATGTGCTGCATCCTCAAGGCCAATTCTTATCGCTCCATTCAAATACCTATGGAGGACCACAACACTTCATGCAGTCTAAAGGGAAAGACTGATGCAAAGGGAAACTCTGTCTGAATGATTGTGGTTTCGCAGGACCGCATGCAGTTGTTGCCCAGACGATCGAGCTCCTGAGCCAACACACAATGGAGGTATGTAATGCACAACAGTTACCAGCCACGAAGCAAGCACATCTCATTTCTGGCAGACTATGAATTCGCTGTCTCGATTTAGACAAAGCAAATTTGTTATTTGACCTATTTCAATATGCTTGGATCCCTTCAAATTGATGTGTGGTGCTGTAGTGTGGCCTTAGCTCTTTCTACAAGCATTACACTCTAATAAATGCATCTGGGACATGTCCTTTCTCTTTTTCATTGCATTTATTGTTGTCGAGCCCCAGGTTGTAATTGTATTGTAATGTACACCAACCTTTTGTTGCTGGACGGGCTCCACAAGGCTTTTTTAAATTACGAGTATTCAATTTATATTTGACGGTCCTGTTTATTGAATGTTGGTATTTGGTCAATCGATTAGAAAAGTTGACTAACAATGGAAGACCTTATTACTCAGCTCCGATCCGGCGATTCAACTGAAGACCGTCCGACTGGCCGAAACTGCCGCTAGGGTCCAAGGACTCCTGGCCATCGCCTAGGTGGGAAGGCTTAAAGCCTTCCCTACATCTGTTGGACAAATTAAGTTTTACAATCCAAAAAAAAAAATATTCAAATGCCCCTATAAACTTATACTGGGGCCATGGGTCAGTAACACCACTCCTTCCACTTCCTGGCAAAACCTGCACGTGCGTCATGTAGACAAGTCAACAGCACTTTGCAGCATGTTGCCTCCATAGTGCAAGATAAAGCCTACTGTGCTTTTTCGTGAACTATTATAAAATTTTATTTCTCTAAACAGGAACAACATTGCAGCTTGAACCGAAACCGGATCTGAACCACTTTTTCAGTTAAGTAGTACCATGGTTTTAACTAACTTGTGTGCAGAATCAGGCAGTAGATGTTTCAGCGCACATGGGCTGTACGGTCAGCATGTTATCTAAAGGTAAACAAATATCTAAAAACTGAAGAGAACCATGAGAAGGCATTGCATGTGTAATGATTATGCCCTTCCTATGTTGCCGAAAAGAGGCTAAAATGTCACTATTACACTCGTCAAAGGTAAAGTCACTAGCATGGTCAATGTTACTTTTTAGAACAATATCTAATAATATCTAAAAACCTTAAATGTCTTGTCAAAAGTAAATGTCGGGTGCAGGTTCACCGCTCCCTTCTTTGCCCATTGTGTATCATGTCCATTTTCTGAGACACCTCTGTCTTTTCTTGAAAAAAAAAACAAACAAACAAACAAGAGCTTTTTTTTTTTCTTCAAAGGCAATGAAATGGCAGTTTTAATTGCAAGCACAAGACACATGACAACAGGCACATGTGCAAACTAGTCATGCGGCGGTGCTGGTGGTGCCGTGGCTGGCGAGACGTCAGGCACTCCAGTGGCACCAGCCGACGAGTTGAGGCTGGTGTCGGGCGTAGTGATGTTGATCTGGTCGGGGTTCCACTGGACCTGCACCATCTCGGCACCAGTGGACTCCTCGGTCACGGTGGTCTCGCCCGTCAGCAAGTTGGTGCTGGTGACCGTGAGTGTGTGCTGGATCACCGGGCACGTCATGGTGACCACCTCCACCTTGTATGCATGGTGGGGTTCCGTTTGCACTGACTTCACCTGCGCGTCGAGAGGGTCCCACTTGGCATGCTTGTGGTGCCATGCTTGGCTCAGGAGACTCACCTCACTGCTATCGGCAACGTCGTCGCCCATCATCGCCAGCCCAGAAGGGAGAGCTGTATGTTGACATTCGCCAGGGAAGGAAGGAAACAAACGTGTCAGGGGGACCACTATTAGGTGCACAGTACAGCATGCTCTTGAGCAAAGGACAATGGAAGTGTGGGGGGGGCAAGAGAATTGTGGTGAGCCACCACTGGGTAAGCTGAAGCTGATGCCTGCAACATATTTTCAAAGGACCGTGAAAGATCGTTTTCTGCCAGCATCTGTCGGCAAGATGACCACTTTCTCTACTGTAGCTGTCAATGTTAATCCATCTTCTTTGTCACTGTGCGTGCAAAAGATAGCTGCACAAGAGGTCTTGCCAAGGTATTTGTGAGCTTGCTAGCAAAGCGCTGCAAGCCTGATTTCATACAACACTAGTTTCCAAATGTCAGTAGGTACTTGTAAAAACGCACTAAAAGAGCCTTTTATACTGGTGACCAGCAGTGAGCTTTGCAAGAAATGAGCAAATTTATTAGGAGCTTCTGGCCCTGAGCCAGTCAAAATGCTGTTGGGCAATTGCCAAGAACATAAAAGCAGAGGTAGTAGTATGCGACAATCCATTTCATTCTCTTTTAGCCTTATCACATGTCTTGTTGAATGGCTCATCTTGTGGCGATAATGGTAGCATAACTCCATCTGAATAAATGATGATAGGCAGCAAGAATGGAAAATAAAATGGATCATTACAAAATATAATGCGTACATTGCATTGCTTTCTGATGGTGACCGTTTTTCACCAGACTGCCACTTTTATCAATTTGTGGCTCAGCGAAATACGTGCCAACAGTATCCAAAAATTCTTGAATGCTGTTGCGGATTCCATAAGGAAAGTGTCTTGTCTAATAAAATTGCACGTGCAATGTGAACACTGTTGCAGCACATACTTGAATGTAAGCAAGCACAAGCATTATTCTGGAACGCTTGTTTTTCTAGGTATAAGTTCGCCCACTAAAGAGTTAGAGTCGTGACCAGAGTTTTGGCACCGTGTTTCTTCATCACTACAATATGACAACCAGTGTGTCGAACCGGAACGGGTGAAAAAAAAAAAAAAACAATATTTTTCACCAGAACGGAACTTAACCAAACCATTATTTATTATTTTTTTTCAGAGTGAAACTGCAATATTTTTTATTGGTTTTCGGTTCAAGGGGAAATTCGGCAATCTGAAACAACCGACTTCAGGCAACCTCAGAATTAGCGCGTATATCAAGGGAATTCTGCCCGTATCTCGGGCAGGAATAGTGCAAGCGATAGGCAGCCGAGCGCTCCACTAATCTTAAGCCTGCTGCTTGGTGCACTAGCAGATTGGCATCGTAGCAAAACTCGGGGCTTGCGCCCTGAAGAGCGTGTCGTTTTGTTTTCAACGGGTGCAACGCTTTATTACCGAAGCTTTATCGTTTGTTTAAGTTTGTTTTGTCGGAACAGCAGTCTCACATTTTGGCGAGTGCACTCAAGGACGTGCTGCTTCTGAGATCACGCTCGGTGCCTTTGGACTCGAGGCAGTTAGCATGACCTCAGAATTCATAATTCACTTATTGAGAAAAATAAATACCATGTTTTATTGACACTTAGATTCAAAATTTTTTGTGTGAACCAAAACTGTTATGAACTGTTACGGACCATTTTCTTCTTCGTTCCAGAGCAGAACCAGAACGGAACTTTTTTTTTCAGTGGAATGAAACTAACAGCAGAACGAAAAACATTTTGTTCCGACACCCTGATGACAATGTGGTACAAGGATGCGAAAGAGTCCTTGACTGTGCAGCAGTCCGTCACAGCTGTGGTTTGATCGTGCAGCACATGTACAAGCACTCTTCTCTCTTATGTACTGCAAACCATGTAGTCTGCTGCCTGCACTTCATTAAGGTGTAATAGCACCATATTTGCACAAAGATAACCCAACTTTTCTTTGGAAAATATTTGCCTCAAGATGCACATGTTATAGTATTTGGGTTGGTGACATGAACATAACTCTTTTCTTTTCTCTTTCTGTGGCTGCTCCACTTCACCTCGTGCAATAACGGAGAGTTGGGAGTGTCCAGTGTGCATTTTGCTCAGTCTCTGTGCTCCTGATTTAGAATGCTGTTAGTAACTTAGCCAATGTGGTTGGGGCACTTTATTCAAAACCTTGAGCAAAACGGTCGCCACAGTCATGCACACACATCATGCGTGGGGTCTTCGAATGTTGATAACCATGCAATTTGTGAAAGGCTTTGCTGTGTTCGATTGTGTTGTGAGAATTTCCAAAGTGCAGCTGCTGATAAAATAACCTTGGTGGTGTAACGAAGGACGACAACGCTCTTGCGGACAGTGAAAAGATGTCAGCACTCATCCTCTCACTTTATTTTGCAACGGCAGTTTGCAGTAACAATGAATAAAGCCCTGTGAGCATTGGCTTTTAGGCATCGTTTCCGGTTTCTCTGCGGCATCACTTCACGTTAACTCTGTAATTATTATTTTTTTTCTTTTTCAGGGAGACCAAAAGTTCCCCCCCAAACAGTATTCTTGTGGTTGCATATTTTTGTGCAAATACGGTACGTATGTTACCCTCAAGTGCATGTTGTATGCAAAGAGCGCAGAAGTGTATAATCAAGACTGCGTCTGGTATCGGTGGTCATCCAAATGCCAGAAAACACTAAACAGGGTGCTAGGCAATCTGGACTGCGATGAGCACTCAAGCATACATCAATAAATCTTGTGGTGGCCAGGGGGGTATCCTGTACGAGTCCACCTGGTGGACTGTCCATTTTGGATGCTGATGAGGTGTGGACTGGCTGGGCTGGGGCACCAGCGAGCAGGAGGCGCATGCCCCCCCCCAGCCAGTCTCTTCCTCACTGGTACTGTTCCAACCGATGAGCGGCGGCTGAAATGGACACTCCACTAGGCGGACACATCCAGAATAACTACCCAGCTCATCGTGAACAATGAATACTGATCTCAAGCATCAAGCTTTCTTTTTTTTTTTTGACATTGGTCAGTGACCTGTTCTACTAATGAGTGTGCAAGAGCTAGTGGCATTAGTAGATTGCGGTGGTGACGTGGTCAGTGGTAGAATGCAGGCATGGCCTGTGACTTCGCAGCGCAGCTGTTTAGGCACACTGCCAGCTATCTGACATATCTACTGCAGTCTTGAACCGCTGCATCAAATAAGTTACCAGCATTGTTGCACACTGGCAGATTTAGGCCTATTTGGTGTGAAATATCACTATACGTTAGGGGTGGGCGAATATTCAAAGTTGAAAATATGGATCGAATACTACACACTAACTATTAGTATTCGAAAAGAAACTATTCAGTACTTTTAAGTATTAAAAAAAGAAGTTTTTTCCAAGCCCGAAAGAAAGCCTGCAAAACACGAAGAAGTGCCATGCGGCTAGATGTGCGTCAGTTTTCATGGGCTTTTGCGGACTTCTTTCAGGAAAAAAACATTATGTGGCACGTACTCAGCAACAGAAATCTGCATTGGAAATATTTTTTTAGGATTTTGCACAATTTTCTTATTAATACTTTTACTCTCAATATGCTATTTAATTAAGTTGATTAACGATTGCTAACAAATTATGTAATTAGGCAAAATACAAATCTGGCTTGCTCCAAGCGATGGCAAAACCTTATATTTTCAAATTTTGACACAGGAGAAATGGAAAGAGATCGTGCACAAAGCTCACAGAAGTCGGCCACCAGCGTCTTATCCTCCTCTTCAAGCTTCCTGGGCTGTGACGCGGTCTCGGCACACACAGAGCGGCCCACCAGCTCCTTCTGCAATGACGGTTTTCATTGCTTTTAACTGCACCAAAAAAAGTATCCAAGGAGGAAGGTAGCCCATTTGCATACAGCAGCCAGTGCAGTGAGCCATTGTGCGGTCAGCTGTACTGACCTCATTTCAATGGAGGCGACATGCGAGAACGCTCGTGCGCTTATATTTGGGTGCACATTCAAGAATCCAAGGTGGTCAAAATTCTTTAGCACCTTCGCTCTGGCACACCTCGCAGCTCCAGTGCTTCAGAGGTCAAATCCTACCAATCAATAAATCAATTAGTTCCTTGTCAAGTATTCTTAACTGGCCGCATCTGAATTCAAGTTTCCTTTTTCACACACTGCAAGTCTCTTCAAAGTGCATGGGGATTACACTCAATACTTTACAGCACAGTCGGCAACGACCGCTGCTGTGGGAGGGCGGCAGACGAGTGCTGCTGCCAGGTACCCACTGGCAAAATGGGTACAAGCGCGCTAGTGCCTGGCAACTACGAGCATTGCAGACGCTTGGAAGGGCACCCACCTATCGGGAAGTTGGCAGCATGGGGCCCACCTGACTCCTTTTTGAAGTTGCTGGGCATTTTGTCTGTCTTAATTGGTTCTTGCACAGCAAGCATAGCAGTCTGAACAAACCTCTCCCAAGCAACACACTCCTCGAAAGTTGGATGCCTGGCTGGGGGAGAGGGGGGTTGGGCTGCTTTTACCCATCTCATAAGCCGACGGGTGTCCAGTGGTGGAGATCGAACCACACACCTCCCGCAGCCAAGCCACGTGTCCTACTCACTGGGCCACGACTGCGGTCTATGTGAAATCTGTCGGAAGTGACGCTTTAGTGAAGCAGTATATGAAATTCCACACAAATGACAATGCGTACAATTGTCTTTGAAACTCACTATGGTTAGTGGGCCATTTTTTATTCCGTCACCTGTTATAAGCGCAGTTTTGAACTAGCCAGTGGTTGGCCCACGTCACTGGGGCACACGTAGCGTACGGTTTAGCTGCTTGACTGTGCGCCTCCGATGCTCACTATTTTGCTGATATTACTACTGTGTGTGTCAGGGTCAGTGGCAACGTGCTACGTCACCTACATCTATGCGTTAAATTGAAAACGGAATTATGACGACTTTGATCTAAAAGGTGGAAACAGACAAAATTTTGACAATGCAACAATGTTTCAAAAAAAAAAAAAAAAAAAACACCCATGTGAGAATACCAAATAGTAGATCTCGAATTGAAGCAAGAAAAGAATTAAATATAGAATTGAATAATATACCAGAAAACTTATCACAAAATTGAATGCTTACATTTATGCTAGAAAAAAGATGATCATGGGATGGCCATGCTCAAAGCCATTTTGTAGCAATCTTAAAGCAGGTGAAATTTCATTGTGGAGGAGTTTGGAGCAGGCAAATTCTGATTTTGGGGCAATATGGATCATGAAAATTTTATTTACACCATTAAGATAGTTAAGCAGAGTAAAAGCCACAAAAGCTTGCATTCTGCAGCATTAACCCTTTCAGGGTCACTGACGTACTGGTATGTTTTAATATTTCTGCTCTACCATGTCACTGACATCTGATAGGGATGTAACAACCACACTCAGAGAGCATTTGCCATTATCTGTGTAATATTTTCCATTCTGTATAACCAAGAATAAAGCCAATGTGTTTGTTTTATAATATCCTAGAAGAAAAATCGAGGCTGGAGTTGTGTCACCTCTGAAAAAAATCCAACACCTAGAAGGTTAAATATGTAAAGAAGAAGGGCATTTTCCATGCAGTTTTTCGATTACCTTTCCAGTGCTGGTGAAGTGAGTCGAGGTGTTTTTCAGCAGAATGTGCAGAAAAGCTAGGGTTAGTGAACACCACGGTGATTTATTCAGAGATATTTCTAGGCAATGTAACAGCATGGCTAAGAAGCACTTACAATTTGATTGTCGTACGCAACTGTTTCTCCACCTCTCAAACCTTTGCAAGTGCCACCTCAGGGCTCGAGTTACGCTTTGCAAAACTGTGTGGCCTTTCTTAACTTCTACCATGTCTTCATGCTGCTGGATGGAAAAGCAACAACAAAGCATGTGACCTGCATTGTTTTTTGTTTTAGTAGAGCAATGAGTTCAAACATGAGAAATGTTTTGCAAAACAATAACTAGTCTGTCTTAAATTGCTTAGGCAGACACCATGCCAGCAGCAATTCAGTCTTCTATACTACAGGTGCTTGCAATATGCAAAAATCAGCCGCCAAGATTGGTGCATGCGAAATGGGCAATGCAAACTGCCCGTGTGCATATACCGTAGCTACAAAGAATGTGCTGCGAAATTTTCCACATGAAACAACCTAGGCCACTGCTGCACGCGTGCGCGAGCAATTGGGTCCACAGCTCAATTTAAACACTATGCAGGTAAAAAGAGAGAGAAAGAAACATAACCACGTTTTATCTGGAAAAAAGATGTAACAACACAATAAACATCTCATGAAAAAGAAACGTGTTTAAAAAATGTACAGCAACATAGGTTATCCAACCAGTGGGACACGCACAATAAGCAAACATCAAAACAATCAGTGTCAACTTCAAGCACCCATACATAAAGGCATCGCTAAAATTTGTGCTACGAAAGAACAATGCAAAAAGAACTTAGGTACGCTCATCTTCACTGTCCAAGCACAGAATGATGCATAGGCATTGACTAGTGAAAAACTAAACTACAGCGAGCATGAATACATGCACGATGCCCCATGCAGGCAACAAACAATGCAGCTGCAGAGACTGCACCAACAAGACTGCAGAACAGCTACAACCCTACGGTCACGTGACTGACTTCGCTTTTCACTTAGGGTACCTCAATTTGCACCTCCCACCCCGCTCTGTGCAGGGTGGCAACATTCTTTGAAGGGATCAATGCCAACACAACAGCTTCAAAACCAGCTTTTTTGGCACGCTTCACCATTTTCAATCTCGCTTCAGATGGCCGCCTACACGTGCGTGGTCAGCAGCCGTCATCCTGGCCTTGCTGTGAGTACTCAGAATTGACTGGTCGTTGCATCCCTCAGTGCTCTAATCATTCGCAAAATGGCTGGCAAAATGGTTGCCATTTCCTAAAGATAAAAAACGATGCCTATGGATGGTGAATATCAAACAGCAGGCAATGGGCTGCCACGAACACATTGCACCTGGCACTCCTTAGTTTCTACAAATGATAAAACTAGCTAATACACTCAATAGTTCCTTATGGCAAGAGCTTTAACCTCGCGGCAGTTATTGCTGGGAGCAGCTTTCTTCCTTTTACGCAGCCATGTTATGCTCTGATTCTGCATCAAAAATTTAGAAACATATCAAGCGACTGATGCACGCCTCACATTACCATTAATACCGTTGATATGAGCCGCTTGTGGACACCTCTTGTAGACTTGCAGAAAAATATATAGATTTTAAGTAAGATGCAATTCTTCATAGAATTTTACGCTGACGAGAAAGGGCTTACTGCACATTTTTGAATTCCTTGTGAGCAGCCACATTTAGCTGCGCTTGGCGCAAGAAAAAATAAAAGGACATAGTAAAATATTGTAAGATTAAGTCCGCATTCAAACAATGCACGTAAGTGCTTGTTAAAAACTGTTGCTTTCACAAGTACCGCAATTATAAATGTGCTGAAATTTGGCAGTTTTCTCAAACAACTAGATGCTCACTCAGAAATATAGTTTCAAAATGTAAACCACAAATGTACTTATTTTTGCCTGCAAAGCAGTTGTGGCCAAACCTTGTGGCGCTTTATCTCCTAATGGCCCTAGAAATATTTGTTCCCGCTGTGTTGCCATAAGTGCTGCATCCCACAATACACTAGTTGGTGTAACTTCGAATACCCCCCCCCCCTCCACCCCTACACCCCCATAAAGATACAGATACCTTCTTTAATTACACGCACAGAGGTGCACGCTACACTGAGCTAGCACGGTCAATGCTACTAGAGCAGTCGCTTTCCCAACGAGTTCGCTGCTGCTAGAGCCATTGCGTATAAGCCAGGGGCAGTGGAGGCAAACTTCCTAATAAAGATATACTGATTTGTGATTAAGCTTTGAGGCAGGTTCCCAATGAATGGCGAAAATATTATTTGACTGATAATGTGTTCGAGCCTATAGATGGCCTCAAAAAATTAACCTATTTGCTTAATCTGAGACCAAAAGCACAGTAGGTACAGTGATGGCAATATAATAATAATAAAGAAGCAAAACAATTGTTGCTGCTGCGCCCTTTAAACTGTCTTATAAATTCACTCCTGAGTGGGTTACACTGTAGTAGCATTCCCATATTGCTGCGCCACAAAACTTCCAAGAGAGAACACAATCAGAGGGCCGCCTTACGTGGTATCGCTCGCCATCTCCAAGGCCCTCAAGGATGGCGTCATCCACACGGCACACATTGGTACCCCTGATGGAGAGAGATAATGGGTGAGATGTAATCACTCAGTCGTCAAAGCAAACCAACGCGATTTTTACTTAAGAGAAAAAAAGAAAAAAAGAAAGTGTTTCAAAAGCTGACCATTCAACAGAGAAGTTTATGCTGAAACCACAGAAGATGATTATCCAAGTAAGCAAATAGCTTTCTTATCCCACTGAGCTACCTGTGAATGTCCACGGATCATCAAAGTCCCATCGAAGAACCACCAAAACTCCAAAAGACTGTCAGATGTTAAAGCCAAAACATGCTCAACTTTGGAGTCTTGCATCCGCTGGAGATGACGGTCTCATGCGGCACCACATTTCACAGCACACCCACAGCATTCTGGCTCAGCAAATTGCTATCGCCGCTCTTTTCTCTGCCTCAATGAAGATTCATTTAGTGGCATTTCATAATGTTGATTAAATAAACTTTAAAATGTTTACGTATTAAAGAGCCGCCAAAGTGAACGGCACAGCTTCTAGAATGCCAAGTGGCAGCACGACTGGCGGTGAATCTCCCATGCCCACCGTGGCGAATGCCCTCCTCTTCCCCTATCGCTGTCCTTTCCCACTTGGCATTTTTCGCCAACAATAGCGTCTGCGGCCGCTCCTCATGAGTGACATGTGTGATGTGGGCACAGGTGGAGAGGCAGCACTCCCTTCCTACCTGACCTCCTCCTCCCCCCTCACTTTCATACAAGATACTTAGCACCCATACGGGAAATTGCCCTTGTTCGCTTTAAATAAGTATTAGGCAGATGCACATTCCCAACTGGCAGATGAAAGTAAACTGTGGACAAAACACTAATTCCTCTTTTCCTGTCACATTGCACAGACCTGCACATTGTTCCTTTAGCATACTGTAAGCTCACAATGTAAAGGAGATTAAATTAGAGTATGGCGGAACCACATTAATTTGAACCCCAAGGGGACCGGAACTTTATTAGAATATAACTAAGTTCAAACTAAGGAGAGCACCCTTTAAATGTAGAGCCCGATCAATTGTCGGTACAGTGCACATGCAAAACTGTGACACTATAGGCTCGCATAGAAAAAGTCTCATCTTTCCTCCATCAGTGTGTGTTGTGGGTGCGAGGAAAGACGTGTGAGGTTGACCCGAGAAGGATGATGGCTTGACAAGCACCATACTCCCGTATGCCCAATGTTGGAGGTGACATGATTGAGCTCATACTAGGAGAAAAGTGTGAGCGAGTGTGCCGTAACGTGATCAAACATGCGTGGCGGGTTCCTTCCTGCTCCTTCTAAGCCCGGTGTTTGCTCCGGTTCGATCTGAGCTTGCCACGTGTATTTCCTCGTCATTCTTGCGGCACGCGATATTATGGTAGCTAGCGCTGCATTGAACCTTCGTCTTTGGATCGGGTTTGTCCGAAAAGCAGTGCAAGAGAGTGAGAGGTTGTAAAAACCATTAAAATAAGACCTTGCCTTGTCTGTAGGCTCCCAACGGGTGAGCCTTACATTCCTGTTAAGATAACTTACAATCTGTCAGGAACAATCATTTAAAGAATTTCACAATATATGAGTACTTATTATTATTTTCAATGCTGCCAGTCTCTTTCCGAGACCATAGCAGGTGGGCATACAAATTATACATGCCGGTATAATAATACATCAGCACCACACAGCAAAACAGAAACAGGAATCGAGCACAGTGACAGTCATCCCAAAGGTATAAGGGCAAAAGGTATACACAATAACTTTCCTTAATGATAATTAGGAATGAATGCCGAGCTGAAATTCTCTGAGCAACACACTTGTAACGCTTTTCTCCTCGCTCTCGCATTTGGTAGCCATGTAGTGGCGGTTTCGAGTGCTGGCAAGAAAGCTATCTACATCTCATTTTAATGCAATCCAATATACATCAGTCATCTGGAAAGTGTGTACACATGATTTTCTTGCATATTTCCCTTAAGGCACATTCGACAACTGGTCTAGTTAGCATGCATCGCTGAAGAGAGCACACTAATTGGCGCTCATAAAAGTAAATACGAGGAAAAAAAAGAGCAAAATGTCCACAGCTGAAAGATTAATTAAAAAGTAGAAACAGACAAATAAATTAGAATAAACCTCTGGTTTACGCTAGTTGGTACATTATGAAAGTATAGGCAATGCAGGCACAAAGACATGACAAACAGATGCAAACAAGATAAGTGGAGGACTGAGTGCTGCCTATAAAAAAACTCTTCTGCCTACAAAAATCAATGTTTCCATATGGTCTATACGGCGTCCGTGCAAGGCTGCATTCCCACAACGAAGAGAACACTTGGTGTGACAGAATGAATGGTTTAATTTATTAGAAAAAACTTTGTCCTTTATGATACGAGGGCTTGTGTTATTAATTACAATGGCAATGTTTTTGTGTGTCGTGCAAAAAGTGAAAAAACGAAGTCAGACTTTGAGCCATCTTCGTGGCGTGGCCACATGGTCAACACTTTGGTCATGTTCGTGTCCTCAAAGGCACGAGGGAACGGCTAGTACTCTATCCGCCTGGCTTCTGGCCCCTATGAACCACTGCTTACACATGTCAGTCAGGCAAGCTTGCCGGCATTCACTGTCTGGTGGAAATTTGCGGAAGGCAGAGATGAGAATATTTTTACAGTGAAGCTGTTATTGCGACTAGAACTGCTAAGGAATTATCTGCTATGCCAATTTACATGATTAGGAAAATACTAAATCACTCACAGTCTATACTTCGAGGAAATGTGGGGGTGGTTGAGTGCAATAAGCGGGCAAATTTTGAAATGTTTGTTTCAATTAGCCATTTAAAGAAAATTTTTAAGCTCTCGTTAGTGGCCCAGAAATGTTCTATCGAACGCTTAAAATTTTCTCCCTCTTCTGTGGGCAGATCATAAGTGGCAGAGACTTTATATTTTGAAGAAACGGGGCAATTTTATGGGCCACACGTGCCGGAAGTTTGGAGTGCCCAAGGTAATTATGTGCTTTAAAAATAGTTACTGAATACTCGTCTTCTGCCAATCTTTATGCTTTATACACGGGTGTGCAGTTGCTGTTCCTCGGTCTCCTGGATGAATATGCAAGGCTTATATTTCGTTGAAGTAGGAAGCATGTCGTGCATGACAAACAATAAATGTTTCTACTTTGTAGCTTAGTTACAGCCTCTGTAGAAAGTTACTTATCCAAGCATCCCAGAGTGTAACACAGCTGCAATTCGCTAAATTTACCAAAGTACCGTTAAACCTCGATATAACAAACTTCAATATAACAAAATTCTCTATACAACGAAGTATTTAACTTTCCATAACCTCTTGTCCATAGAACACCATGTAATTAGAACCTCAATATAACGAAGTATGCTTATGTGCGATTTCCCCCCCCCCCCCCATGTAACAAAACTTCGCTTCTACGGCAAAGGTATGCTGAGACAATAAATGGAAACTTCTGCGAATGCACATCATCAAATGATTGAATCACAAGCGGCTGTTTGGAAACGCGCCTCCCAAATCGTGCGACAAGAGTGATCGCCAAAGTGAAGCCGCATTATGTTCCGTATGAAGTCCAAGTGCGATAAGCTCATATCGCACCCCATGCACTGTGTGCTTTAAGTGTGAGTGAAAGTGTGCGAGGGTGAGAAAGCAAGATGGTGGCTTCACGAGTGCCTCCTTTCCGCGCGAGCAAAGGCAAAGAGGGGGAGGTGAGCAAACTCGCGGTAACGAGGTCAAGCGCGTGCGAGGGGCATGCACAGCTGCGCACCCTGCTTTAGGGGTAATCTGCCGCGTATGCAAAGAGTGGGCATGCCGAGATGGCTCGACACCATGTAATCTGTCTTCTCGCGCGTTTAGCATTGAACATTGCATAATCGAGTTTCGGTGACTCGGAGCGAGAGACAGACGAAGCATTCGCTCCCCGCTGCCTATGCTTTTCACGATAGCGTCGTCCCAGTGCAGGTTACGCTATCAGCCGCGGGGGTTGAGTGCACGTGAAAGCGTGGCTGGCTTCGCTTAATCCGTACCGCCTAGTGAAGATATTGTCAACGTGGCATGAAATCATACCATTAGTCGCCGACTCCCAAATTTATCAAAACTAATTGTTTTTCCAAATTTGATTTTTTCAATTGCTCGATAATTCGGAAAATTCTGCGGCCCCTTTCCGTGTAAGAAAAATCGATTGGCAACTTTACTTATTTGCATAAAAGGGCGAATTTCGATATAACAAAGCAAACTGCCGATTTTAACTACTTTGTTATATCGAGGTTTAACTGTACTAAAACAACTGCACAAGACACCGACTTCAATTTTGGCGAACTTAGATGGACGTTAAGTGCATGTGTGCGGCAAAACTTTTGTTTTGCTTGTTTAAATAAAAGCATTATAAAGAATCACTGAACCCTCATTTTTTTCCTCTTTCATATGTCACATTTGCAGTTCATTTCTCTAGCATCCTTGATAACCTAGACAAGTCAACTTGTTTAGTTTATTTAACATCTTGGACACTGTGAGTCCTGGCAGTATTTTTTCTAGGGCTTGGAGGTGCTTAATTTAACTAAGAAAGAAAAATAAGATAAAGAAATATGCCAGCACTTCTTTAAGAAAGTGCTGGAAGTATCTAACAATGCTGAGTTTCATACTATCCCAACTTTTTGCACAAGCGATTGCAACAAAACCGAACGTTCTTTCTGGCTACCTCCTTGGTGATGGTTGTGCGCAGTACGTGAAAGTAGTACACATGAGCAAGAACAATTCACCCACCTGGTGGCAAATGAGGTATGCTGACGGTGGCGGGTTTCCACGATGCCCTGACGCACACGCCACTGCTGCTGCTGTTGGTTGGACAGCTGCACAGTTACATCACACAGGGAAGTGTATAAGCATGCTTCTGTGTGTTATGGTGATGGTGTGTGTTGTATCGGGTCGCTGTATGTTTGTCTATGTGTCAAAGCCAGCGATACCACAAAATATAATTGGTGACTGTTAAAAGACTGCACCGTGCTGCCATTTGATATGTGCAACTGCACATTCCAAGCCTCTATAAAATAACATAGTTGTAAAACTGTCTTGTTTGAGATTCACTGTTTCACACATAAACAGCCAGTTAAAACTGCAGAGCAGTGTTACGAATGTACAGTGGGTACAGACTATCATTCATGGCATCATGCATGAGCTAAGCTACTATACAATGGAATCATGCATGAACTACAGCTACTGTACAATGGCACCATGCATGAGCAACAGCTACTACACAATGGCACCATGAATGGGCTACAGCTGCTACACAACAGCATCATGCATGGGCTACATCTACATGTAGCTACAAACAAGGACACAGATGAAAAACATGCACCACAGTACAAGTGCTGATCCTGTCATGTGCATTTTTCTTTGATGCCTTGCTTCAGTCACAGTTCAGCTTACCGTAGTTACTCGCATAATGGACAGACATGTAATGAATGCGCCCCCACTTTCGCAATCAGAAAAGTGTTTTCTTTTTTTTTTTTCATAATGATCACACTCTGAAATTGCTGCTGTGAATTAGGAAATGCACAGTACGATTCAGCGCTCAGCGTGCCATCTGACGTGCTGGAACAGAAGTCGGATCTGAGGAATTTCGCCATGCCGTAGCACCATATTAAATGCTCGTGGCATGCGACGAAAGTAGGACACACACCGAACAATTCGGTGTCCAATACGGTGTCTGACATGCCGGAACAGCAGCCAGATTCAAGGCGTTTTGCCGTGCCATGTCACCAGATCAGACACTGAATTGTACGGGGTGTCTCCTACTTTTTAGGGGCAAAAAAAATTGCTAGAAATTTTACCCCACATAATGAACACACCCCTAAACTTCGCGCAAATTTTATGGAAAAGGAAAGTGTGTTTATGATGTGAGTAAATATGATATATTGCAACAGTGGAGGGCATCGGCATGCAGTAAAACAGAAAATAGATAGAGTCCCACAATAAAATGAAACATATCACGATGCTAAACCCAAGGTTGCTCTTGCGGAACCCTGCTGTAAGGACAAACCGAATTGTACAGAACCCACAAAACATGTTTGCAATGACTTCATTCATTACAATGGAGGGAAAATTCATGCCACCCATGTTGTCGTGACGGCTGAAGACTGCACCACAGACTGTCTTCTGGCAGATGTATGAAACTCTGTCACAATGCAAAATTCAGTCAAGCACTCATTCAAGAAGCTCCATACAGGAAGTGGCCGTTTTTGCCAAATGACCTTTAGCATACAAGCTCATGTGTCACACTTACATTCGGATGCAAATTATGCATTTGCACACTGCAGGATGTGCGAAACACCACAGATGAAAATTCTGTCCAAAATATAATTGTTACTATATTATTTCTAACTAGAAGCAATATTTCCATGCAAAACTGGGCACTTGATCGGTTTCACTAGATTTGTCAAGCTAAACTGACAAATCTCTGTTCTCTATGCACCAATCATTAGCAGCATTTATATAGGTGAATTTGTTGGTGCTGTCATCTGCTGGAGAAGCAAACAACCGAGTACTAAGTGTAACTCTTGTTGTTTTTTCAGCACATTTCAGTGCATTCCGTACTAGTGTTTCGGTTTGCACTTTAGCATGAATGCCCCGTTACTCCCAAAACAACTCTGTTACAACAAATGGGATCTTTCACTGCAGAAGCGGTTTTTATCAATGTTTTCTGCAGATTTTCAAGTGCTACAAAAATCACATCGTCGCCTGGCATACTGGCACCTGCCACACTTCAGGTAGAATGGGCAGCTACTTCTAACTCGTTTGCACCCATCATGGGAAGAATACAGTGCTGCAGACTTTCACTACATTTTATCTATCCTTGGTAGCAATATGTCCGAGTGTTATCTCGACAATCTTTTCGAGATTGGTTCTCAGTATCAAGAGACAAAGTCCTAGTCTATGGTTATACAGACATGGATGTTGTGGTGCCACTGCCAACGAAATGGTGGTGCCATCTGTTGCCGCTACAGCAAAGCACAGCACGCAGTGACAGAGATGGGAGATGGCACCACCATTCCGTTGCAGAGAAATTGTTGCAGACGTGTCACTGCAGACAACGCACACTTGCCATTGACTTGGATTAGAGTTGCTTCAGGCAGGATATGCCAGCATATGTGCTCCTCTTGCATCAATGTTCAGATGCATCGCATTAGTTTTACGTCAGAACTGTTTTTTCTCGGTTTCTCACAGACTTCTGTTTCACAAAAACTGCATCATGCGACATGGCTCAATACACAACAGCACGCATATAGAGAGTCCGCATATAGGTGCAACTATAGGCTTCTGGCACTACTCTAACAGATGCACCAGGTGCTCCAGATGCTCTATTTTCCACGGAAATTACGCAATGAAAAAAAAAAAAAAGAAACTGACAAGCCGAAGGTATCTCGCGCCAGTATTCCTTTACTCCATAAATTTTTGAGTAATCTCTGCAATATACTGTGAAAGTTCCCTCTATCTCCATCGACGTTTCAACAGGAAATGCCTCTCCGAAGGAAAAATTCCCCTGCACACAACATCACTGGACAGTCATATGGCACCCACCTCAGCTTGCGCAGTGTTGTACGTGCTGGTGGACGAGTCCATCGTGGTGCTGCACAAGAGAGCCACAACGGTCACGGACCGTGGTGCGTTATATCAATTATGGACACATTACCGGAATTAGTTTCACAGGCAAAACAATGAGCATAACAAGTCAAAGGAAGCGCAGACACAAGTGTAAGTCCACAATAGCTGCATTGAAAAAATTGTGTGAAAAACTATTTTCACTATTATTCTGTTATATGACAAGTACAGTTACCATCGCTATTAAACGGACATCCTTTAGGTGACTTTTCCCGTCTCCTGTGTAGGGTGCATGCAGAGGCTTACTGTGTGCATAACTTGGATGTGCTAGCTTAAAGGGATCCTGAGTCACTCCTTGGGCTTGGTAAAAAGAAACACATTTCGCGGAAAAAATATGCCGCTGTGAGCATCTCAGCTAAATTTCACAGTTGCGCAAGGCATGTAGAGTTCACAAGTGGAGAGCGAAGTTAGCTTTTTCTCAAGCACACAGTTCTGTAACCCGTTTCGAAGCTGCTAATACTTGCATATGTCATCACATGCAAGATTCTCACAGACAGCGGCTATTGGCCGGTTACCGACATTAATCCAGAAACGTGCTTGAATCAGTGTGCTTCTTCTCACTGTTACTGTCTATATTCATTGACGCTGAAAATTAAACAAGCTCAAGCAAGCCAAAATCTGCATTTCAAATTTTTAGTAACTATTACGCAATTGGGGAAGATACCGGCTATCCTTGGCCGCACCCATTCAAGTAGGAGTGAAACTTTGGCCACACTGCTCGTCGGTGTGGTAGCCGTAAGCCCTCGCTAATTTAATTAGTTTTGAACGCTCAACTAGTCTCGAACCACGCTAAGCTTAAGACTAGCAGTTAGCATCTACAATAGACATGTTTTTTTTTTTTTTATTCAGCATTGATTTAGACACAGTGAAGGTCTTGGATGGCAAGGCTAAAGGCAGTACATTGTCCAACTGACTAAGGCCCTGTCACCCATACATTGCTCAACAGTGCGATAGCATATAACATACAGATAGTATACACACATATCAATAGCGTGGATTAGACATACATAGCATACATTGCAAACATACGTGCATTAAATTCAACAATCACTATACAACTTTCCAAGTAGAGATAGTTTAGGATCAACAGAGTAATATGAACACGAAAAAAACTTTATATATTTACAAGCACAAAATGAAACGCACTTAAAATAATTGTACGTAAAACACACAAAAACCAATTAGCACAAAGTCAATCAGAAAGGGAAAGCAAATATTTTTTCATGGCACTTTTAAAGCAGTTTAATGATCTGAAGTTCTGCGCTATAGTGATCGTGTTAGGATGTGCATTTATGAAGGATGGGACTAAGTATGCTAGTTGTTTTCTACCGTAGTTCGTCCTGCAAAATGGAACTCTAATATGGTCATGCCTGAAATTGTATTGGGTGTAGCTTGAGAGGTGGTTTTGATAAAGAATGAGTGAATTTTTCACGAGTTCGCCTCGTATGTATATAGCGAGCTTAAGTTCGTACAGTTGATTAATTTTTAAAAGTGCATGCTTTGTGAAAAAAGGTGCCGTGTGATCGCGGGGTCCAAGGTTCTCAACACAGCGAACTGCTTGTTTTTGGAGACGTATCAATCGATCCAAGTTTGATTGGAATGTAGTCCCCCATACCAACAGGCAATAAATAAGATGAGACTGAATTAAAGCATAATACAGACGGCGTTTCAACCAAGTAGGAACAAGGTATCTAATTTTGCACAATATGCCTATTGACCTACAAATGCTAGAATGAATCTTCGCTACATGAGGTGTAAAACTCAGGTTCTCATCAAAAAGCACACCTAAAAATTTAAAAGCTGAAGTCCGCTCGATTACACAACTATTGAACTTTACACAAAAAGCACAGTCATCAGGCCTATTTCTAGGCTTAAAAACCACATATTTTGTTTTATTGACGTTTAACTGCAGGTGGTTTGCTGATAACCAAACTAAAAGTTGATCTAACCAATTATTAGCTGTAATTTCTAGCACTCGTAGACTGTCACCTGAGAAAAACAAACTTGTGTCGTCAGCATACAAGACTATGTCTGGAGTAAGCGGTATGTTTACAATATCGTTTACGTATAGAATAAAGAACAGGGGACCCAAAATTGACCCTTGAGGGACACCGAGTGCAATTTCTTTCTTGTGTGAACAAAACCCATTATAACACGTGTATTGCTGTCTGGTAGTGAAGTAATCTTGAATCAGTTTCAGGGCCACTCCGCGAACTCCGTAGTATGACAGTTTAATTATTAAATAGGATAGTGTGTTCAATGGAGTCGAAAGCTTTTCTAATATCCAGGAAAAGACCAACTGTATATAGTTTGTTCTCGATGTTACTAAGGAGTTTTTCTTTGATCTTAACAAGTGCCATTTCAGTAGATCTGCGTTCACGGAAGCCAAACTGTTGGTCCACAAGGGCGTGGTTTTTATCTAGAAATTTAGTTAGTCTGCACTTTATGAGTCGTTCCAACACTTTTGAGAAAAGAGGTAGTATGGATATCGGTCTATAATTATTTAAATCAGCGACAGAGCCTCCCTTATGCAATACAATCACTTTGGCAATTTTCATAGAATTGGGGAAAATACCATTCACGAAAGCACTGTTACAGATATGGCATAATGGAGCCGAGACAACATCAGCAACAGATATGATTGGTCCTGCTCTTATGTCATCAGTCCCTGCTGCAGTATCTTGTTTTAAAGCCTTAAGAACGGAATACACTTCCGTTTCAGTGCAGGGTGATAGGAAGATAGAATTGGAAGTCTCGTGGTTTAGAAATCTTTCAGGTGGCAGTAATGAACCACTAGAATAGGATGACCCACCACCAAGTAAAAAATGATCGTTGAATTTATTGGCCAAGGAAGTTTCACTGTATTCAGTGTCACCAAACGTTAGAGTATTCGGGTTTGTGTTATACTGGGTTCCTTTTAACCTGCGAACTGCATTCCATAATTTCTTTGGATTGTTTGATACCGTAGAAAACATATGTTTGTAATACCTGCTTCTAGCTTTTTTGAGGTCTGAAGTCAACTTGTTTCTTATTTTCTTGTATTCATTTAGTATTGCAAGATCCTTGTACCGAATAAATGTATCAAATAATTTGTCACGTTTCTGCATTCTTTTATACATCTCTCGAGTTACCCACGGCTTCCTAGCTTTCTTGTAGGTCTTTATTTGTTGTAGTGGGAAAGCAGCATCATAACACGATTTTATTATCTGAATAAACGTATCATACGAAATATTCGGATCATTTTCGCTATACACTGTAGACCAGTCTGTATTCTCTATCATGGAGCGAAAGGAAGTCATATTCTCATCGCTAAAGTGGCGACAGAAAGAAAGTTGACTTCGAAAACACCTTCTTTTGTTTTCATGTCGTGGCAAAAAACAAAATACTGGCAAATGATCACTTAAATCAGAGGTGAGAATTCCCGAAAAAACATCATTTGGATCGTGGTTCGTTATACATATATCAATTAATGATTCAGAATCTGGCGTTATTCTGGTTGGCGAACAAATTGTGTTAGTGCAATTATAAGAATGCAGTACGTCAATGAATTGTTGAGTGTGAGCAGTAGGTAATAATAAGTTAATGTTCATATCGCCAACCAAAACAACCGGGAAACTCAGATCAGAAGCATATTCCAATGTTTTGGTAATGAATTCAATGAAATCATCAAGATCACCTGAAGGAGGACGGTACACTGATGCAATAAAATATTTACAACATTTTACAGCAATACACTCATAGGAATCAGTAACGCACGAGAATTCGCACAGCAGCTCGTAGGACAGATCGTTTTTCAAATAAAGTGAAGTACCTCCACCACGGCGGTGTTTACGATAAACACCTTCACATTTATAACCATCAAACTGAACAATATCATCCGCGCTTGTGAACCACGTCTCAGTAAAAGCTAGGACTTCGAATTTATGTTCTAAAGATTCCAAATAAGTTTCTGTTTCCATATGTTTATTTTTCAGGCTCCTAGCATTTAAATGAAAGATGTACCAGCGCATACTCATTCCTGGCTACTCCTGGCTAGATGCCTTGGCCAGCATTGCTTCATTATTCTTGATCACTTCGAATTTTCTTAGCTTCCTGGTTGCTGATGGCATACACTGGTTTACTTTGAACTGAATCAGGGGGCAATCGCCATAACTAACCTTAAAATAATTTTACACAAACTGTTCTCGCAATCATGATCTCTGTGCTAAATGACTCATGATGCAGCGAAACGATAACACCCGGGAGCGCTAGCTTTCGGACGCCAAGGAACAAGCAGACACGATGAGCGGATGATACGCAATTCAGGGCCTCTCGGTAAGCGCTGAAAACCTTTCCCTTTTTTATTTTTACACACAAGTGTTAAGTGCTGTTCAAATTCGGCGAAAATATATTGTGTGCCTAGGCGCGTTCACGATTGCAAGCCTGCTTGAGATTCGGAAAACAAGAGGATTAGGGCCACAGAGAATTGACACTATAGCGTGCAACCTATGATGATCAGCAAAACCCACAAAGGGCGGACAAATCAGCAGATGTCTTATGCATGTAGGGCTCTCTAGGCCGTTCTTTTCAGAGATAAGGCAGCCTAGCTGCTTGCGGGATTATCTTACTGAGCTATGTCGAATGCTTGGTTGCAGTAGTTCTGCGCGATTCCTGCGTGATGCAGATGACAGCACTGCTTTTTCTTGTTGTTTAGACTCTTGGCAGCAACTATTTATTCCTGTGTCAAGAAATAAAACGCTCAGTTGTTAGTGTGCCTACGTGGTTTTCCCGTGTCATCTTCCTTCGTCCGTTGTTTTATTTGGCGCCTTCGTTGTAATCAAATATGGCCGAGAAATGCGACATCAGCCCCATGTCTCTGCTTCGTGGAAACTAACACTTACTGTAGTGACCGACACATCGCACAGATGGCATTTGCGCTTGGGGCTCCACAGAAAGGCAATACACAGGAGCACTAGGGTGCTCCGCCCGGGATTATATTGACTGGCGCCTTTCAGACCAGAAGTATCTTGACCTGGTGTCAGAACTGCGATAGTACTACCGGAATAGCCAGCATCATTATCCCCTCCCAAATGGCTCACTCAATTACCCAATGGCCCTCAGCCCCCAGCAGCTGCGGAGCATCTGACCAAGGCGGCGGTCAGACCTGTAACGCAGCAAAGCGTGCTAAGAATCTCTGGGTCCGGACAGGCCGCCAATGGAAACTGACCCTTGCAACGTTTAACACCCGAACCCTCTCGAGTGAGGCTAGCTTAGCAGGACTCTTTGAGGAATTATCAGACATTGTTTGGTATATTATTGGCCTTAGCGAGATTAGAAGAACTTTGAGGCTTATACATTGCTAAATAACGGCCATGTCCTCTGCTATAGAGGTCTACCTGATAAGAAGCAATACGGGGTAGGATTCCTAATTCATAAAGACATAGCGGGCAACATTGACAAATTCTACAGCATTAATGAGAGGCTAGCAGTAGTTGTAATCAAACTTAATAAGAGGAATAGATTAAAGATAGTACAAGCCTATGCTCCAATATCCAGTCACGATGATGTGAAATGTGAAACAAATCACGAGCAGCTACTATCGTTGCTGCTCATGATTTGTTGCATGCCCACGAGTGCAGATGAGAAGAATCGAAAGGCTCCTTTTTTGTTGTTGTTGTTGTTGAGTACAACCATTATAAAGGCTACAAATAATAAAGCCAAGGCAAGTTTGGTTGTAGCTTCTTTTTTTCATGGAAGTGCGAAAAGTGATGAAAGGAATAAAATGGGGCATCTGCTTAAGAATGTCTGGTGCATGTAGACCGCTTGGTATATCTTGAAGAGTCGTTTGCGTAGCATTCGACAGATGTTAAGCGCAATCATCATTAGTTAAACTTGGCACACGACATATCGCCGCGGCAAGTTCAGGATGCGATAATTACATGGGAAAGGAAAAAATCGAATTTTGACGACAAAATTCAGGGGTGCGATCATTATGCAAGTAAATACAGTAAGTTAGTACAGGTGGGGTATTTTCGTAGGATTCCTCAGGCCTTATTTTGATGCTTTTTTGCTTCTGTGCACTCAGGAGTCGAACAGGGATAGATTTTTTTGCGCATAAGGCTAGATGATTGTGGTATTGCCTTTTCTGCCGCTGAAATTAAAACTGCAGTAAACTTTTCATTAACTTCATTTATGCTTAGTTGATTTGAAAAGACTTTCTTGAGTTTTGCATGTTTCAGGAAAAGCGGCCAGTCACCAAGATGTATTTTCCAGCGATGCAGTTTAAAAAATCCATAACGGGTGGCGATGACGCTGGTTTGATGATGGTGCCATATGGGGCATTCAGGACTTCCCATTTTAAATCAGTAAAAATGCATGGCGAGCAAAAGGCTAAATCCAGGCAACTGAAATTTCGTGAAGTAGATAGATGAGAAGTAGGTTGGCGCACGTGAGTTTAAAATACAAATGCCATTTGATAAAACAAAATCTTCAATAAGCTGCCCCCGTTGGTCAGTTTTATCGCTGCCCCAAAGAGTGCAATAAGCGTTAAAATCTCCAACTGAAACAAAAGGCTCCGGCAACTCGTCAATTAAATTTTCCAAGTCATGAGTAGTGAAATGGCTATGGGGAGGAACGTACAATGAACAGATGGTGACAGTCTTAAATGATAAAACGGTGACAGCTACTGCCTCGTACGGAGTATTTAATATAATGTTTCGTGTGGGGTGCCGCCTTGGAAAACAATAGCGACACCTCCTGATGGACAGCTGGAGCGCTCGTGGTCCTTTCTTACGACAGTAAAACCTTTAAGAAAATGTGTATTTTTGGGGCCTAGGATCATTTTCTGAAGGCAGAATGCTACTGGTGATAACTTATTTATAAGGTCTTTGATGTCCCCTAGAGGACTCGATTTTCCAATGAATGATGAAAGTCATTTTAATGGAATTGGAAAAATTTTACTTATGTGTGTGAGCTTACAAGCTGTAGGTGACATATTAAAAAGTTAATTACTCTCATTAAGGTCACCTGTTTCTTTTTTGGCGCAGTTACAAGAAGTTTTTCCTTCTTGGCGTGCTACAAGGAGCGCAGATCATTTGCCGTCGATGATGCCGGGGTTTTCAGATTGACCTCCATCGCCTTCTCAGAGGCGCTGGATGATCAAGAGCGAGGCGCCGAGACGTGCATCTCGGGCCAAGGAGTTTGGTTCAACTTTGGGCCCTGCGGCACTGCGGTCTGCCAGCCCGTCTTCAATGATGATGGAGCAGCACTGGCTGCAGCCATAGGGGGGACGGTTGGAGTTTCTACAGGAGTACCGGATGTGGACCCTGTTGACTCCTGAAACTGGTGTGGCTCTGCCCCCTGCCGCGTCACACTGGCATAGCTTGCTTGAGGTAAGAGCCCTAACCTTTTCCTCGCTTCATAGAATGATATATTTTCCTTTACTGTGATTGCGATTTCTTTTTCTCTTTTCCAGCAAGGGCAGCTCTGCGAGTAAGCAGGAAGATCGCCCTTGCAATTGACACACAGTGCGGAAGCATTGCAGTTATCAGAAGGATGGTCATTGGCACTACATTTCGTCCATGTTTCTTAGCCTCTGCATGATTGTGATGTGTGCCTGAACCTCTGGCACTTGAAACACCGCCTCGGTTTCGGTATGTACAGTCTGACGTTGATTTTCAAATATCCTGCGTTGAGTGAACTAGGGACAGTGCTACTACCAAATGTCAATATCACATGTTTCGTCGGGATCTGTTGGTCATTTCGTCGTAGTGTGATTCTCTGTACCTTAATAACGTTTTGCTCCTGAAATCCTTTGAGGAACTCTTCATCACTGAGGTTCAGGAAGTCTTCTTCTGATATAACACCCCTTGCTTGTGTTGAGTGAGCGGTGTGGAGAGATGGTCACTTTAATGTCACCGATACTGCTGAGTTCAGCTAGCTTTTCTAGTTGATCTTTCTTGGTCATTTCAAGGAGGAGGTCTCCGCTAGCCATCTTTGAGCCTTTGTAACCAGGTACAATTGTGTTTGCTAGGCATTTAGAAACTACGAATGGTGAGCTTTCTTACAGTTCTGTTGTCTTCACTGTGAAGAACATGGTGTTTCGGAAATGTGTCTTTGCTTGGTTTTAAAAAGAACTGGAAAGTTGCAATGTGGAGGTACCGTATTTACCCTAACCTAACCTAACCTACAGAAGGAACAACAAAAGCAGCATGCGGAAAGCACAAAAGCTTGTGTGAGGATCGTGCCAATTAGCCACCAGAAGGCACGCTGATCACATCGAATGCACAAGTTCAGTGTTCATGCATGCAGATTGGTGCAGTTCGGAGCTTTCTACCAACATGCGAGCACACAGAGGTACTTGGCACACGTGCTCGCGGTAATTGCCATCCAGTCAACCCAAACGCCACTCCTATGGCCGTCAATTTAAGAGGCACGCGTGGTCTTGCGACTACCACTGATCAGCCACCCATAGGAACATATCAGCAATGAGCTTTCCGTGATGGTTTGCAGCCCGTTCTTACATCGGCCGGCGGTGAATTTTGGTCATGGCCACACCACTGGCTACAGTCTAGCCCGTTGGGCCTAATTGGAGACATGTCGTTGGGTTCTGGCAACTAAAGTTATGGTTTCACATCGGATCAATGCAGATCGATTCACAGTGGCTACATGAATCTCGGAAAGCTGACAAACCAGCCCACCAACAAAAGCGAGTGCACGGGATGACTGCTGTTCACGGCCACCATCTTTGCAAAATTCTGTACAGTGGCCGCTTGTTCCCAAGGCTGTTTGTAGAAGCACAACAGTTTCCTTTTGTAGCTTCGAGCGACTCGTCAGAATTAGCTTTGGATGACGGGCTTGAAAATATCATGCGTCAGCATGCTGACCCCTCACTGCAGACACATTTACACATACAGCAGATGGATGTGGACGGAAAAAAAAAAAAAAAAAAAAAGAGGGTGGGGGGCATCGCGCAATCTTGCCGTACTGGGCCTCCTGATTTGCGAATTCTTTACCGTCGGCGCCGACCGCAGTCGACTCATGCGGCACCGATGACCACGTGGAGCGGTGCCAAGTGATGCGATGCATATTGTCTGTCGCGCAGATTCGCCTTCAAGAGCTCACAATAACACACGGAAACCACCTCCTATATAGATAGAAAAGCCCTCCTGTTTTCTGTAAGAAAGCTGGAAAGCAAGACTTTCCAAGTAATAGAAGATTGCCAGTAAGCATAGTATGGTCCACTGTTAAAGTGAAAACCCCATTGGTATTTTGGAAAACTTCGCTATTTCTTCAGCTTCAGAGGGAAAAAAGCACTCGACTCAATTTCACAGACATTCTATCGATAAAAAATATTTTCCAGAAGTTCACATACGAACTGAGTTGTTATCAGTGCTTGCATAATAATTTGGTGTTTCCTTTAATAATTAAGCATAGAGCACACTATACATCTGGATTAATAGGTACCCGAGTCAGCTAAGCAAGCTTCTTGTTAAACAATGTGATTAGCCTCTCGAGCACATGCAGCATGGTGTCTTTTTGCACAAAATTTGAAAGCATAAAGGTTTGTGTTAAATTTTCTGATATTCGATTCTATATTTGGCATTTTTTCTCCTCGATTTGATTCCCTATTCGATTTGAAATCCACTACACTCTAACCTCATTAAACCATGCCCGCTTAAACAGTAGTTTCATTTTAAAAGTGGTAAAGTCAAGTCCCCGACTCAGCGGCCATTGAACATAATGTGTTTCGTATCCGTATAAACCGTACCAGCTTAGTGCGTACGTATCGGTTCACACGTAGTGTTTCCACTTTTCGGCGTGCAAACACGGTGGTGCGTCGTCTCCATCTGGTCACCCCTGGCAGAACAACAAGCCTCTGAGATCAGAACAATGGCATCCAAGCACCCTGTGCATTAGCGCGTGAAGCCCCATCAACAACATCATTTCGGCGCTGTGCCAGGGAGCGTTGTGGCATCGTGCAAGCAAGGTTTCGCGTTATTGCCGAAGCTCGGATAAAGAAGACGCTGGGTGCTCAGCATAGAAGAAAAATTAAACATTGTTCGTGCTATCGAACGTGACACGAAGAAGTAGGCGCTGGCATGTGACAGGGATTTACCGATGACTACGGTGTGTGGCATTTGGAATGCGAAGCAGTTCCTCGGCAGCGCTGCTGCGACCGCGAAGAGATGTCGGCTACGAGGTTTTACTTTTCGCCATCGTTGCCTCTGTTGTTGCCGAAGTGTCGCCCAGAGACAGTGACAAGGACGACACGGAAAGCGACAGCACGGGCGATTCAGGCCTGACAGTGGCAGAAGCTTCGCGTTACATCAGCTACATGAATGCAGTCGTCACGACGAGGACAGCAACCCGAAATGAAAAGGGCACCCCGCGACATTTGCAATGCTAACGCGCTCGTGCAGGGAGAATATGCAAGCCCAACGAGGAATCTGCCATCCGTTTGCCGGAATCTGTTTGACTTCTGTTTGAATCTGTTTGGAATCTGTTTGCCGAGAAGAGGGGGCTGGCTGAAAAGCTGGCTCGCAGCTTCAGTAAGCTTTAGGTTGCGGTCGTTGCTATTATGCCGCCGCGGCATCAAATGAAAATAACACTTTTGTCGTGCGAAGTGAATAAATACTGCATGTTTCTTTCCCCCTTTCATCGCACTCTCTCCGAGTTCTGTTTTTGACAGGTAAGCGGGCAATCTCATGCTATTTCAGTTAAGCAGTACTACCGTTTAGTATGTACTTTTTCCGAGCTCCGGCCAACTACGGTTTAATGAGGTTTCACTGTATTCAGTACTCGCACTGTACTAATATTTTCTCCTCTCTCGGGCTTTGCTCACTTGGAAATTTCATTAGAGGCTGCGAAATGCACCCCTACGAGGGTGTGGCTGCAGCGCATGGAGCATGCATGTTCGCAAATGGGACGGGTAGCTCTTTGACTTTGTGCACCGCCACAGTGGCGATTCTACGTTGAAATATTTGTGTCGTAGCACTAGGTCACCACTCTTGCATGTTTCTGCCATCTGTCCTATGTTCATACAAGATGTTTCCTTTTTTTCCTTTCTTTTTCACTCGTCTCCTGCTATCTCCACTACGGCACGCCCCCTTTCCAGTGATGACGGTGCTCCTTTCGTTGGTGTGCTTTATCCAGGATGTCTCTGCCCTCTGTCATATCCCTTTCATCTGTTACTCTCTCTGCTTTGTCTGGCCGTTCCAATAAACAAGAGAGATTCTTCCTTTAGCAATTGGCTGTGTGATCGCTTTAAAAAGGCTGCTCGTGCGGCATCTTCAACTGTTGATCGGGGTACTGCCGCTTCCGACTCTGATTACAAGCAACGCTCCGACTCAGACGATGACAGCTAGTCGCATGTGTGCGAAACAGGCGACTTCAATTGCATCAGATTATAGCCCCAACACTAAGAAAAAGTACTCAAAATGATGGTGCTATTGATAATGCAGCGCATTTTATTCCTCTTGTCAGATGGGAAGATGTGGATTATACCAAGACAGCAATTGCCATTATCCAAATAAACTTTTATGCATAGCCAAAATAAACCATTGTGTTCATTTTATAATAGCCAAGAAAAAAAAGCTAATGCTGGGGGAGCATCACTTCCAAAACAACCCGCCACTGAAAGGGTCAAAGCCTTGTATCCTTATAGCATGGTGCAACAAATTCTATGTGTGCATGCATCAATTGAATGAACAGTAATTTTCTTGCTGGCAAACTTCCTCCATCTTCTAAAGTTCCACATCATTTAAACTGAATATTGATGCCTGGCCTCAAAATTTTCTATCTTGGAGTTGCTCGAAGTGCACAAGCAGTTTTGCACCCATCAATGTGGGACAGCACCAGGCGGATATATCAGCAAGACAGGCAGTGCCACACGATGCTCACCGGTGCTGCTGGGTGCTTGCAGAGGAGATTATCCGGCTGGTGCCTCCCTGCACAAATGGCGACACCCCGTACGAGTGGCTGGCCGGCTTGCAGGGGCGCACCGTTCGCCGCACGCCGATCACGCTCTGCTGCAGGGGCTGCTGTTGTGCCGTCACAGCAGCTGGCTGCTGGACGACCTTTGCCGAGGATGCCTGCATACGGCACCTGCTCCGTCGTCTTTCGTTCGGGCCATTCATGCACTCTGTTCATGCATGAGCCTCAAGGAAGTGAGAAAAAAAAAAAAAGATTGAGGGAAGCCATGCTCAATTTTTTTTCCTTTGATGGTTGCACAAACAACACAGAAGTTCAAAGAAATCATGCAAATGCTATGTAATTTTATGCACTTCTCTGTAGCCAGCTTCTTCATATTTTCTTTCGTTGAATTCTTAATTTCTTGCCTCTTGTTATGCCTCTCTATCCAGGCAGCTACCCAGTGGCATGCACCCATTCTAGAGGATAGGCTAAGAATGCTCACATACCCAGTGGCCAAAGTTGTACAACACGGCAAGACAGGCAAGCAGGCAGCACCCGCACAGTGGGGGACATACATAAGCAAGAAAAGCTTCATTTTAATAGCCCCGGATGAAGCATGCTCGGGAACCAGCTGTCGCCCATCTGATCCACGAGTTAATGAGACACTTGGACGAACACATTCAGGGAACCTTAAAACATTTGATGACAGAATGGGTGCCGAGAGTGGTAATGCAGCCACGGGTGGCAGAATATTGAGTTATGATATCACCATGTATTTTTGTTGTACAATTAAACCTCGATATAACGAAGTCAGTAAATTTGGCAATTTGCTTCATTCTATCAAAATTTCATTGTATTGAAAGTGAACTTTTTATGCAACTATGTACTGTCACCAACGGATGTTTTTTCATACGGAAGAGGCTGCAAGATTTTCTCAATTATTGGGCAAAAAGAAAAGAAGGGCGAATTTGAATGAGAAAAATATTCACTTTGTTAAATTTCAGAGTCAGCAATGAAAGATACTGTTTCAGGCAGTCTCGACGATATCTTCACGTCGGTGGAACAAACTAAGCAGAGCCATCTATGCTTTCGCATCCACTCTGCCCCTGCAGCTGATATCGCCCACAGTGGGACGATGTTGTCACGATAAATGCCACCAGTGGCGAGCACATGCTTTGTCTGCCTCTAGCTTTAAGGAACCCCCAAAACTTGAGAGTATGCAACCTCCAGTACTAAATGCTGGGGAAGACAGCACACATCGTGCTGTGCAATCCCAGCATGCCCACTCTTTGCACATGCAGAAGGTCACCTCTAAAACAGGATGTGCAGTATATGCGTACGGGCAGCCATGGCCGTGCTAAAGAAGGGGACGCGCATCAACCTCCACCCCCTCCCCCCCCGCACACACTACCGTGAGCTCACTCCCCTCCTCACCTTTCCCCTTGCTCGCACGGGAAGACTGCACTCATCGAGCCACCATCATTATTGGCTCACCCTTGCACACTTTCACTCGCAACCAAAGCACACACCGTGTGTGGTGCGATAGGATCTTATCGCACTTTGACTTTATATGGAACATGACGCTGGCCCACTTTGGCAGTCACTCTTGGTCACATGACTCGCGATTTTAGAGGTGCATTTGCAAGCAGCTGCTCATAATTCAACCGTTTGATCATCTGAATCTGCGTAAGTTTCCATTTGTTGTCTTGGTATCCCTTTGCAGTGGCAGTGAAATTTCGTGATATTGATATTGCGCACAAACACAATTCGTTATACTGAGGTTCTAAATACATGGTGTCTATGGACAAGAAGTTATGAAAAGTGAAATACTTGATTATATCGATAATTTTGCTATATTGAGGCTTAACTGTATTTTGTAACAATGTGCCAAGTTGGTGCTCAGCAGCATACGTGCCTACTGTATCCAAAATTTCACAGCTATCATCAGTTCTACAGTGAAAGAGATGTGCCTATGCAAATCGAACGTGCATCAAAAATAGTGTGGGACACTCCCGAAGGTACGCAAGCACCAGAGACCTTGCATGCTAAAGTGAGGATTGTAGAAGTAGCAAAATGATTTGACCTACGAGATTAGATTTGATGGCTGACTGTGCAAGCCAACGTCGTTGTGGTTTGAGTGTTGCTTGCCTTCTGGGGCAGAAAGTTCACCAAATAAAGAATGAGATTCTTAACTGAAACTTTTGGCAGTGCTTTTGGCTTCTGACCATTATTACAATGGAAGAATACAATAAACCTCATTAAATTAGATTTCGCAGGACCAGAAAAAATGTCTGGATTAAAATGTTGAATTATTGAATGTATCGAGAAAACAATAAAAGAAATACTTGCTATGCTTTGACCTAAGAAATCTGCAGCCATTGTTTCCATTTTTCACGAAACCACCACGGAAGCTGCAACTCAAGTCACCTCCCAATTGATAAGCACTCGCAATGAAGAGTGCCCCTCGACTTCCTCTGGGACTTAGAGAGTCTGCCTGGCGGACTCCGTCCAGACGTGCTTGGGGAGAAGTTCACCAGAGGAGCCCTGGACTGAAGGCTCCCTTAACCTAGTGGCACCTTTGAACACCAACAACAACTCTCTAGAAACTTTCCCCAGTTTGCAGTATGTATGTCTGTCCATGCCTAACCTCTTCCTCACCAACTTGGGTCACTAGGTATACTCTATGGCCAGACTGGTAGAAAATCAGGCTGCTGTGCTGAGGGAACCAGGTTCGAGACCAACTGCTGGACCGGCCTGAATCACGTAACGCTTGGCGTGTGGTGTTGTTCTTCAATGAACCCCGTTCTCGCCAACTTGGGTCACGGGTACGTGCCACCTGGTATGTGCCGCTACTCGATAAGCCTTTTTTGATGCCAACTTGGGTCACTGGGTATGTGCTGCCTTTCATCAAAATCACTATGTAAAACATATTGTCGCAGGTCACAAAGCGCAGGGGCTTTATTGTGGCAAGTAGCAGTACCACGTCGTACTCGAGAAGGACATGCAGGATGCAGGCCAACACAAAAGAATGTTTTTCTTTTCTTCTTTACGGTGCTCGTACTCTCAAGTGACCTGGCCGTCGTCTCTGTCATCGTCGGGGTGTAGTTGGCACAAACAGTGACGCGGCATTACCCTCCCTCCAACGCGAGCATCATCCCGATACTCATCAAATGGTAGTCGTTTGACACGATAAACAGCTTGTCGGTGTCCACATCATTCAGAAACATACGGCTTCATGTGCACCACGTGCACTACCTCAGGCACCTGTTGACGGCATAGAGTTTCTCACTATAACACCTAGTGGGAAATCTGGCGCCATCGTCTCTGGAAATTCTTAAGGGGCGCCGTGCCATCATGGGAATGACGGTATGTGTTTGCGAGGCTGGTGTTGGCTGGTGTTGTAAGAGGCTTAGTCTAGAATGTGGATTTGGGAGCACAAATAATGCATTCTTAAAGTAATATCTTCATGAAATGTTTCAATTCACACATATTACATCTTTACTCACCTACAATGTATGACCAAGTGAAGAAAAGCAAGAACAAACGACAAACTGTTTCAAAGCGAGCGCGAATCTTGTCATCTGTTGTCCAACTTTAGCGGCCCGCTGCTACTTTTTACGTTTTATACAATTGTACATGCAATAACAATTCCTCATAGTTACATGTTTTTGTGCAATAATAAAGCTAAAACCGCTTTTTACATGCAGTTTTAGTAGAAAATGAATCATTGTGACAGACGGAATGGTGCTTGCCTGGCTCTCTGAGAACGATGCCAATCCGAAGTCTCAATATACCGGCATTCCCATGCGTACCACAGCGCAGCAGCACCAGATTTCCCTCTAGGTAACATAGTAAGAAACTCTATGATTGACGGCGATTGGAGCAGCATGAATCGTCAGCCACGACCTCATAATTCCCATCACTAATATGTCACAGAACCTTGTATAGTACGAAGTATTGGCGTAGAAGTTTCTCAGAGAGGCTTCGGCATCGTACCGGATATCAAACCCAGCCTCTTTCACCGGATGTATAAACGACGAATTGGTGGTGGAGATGGTATAGTCAGGCATCACATTCTTGCTGTGTAGTTATCCTCACGTGTGCGACCTGTCAAGCTTCCCCGGTGCGCTCAGTGAATTCTGCGGCATCTTTGTGTGAATCATTATAGTCATAAGGCAGCATAGCATCAAGCATCGTAGTGACTTCGTGACCATGGATCAAGCCAAACGGTGTCATTCTGGTTGTTTCCTGGCGTGCCGTACTGTATGCGAATGTGACGTATGGCAATATTTTGTCCCAGTTCTTGTGCTCCACATCGACGTACATGCAAAGCAAGTCTGCAATAGTCTTGTTGAGGCATTCTGTAAGCCCATTCGTTTGTGGGTGACAGGCTGTCGTCTTCCCATGCGCGGTGCCACTGAGCGTGAGCACAATGCACAAAAGCTCAGCTGTGAATGTGGTTCTTTTGTCGGTTATGACGACCACCGAAGCACCGTGTCTCAGGAAAATGTTCTCGATAAAGAATCGTGCCGCTTCAGCTGCAGTGCCACTGGGAATCGCCTTGGTTTCCACGTATCAAGTGAGATAGTCCATCACGACTATGACCCATCTGTTGCCGCTGTCAGATATTGGAAAGTGGCCAAGAAGATTCATTACAATTTGAGCAAACGGCATTTCCGGTACTGCAATGGTTGCGATAGCCCAGCGGGTTTAGTCGGAGGCACTTTGCGTCGCTGGCACGCAAGACAAGTTCTAACGTAATGTTTCACCTCTGCTGTGAGCCTGGGCCAGTAATACCTTTCTTTGATTTGTTCCAATGTTTGCATGTAACCAAGGTGGCCCAAGGTGGCTTCGTCATGGCAGGCTTGCAAGATTTCATGGCGGAGATTTTCGGGAACTACTAGCAGATAGTACTTCCCTGTTGAAGAGAAGTTCTTCCTGTAGAGAAATCCATTACGCAGACAGAATGATGGTAGACTCCTTGAAAATAATCTTGACACATTCGTAGCTCGCCTTTTCAAGAACTCTATGAGTGAGTTGAGCTCCCAGTCATCTTCCTGTTGCCGAGAGATGGCAGCAGCATCAACAACTTCTAAAAAACCTGCGTATTCATCTGCGTCTGCACTCGGCAGGTCAATCGGGGACTTCGAGAGGCAGTCGGCATCTAAATCCTGCCTTCACGATTTGTAGACTATTGTCAAGCCATAACCTCAAGCATGCCAAACGTCCAGAAGGCTCTTTCATATTGGTCAACCAACAAAAGAAATGGTGGTCGCTTATGACTTGAAAAGCATGGCCGTATAAGTACAGACAAAACATCGCGACTGTCCATATGACAGCTAGACATTCCTTCTCCGTGGCTGATTAGATGGACTCACCACGTGACAATGCTCTGCTCGCATAGGCAACTACTCTCTCAGCACCGTCTTGCCACTGAACGAGAACAGCACCAAGACCAACGTTGCTTGCACCTGTGTGGATCATTGTTGATGCATCCTCATCAAAGTGGGCGAGCACAAGCGGAGTTGGTAGATGCTGCCATGAATTGTTGAATGCTGCTTCTTGCTCCTCTCCCCATACAAATGCAACGTCTTCTTTGTGAGGCGGATGAGTGGAAAGGCGAGGTTCGTAAAATCCGCGATAAATCGCCGGTAGTAGGCGCAGAGACCCAGGAAGCATCTGACTGACATCTTATACGTAGGAATTTTGCAATGGCTGCAATTTTATCCAGGTCAGGCCTAACATAGTCTTGACTGATGACATGACCTAGGAACTGACGTTCTTCAAATCCAAAGTGACATTTCTATGGTTTCAGTGTAAGCCCCGTTGACTGCATGGCTTGAAGAACTGACAGCAGCCATTTTAGATGTTCTTCTAAACTGGCAGAAAAAACAATCGCGTCGTCGAGGTAAACCAGGCAAGTCTTCCACTTTAGATTGTATAGGACAGTGTCCATGAACCATGGAAACGTGGCTGGGGCCGAGCATAAGCTGAAAGGCAGAACCTTAAATTCATAAAGCCCATTGGACATCACAAAAGCAGTCTTCTCTCGATCACACTCATCCACCTCTATTTGCCAGTATCCACTTCTAAGGTCCAGAGAGGAGAAGTAATGTGCATGCTGTAGCCTGTCCAAAGAGTCATTGATCTGGGGCAGTGGATAAACATCTTCCTTTGTAACGTGATTCAACTTGCAATAATCAATGCAGAACCTCAACGTACCATCTTTCTTTTTTATAAGCACTACAGGTGATGCCCAAGGGCTCTTTGATGGCTGGATTTCATCATCCTGCGGCATCTTCTCGACCTGCTGCTGCACTGCCGCACATTCTTTCTGAGCCACACGATACGGGTTCCGTTGAATGGGTCTTGCCGTCTCCTTCGTGATGATGTGGTGCTTTGTCAGCGGCGTTTGACCTACTCGCGATGTAGAGGAGAAGCAGTCCTTAAACTCTTTGAGCAGTTCCATAAGATGGTGTTGTTCCGTTGGCGTTAAGCCCAGACCAATGTCAACAGCGGGTGTACATGGCGTTGTGTGAGCCTGGGCTTCTTCTTGCATGGCAAAACAGTCTTGAGCACGGACAATTTCATCTAGGTATGCGACAGTGGTGCCTTTACTGATGTGCCGACGTTCGTTTGTGAAATGAATCAAAAGCACCTCCGCACGCTGGTCTACTAAGCTGATCATACCACAGGCGATGGCAACACCTTGGCGGAATAGAAGGGCAGTTACGTGTGCCGCTACTGCGTCTTCTTTATATTGTTACGTAGGAAGACGCAGACGAAAAGCTATGTACAAGTATATTTACAAGAAAATACGCTGCGCTTGGCCAAGAGGCAACAGCCCGCGCTAGCTTCTAATCGTAGTCGTCGTCTTCTTACTGCTCGGCTCTTCGTCATTGGAAATACTATCCTGTAGCACTACCCCCGGCGGCAAAAGCACCGTCCCGGAGCGACTAAAGGCTGGAGTCTGAAGCAGTGTAGTAGGTCTTGAGTCTACTGACGTGCACGACATCACTAGATGCCAGAGTAGATGATGAGGTTGAGCTCACAGGAGCAATTTCGTACGTCACAGGCGTCACCTGGCGCAGAGCGTGGTAGGGCCCTGTGTATCGCGAAAGGAGCTTTTCTGAAGGTCCGACGTGACGAGAGGGTGACCACAGGAGCACGATTGCACCAGGCGAAAGTTGTACATCACAGTGGCGGGCATTGTACTGACGCTGCTGCGTGGTTTGCGAGTCCGTAAGTCGAGCACGGGCAAGCTGGCGTGCATGGTTGGCGAGGGCGATGGCGTCGCGCGTATACTCGGTTGTTGAGATCGCAGCAGGAGGAAGTACCGTGTCAAGGGGCAAGGTCGGTTCGCGACCGTAGAGTAGATAAAATGGAGAAAATCCGGCGGTGTCGTGCCGGGAAGAATTATAAGCAAATGTGACGTAAGGAAGGGCAACGTCCCAATCGTGGTGGTCCCTCGAAACGTACCTGGACAGCATGTCGGTAAGAGTACAGTTTAACTGCTCTGTCAGGCCATTGGTTTGAGGATGGTATGAGGTAGTCAGCTTGTGTTGAATAGAGCAGGAACGCACAATGTCGGCGATAACTTTCGAGAGAAAGTTACGACCACGGTCAGTAAGCAGCTGTCGCGGGGCGCCATGCACCAAGATAATGTCACGCAAGAGAAAGTCCGCGACGTCAGTGGCGCAACTGGTAGGGAGAGCCCGCGTGATAGCTTATCGGGTGGCGTAATCAGTTGCGACAGCTACCCATTTGTTCCCAAAGGATGACGTGGGAAAGGGACCAAGGAGGTCTAATCCAACACGACAGAACAGTTCCACAGGGACGGTGATCGGCTGGAGATGACCGGAGGGTAGCACCTGAGGTGTTTTCCGATGCTGGCAGGGATCACAGGCAGCAACATAGCGTCGTCGGAGCAAGCGAGACCAGGCCAATAGAAGCGGCGGCGGACGCGGTCATACGTGCGGGTTACCCTAAGATGTCCTGCAGTGGGTGCGTCATGCATCTCAAAGAGCACAGTCTGTCGTAGATGTTTTGGCACGACAAGAAGATCAGGGCCATCAGGGAGGAAGTTCCTTTGGTACAGAATGCCGCCCTGGAGGACATATCGGCGAACGGATGCGTCGGTAGGTGTAGAGCGCAGACGCTCGATGAGCAATTGCAGCGATAGGTCTCGGTACTGCTCATCGGCGATGTTAGCGAAGGCAGACACAGAGAAAATGCTGTCGGCGGTACTACTGTCGGTGTCGTCAGGCTCATCTACCGGGTAGCGAGACAGGCAGTCAGCGTCCTTGTGTAGTCGGCCAGATTTGTAGGTGACAGAGAACGAATATTCTTGATGGTGTAAGGCCCAGTGACCAAGTCTCCCTGTAGGGTCTTTCAATGAGTATAACCAGCAAAGCGCGTGATGGTCTGTGACAACGGAAAAGGGTCGGCCATATAAGTATGGGCGGAACTTCGCAACCGCCCAAACTAGGGCCAGACACTCATGCTCAGTGATGGAATAGTTGCGCTCCGCGGGCAAGAGGAGCCTGCTGGCGTAAGCGATAACACGGTCGTGGCCACGCTGGCGTTGTGCCAGCACTGCACCAATTCCGTAACTGCTGGCATCAGTACGGACTTCGGTAGGTGCAGAAGGATCGAAATGGGCCAGAACGGGAGGTGTTGTGAGAAGGTCGATTAGAAGCAAGAATGCAGAGGCCTCGTTATCGCCCCACTGGAAAGGGGCGTCTTTTTTCAAAAGCTCGGTTAGTGGTCGAGATGGCCGCGAAATTTTTCACGAAACAGCAGAAGTACGAGCAAAAGCCGATGAAGCTGCGCACATCCTTGACACAGTTTGGAACAGGGAAGTGCGTAACAGCATGAATCTTGCCTGGGTCCGGTTGCACTCCGTTCGCGTCAACGAGATGTCCAAGGACGGTAATATGGCGACAGCCGAATTGGCACTTCGATGCATTGAGCTGCAGACCGGCTCGCCGAAAAATGTCCAGGACTGCTGAGAGGCGCTTGAGGTGCGTAGCGAATGTTGGGGAGAATACTATAACGTCGTCCAAGTAGCACAGGCACGTGGACCATTTGAAACCGTGAAGAAAGGAGTCCATCATGCGTTCAAAAGTGGCAGGAGCGTTACATAGACCGAACGGCATCACTTTGAATTGATAAAGACCGTCGGGTGTTGCAAAGGCAGTCTTCTCGCGGTTGAGATCGTCCACGGCAACCTGCCAATAGCCGGAGCGAAGGTCAATAGAGGAGAAACAGCGAGCACCGTGAAGGCAGTCAAGGGCGTCATCAATACGAGGTAGGGGATACACGTCCTTTTTGGTAACCCTGTTAAGGTGCCGATAATCCATGCAAAAGCGCCATGAGCCATCCTTCTTTTTTACCAGCACAACAGGTGACGCCCATGGACTACAGACGGTTCAATAATGTTCTTCGCAAGCATATTGCGAACTTCGGTGTGAATAACTTGACGCTCAGCCGGTGATACTCGATACGGGCGGCGATGAATAGGAGGGGCATCGTCGGTATTAATGCGATGTTTGACAGCTGTTGTTTGGGCCAAAGGACGATCGTTAAAGTAAAGAATATCTTGGTAGGAAATCAGAACGCGGCAGAGCGCACGAGCGTGCTTGGAAGGCATGCCGGGTGCAATCATTTTCTGTAAGTCGGCGATGGTACAAGTTGCCGACTGCGACGGTAGAGGAGGATCGGTTGAATTGTCGTCTACTGAAATTGATGCTACAGAGTGATCCTCGAATGAGCAAAGTTGGGCCAGAGACATCCCGCGTGGCAGCACTTGTGTCGTCAAGCCAAAATTGACCACTGGCAGGCAGACGCAATTCGCCGTAATAGATAAAACTGTGTGAGGTACTGTGATCCCGTGTGTAAGGAGGACGTCTTGCATAGGAGCCGCGATGTAGTGACCGTCGGGGACTGGTGGGGATGACACGAAGTCAACGTAAGTCAATGCCGAAGGTGGCAAGCGAACGAAGTCGACGGAACTGAGGCGAGTAGGGTGTTGTTCAGTGGGATCCAGAACAGGCAGGTCGAGGCAGAGAGTACTGGCGGAGCAATCGATGAGAGCAGAATGTGCAGAGAGGAAGTCTAAGCCGAGGATGACGTCGTGGGGACAGTGAGCGATGACTGTGAATAGCACGATTGTTGAGCGATCGGCGAAGGAGACGCGGGCGGTACACATACCAATTACGGGGGCTGTTCCGCCATCGGCGACACGGACAACAGGCGTCGTGGCGGGCGTGATAATTTTCTTGAGCCGGTTACGAAGGTCAGCGCTCATTACGGACAAATGCACCCCAGTGTCTATGAGTGCAGACACAGAAACACCGTCGACTTGCACGTCAAGAAGGCTCAGATGAGTGGGCAACGTCAGTAGAGGATTTGGCGGCGTAGGGAGCAATGCAGCGTCACCTCGAGGCGCTGCATCGTCTAGTTTTCCGGCTGGGAGCGGCGTCCGAAGGGAGTCGGCGAATAGGAGCGACGGGGCTGGGGAGAGCGAGATTGTTGTTGGGGCGAAGGCGAACGAGAATAGGAGCGGTTCGGTGTAGGAGAATCAGCGGCGGCGTTATAGGGACAAGAAGGGCCACCTGGGGGGCGAGAGTAGGCGGTATAAGTAGACCGGGTCGGGGAACTCCAGCGACTGCGACAGTGCCGAGAAATGTGCCCGATTCGATGGCAGTGGAAACAAATGGGCTTGTCGTCAGCAGTGCGCCATTCAGATGGGTTGCGGAAACGTGGTGGGTAAGAAGATGCGGGACGGGGCGGAATCGAAGAAGCCGGGCGGGTATCAGGACGATGGGCTGAGCAGATGGTGTGAAGACCCATGTTTTCGAACTCTTGGCGGACAACTGCCTGGATCAGTGAGACCGTGACTGCAAATGTGTTGGTGGGACTGGAGTCGAAGGCAGCCGGATAGGCGGCCTCAATCTCGCGCCGGACGATCCCGGTAACATCGACAGTGTTGTTGGGACGAGGAGTGTCACCACAGGAAGATGTCGCTGGGGTGTTGGGCAGACGGGCAGAATGCTGGTCAATACGTCGGCTTTTAGCGAGTTCCAGGCGGCGGCACTCTTTTATAACAGCATCCACCGTCGCTACGCTGTTGCAAACGAGCAAGTTGAAGGCGTCATCGGCAATGCCTTTGAGGATGCGGGCAACCTTGTCGGACTCAGTCATGTGGGTGTCAACTTTGCGGCACAGAGCCAAAACGTCCTGAATGTATGTGACATAGGGCTCTGTTGACGTCTGCACACGGCCGGAAAGCGCCTTCTGCGCGGCAAGTTGGTGACCGTAGGGGTTGCCGAACAAGTCTTGAAGCTGTGTCTTAAGTGAATCCCAACTAGCGAGCTCATCTTCGTGCGTGCGATACCAAACTCTAGGTGTGCCACCGAGGTATCTACGTTGGCGAGCATAATAGTAGGGTCCCACCGGTTATTGCGGCTGACGTGTTCATACAGGCTGATCCAGTCATTGACGTCTTCCCCATCTTTGCCCAAGAATACGCCAGGATCCCGGGGAGCGGGGAGAGTGATGTAGGTCGTCGAGGTGGCAGCAGGTGACGGAGCCGGCGGAGTCGGGTTGTCGTCGCCGGGAGCCATGAAGGAAGGCTCGACGTACCGTCCACTGTGAAGCTCTGTGACGAGGTACAGGGAACGTCCACCTCCACCAGATATGTTACGTAGGAAGACACAGACAAAAAGCTATGTACAAGTATATTTACAAGAAAATACGCTGCGCTTGGCCAAGAGGCAACAGCCCGCGCTAGCTTCTAATCATCGTCGTCGTCTTCTTACTGCTCGGCTCTTCGTCATTGGAAATACTATCCCGTAGCAATATTGTGCGCCGCAACTGACGGAAACAAGTCTGCTTGATAGCGGCGGTATGCACATGTCATCGTCAATAACACGTAAGGCTTGGCGATGGCTGTCTTCGAAGGATTCACATTTTAATCAAACAGGCGGCGTGCAGTGGCATGTGGACTTCCCTGGTAGCCAGCTGGACGATGAGGACAAGAACGATAAATGTGTCCTGGCTCTCCACAATTATAACACAGTGGTCGCCGATCTTCAGTGCGCCATATATCGGTCTTGCATAGCTGGGGACACCTTACAAGTTCCCGTTGGGCCCAGGCTGCGACAGGAGGCTCAACGGTACTGCGACGGTACTGTGGTGCCGGTATGGAAAACAAGGGGCGACAAGCAGTGTCGGCATAGCTGTATGCGTTCGGCTGGTATGGCAGCTCGGAAGGCAATGGACGACGAACTGCATCGGCGTAGGTGTAGGCGTTAGGCTGGTATGACATCTTAAGACATGGCTTGGAAGGGTCAAACACCTGTAGGAGTTCCTGGCGCACAACTTCAGTGACGGAGGCAACCGTGAACTCCTGTGGCGGCGGTGCATGTGCTGATGGTGCGTGCCTCGCGTTCTACTTTGCAATTTCCTTGTGCACAATCTGTTGGATCAGTTAGCGTAAGCAGGTCTTAACGCCATGGCGAGTGCTGCGGCTCATTGTCAGTGCCCCAGCGACCAAGCGATCGTACTGTTGGTACCGTTGCTGCAGCGCCTGCTCAATTGCCGTGGCCTACTTAATGAGCTCGTCCATGGTTGTTGGCAAATTGCGCACAAGGCCAGCGAACAGCTGTTCTTTGACATCTCGCATGAGATGGCTCACCTTCTTTGCCTCGGACATGTTGGGATCTGCGCGGCGAATGCCATATCTTCTGCAAACATGGCGACACCTTCATTTGGCTGTTGGATACGTGACTCAAGCAGGCGTTGTGCATTTTCACGTCATTTGTCTTCCCAAATGCATTGAGTAACCAATGGGAAAACTCGTCCCACATCGTCAAACTTCCCTCGGAGTTTTGAAACCAAGTCCTTGCACTGCCTTCAAGGGTGAAATAGACGGTGAAAAGCTTCTGGTCGGGGCACCAGTGATTACATCTAGCTATCCGTTCATATTGCTCAAGCCAGTCTTTTGCATCTTCATGCATGTCACTGTGAAAAGGGTCGGGAACCCGAAGGTTTGGGACCGTTACTTGTGTTGGGCTGCCTGATAGTGCCGTTTCTGGAGTTGGGGTGGCCATTGACAGAGCTGATCCTTGTAAGAGAACAAATTCTTGGCTCAAATGTAGCAGGCGGCTGTTCGTGCGGTGTACAGGTGTCTCGACGTGTGAGTGTCTTGTAGGGCTGGATGCAGGGCTGCTTGAAGGAGTACCGATCATGAGGCGATGGTACCCAGCACCTTCACCAGTGTCGCAGGTCATAAAGCACAGGGGCTTTATTGCAGCAAGTAGCAGTACCGCACTGTACTCGAGAAGGATGTGGGGGATGCAGGCCAGCACAAAAGAACGTCTTTTTTCTATTCTTTATCGTGCTCGTACTCTTGAGCTACCCGGTTGTAGTCTTTGTCGTCGTCAGGGTGTAGTTGGTCCAAATAGTGATGCAGCAATATCAACAATTACACAGTAACCAGCAGATTGTCTGCTAATAGCTATATATTTGCTAATCATCTCTAAAGGATAGATGCGCCGACAATTTTATTTCGTTCATTCCAGCAGTTCATTTCAGTTGGACGTTAGCACTGTTTTTAGCTTTTGTGGTTCAAATTGCAGCACTTTGCTCACACACAACGTCCAAGGAGGTTGTCCGAAATGAGCTATGTGGTGTCAAATGTGCGCAAAATAATGAGACTGGTGCCGTTAAATAATGCTTATACCTGGCAGGATCAGTGGAAGATCCAAAGTTATTTGATTTTTCATATTAGCGGGGGTTATATTAATGTGCCTATAAAATGTGCCTGCACAGGGTAATTGGGGATCACTGCGAGAGGCATTCATCGAGCAGTTGACGAGCATTAAGATAATGGCAGCAAGAGATGTGAGCAGGCACCCTTCCAAAGTAGGGCAATACTCCAGATGATGCACGCCTAGTAAACTTGGAACAGCTTCATAGAGTGCAAATTTCAGGGACATTTGGACAAAACAGCTCATTTTCAACCTAGCCCTTTCCAGAAGTTGTACCCATTTGACCACACACATTTGCAACCAAAAGAGAATGGACAGCGCACGCTAAGACAAGTTTCTTAGCAGCAGTCTAGGCATACAGTCTAATTTGCTGTGCAAGCACTAAAGGGCACACGTCCCCATATGCCATTTAGACAGCAGGCCTCGGTTGCGAGTGTGCTTATTCCTGCATCAGCAGTTTATCAGCAAACAGAGGTAATCTCTCCCTTCAGAGCTTCACTGACAAGGATAATACAAACAGGACTAAGCAGGGGGGGGGCGCTGAGAAGGCGATGCATCAAGTGCTCTGTCTTCCTGCGCATTTAGTACTGGAGGTTCCATAATCTCAAATTTCTGATACGCTCGTTGAAGCAAAAGGCAGATGAAGCATTTGCTCCCCACTGCTTGCGCTTTTCATGATAGCGTTTTCCCAGTGTAGTTGACACCATCAGCCACGGGGGCGGAGTGGATGCGAAACGTGGCTATCTTTACTTCGTACCACCATGAAGGTGTCGTCCAGGCAACGTGAAATCGTATCTGTCGTCGCGTACTCTCTAATTCAACAAAAATTTTACTCATCTGAATTTGCTTTTTCTTATAGCTGATAATTCGGAAAATCTTGCAGGCCCTTCTGTGTAAGAAAAATCCCAAGGCATACAGTTTACGCTTGTTACGACGGACCCACGTACAACAGACTTTCGAATATAACGGACCATATTTCAAACTTAGTTTGGTCTGCCCATTTTATTAATGCAACGAAGTTTGCTTTTAACAGACCGTGCTACAATGGACGATTGGCTACAGCGGATGAAATTAGCGGCAATTTTTGTGAGATTCGGGCATATAAAATGGCGTTTTGCCATGTCTGCACGGGCTATCAACTGATTTGCGAGGGTCAGCTGATGATTGCTGCTCAATATCTTGCGCGCGAGGGAGGAAAGCAAGGTGGAAGTGTGCCGTCTGTCACAAGCGAGGTACGGGGAAAGAGTGGGGGGGTCTACTCCGGTGGCTGCTGTTAATGGCACGGCCGCGTGGGTGCTGTATCTTGAAAGCGATCTGCGATGTGGACAACATGCACCCAGTGCCGGTAGCTTCGCATGTGCTGTGCTTTCGACGTTTAGTTTGCGTTGAGGTGAGAGACAGCACGAAGGTAAATTCGCCCGCTACTGCTGCTGCGCTTATCTTGCCTAATTTGCTACCGCAATCGATGCTTTGCCTTTCGGGCAAAACTGCGACATTTTTGTTTGTTTTTTACTTCGGACGTTCATCACTCACTCTTTGCGATAAAGTTGTTAGACATCGCGACGAAAGTTTTGGAACTGAGGCGTCTCGGATATTACGGACTTCGTATAAAACGGACATTTTTTGTCCAATTATCAGGGTCCATTGCAACGAGTCGACTGTATAATGAAACAAATGGCCCATTTTGCCAACTTTGTTACACTGATGTTTAACCGTATACAAAGCAATTATTTCATAGGAAGCCGTGCAGATCAACCACTGCACTTCAGAACGCTGTCTCTGTGACCACACCACTCGCATAGCTCCCACAGCATTGCCCGGCATGTGTGAAACTGAGTGCAGAATACAGGGACAAGCATGTTTTTTCTTTCTTTTTTTTTTACTCCTTGGGTGCAGTTCTGGGTCCCGTGCAATGTGACACTTTAGTCCATATGCACTAGCTTCATTTTCTAAGCTGTGTGTGGGGTAACGTTCACCGTGTACCTTGTTCTGCACGCTCCCAACCCTCACCTTGGCGGGCACTTCTTCCGCGCCGAGCAGCAGGTTATCCGAGAACTGCGACGAAGCCCTCAGGTTGCCAACCGATGTCGGTCTGGTTCCGGGCACAAAGCCCCTGGTGCGTGGTCGCAGTGTCGGCGGGGTCTCTGGATCTGTCTGAGTGCATGCCTGTGAACACATGACTAGCTCAGTTTGTGCTGTCCTGCCATCTGTTGATGACCAAGTGCCATCAGTTGGGCTGTATGGCAGAGCAGCATGCTAACAAATTCACAGTGTAAAAAGACGAATGCAGAGAAGGAGAGAGAGAAAATAGAGCAAGGATAGGAAAAGGCAGAGAGGCCAATAAGACAGGTATTTGGTTTGCTACCCTACAACAGAATAATGCAAAGGGAGAAATAGAAAAAAGAGCACGGAGGAGGGTGCGCAGGACTGCAAATGGCCATTCATGCCGGTGCACTTCAAAGGCTATACTAGTGCACAAATAACCTTATGCACCAGCAACAGACATGGTCATAATAGTTGGATGAAAGACACGAAAAGTACCGACTCCTAATTGGGGTGCGAATAACTCGTACTCCTTCCTGCATCCGCTTTTTAAGCCTCCTATTGTAACCACAGTTGATTCAGTACCACTCGGGAGCTCCTGTGCCCTCTGCCATGTGGTGTACGCTGGCTTGTGTGTGTGCCCAAATCAATATACCTGGGATTGTGCAACATACACAACCAGCACTGCTTTAGTAGCCATCAAAAACACAGGTGAAGAGAGACGGAAGCAGGCAAAGTAAATCTTTGGGCAGTGCTCCTAAAGGTACTTGTTGCATTGCCAGAGACCGAGCAGATGCCAATTGCACTCAACCCGTGCTGCGCAGGAACTTCCCTTATTCCAATGTATCGTATGTACATATAGTACAGTTAGAATTAGTGCCACCTCTTGGTAAATGTTTGAGGTGGATTATGGCGAGGGCACCTAGTGTTAGTATGGGTTACTACAGTCTAGCCCATATCACAAACATGTGCATTGCTTTCTTATAAAGGTTAGCCTTTTAGCATCATCTTCATCGCCGTATGTCCTCGTGCGTCATATTCACCAGCACTGTGCATGTGCACGTGGCTTGAGGCAGGGAGCGTGCTTTCGTTCTCGATCAGGCTGGCTGCCACAGCCGCCTTACTCGCCACTTTGCCTTCGCTCTTCCTTTAATAAATGTGGGGACGACGGCACAGCTTGTCAGCTGCCGTCATGTCATCCTTGCAGTTTACGTCCTCACATAAGCTAAGCACCAGCGCAGTCTCTCTCTCACACCGCTATTCTGTTCGCACTCACATTTTGCCGTCCATGACACAAACCGAATTGCATAACAGTCTACTTGGGGGATTTGAAATGCTTCGAAGGCCATAACTTGAAAGACAACATAGTGTCGGATGTGGCTGCAATGCCTCCCGTGCAAGTCGTGCCTCGTGGCATATACTGCACAGGACTGTGACCATTATTTATGCCACAAATTGGATTAAATGCATGGCCCACAGTATATGTAGACGCAGCTATGGAAAGCACGCTTCTAGAGTGCTGCTTGTGCACTGTGGTCCAATTTTCGCTGAGCAACACAACAAAATATCTTAGTCATTCTTTGTCAAGAGCTTAAAGGCCAATTGCAACAAAATTTCACTTTAGCCAAATACGTTATAATGAGTACCATGTGCCACTGAATGAATCTTGGCAAAGCCCCGCAGTGCTCATAATTATATATATTGTCTATATATACATATAGAGAGAGATATGTCTATATATAATATAGAGAGAGTACCCTTTAATCAAAGGCAGAGATTTTAGCCGGCATACAGACATCACTGACATGCTGCTCTGCATGGGCAAGGGAATTGGGGAAAGAAAAGGAGGAGAGAGGGCAAAAAAAAAAGTAAAAGAGAATGGGCACTGAGTTTTCCGACTCGTGGGCAACGGCGTGCTACGGTAAAGTCCTTCAGTGTATGCACTGTCCCACAATGAGGTGACAGAATTAGCTGCGTGAAAGGTACATAAGGGTGACAGAGTAGAACTAAAGTTTGTCAAGTTGACCAATGTTTTATAAGCATGTGAATAAAAAGTTCATCACACGCCTCTGTCGTGTGAGGCAGGTTAAAGGGCCTAAGATACAGTCAAACGACAAAGGTCTCTGCGTAAGCGGATGCATGCAATGTTCATAGATTGCAAGCTCGTCGGCACACGCTCGACACTCAAACAGGATATGCTACACGGTTTCCTTTTAGCCACGGTTGTTGCAGTGTCGACTTGTGACTTGACCGAAGCGGTACCGTAACCCATTTCCATAGGCGGTGTTCAGGCAAACACTATGATATAGAGTTTCCAAATGGCAAGGAATGTTGGATGGGAGTCTGGATCTGAGATTTGGGTCGATTGAGTAAAGGAAAGGGTAATGCTGGGTTGGCAAGCTCCACAGCTGGTCCTTTTCTTTGGAAGGAAATCTTTTAGCTAGTCGGGAAGCTTAAGATCTAGTGAAATAAACCCGCTTATAGTTTTGGTGTTGAAGACCTTTGCGTGCCGCTTCACCTGCTTTTTCGTTGGCCGGAATACCTCAATGATCAGGTGTCCATTGAAATTTGATACAGTGGCCTGATGCAATGGCCAAGGGATGTAAGTACGCAATGTCGAAAGAAACAGGCTGATGATTGTTTTTTTTTTTAACAGACTGCACGATGTTTGTAGTGCTCCCTTAGAGTCAGTGAAAATCGCCCATTGATCAAGCGCTTGGCACAGTATATAGAGGACAGCTTCTTTGATACCGTGAAGCTTTGCTGTCGTTGAGGATGTCCTCCGTAGCAGCCGCTAAGAAAGCATTTGTCCTGTTGAGGGCACGTGAAGACCACGGGAGGAAGTCTCCCGAATGGTTGAGGCATCAGTGTTCACACACACACACACACACACACACACACACACACACACACACACACACACACACACACACACACACACACATACATGTATGTATACACATATAGTCTTCTTATTAGAAGCCTTCAAAGAACACCTAAGCAGACAATGGGTGCACCTAGGGGTTGCTGCCAATATTACACAAGTCCTAGCATGCCATCTTTGAGACTTTTCAGCGAATCACAGGCACTGGGCTCGCACCACCGTGCCTGGAAAATGACAGAGACCAATCAGAGTTCGTAGTTATCCGAACGTCTCGACAGCGCTTCGAAGCAGCTGCAGTATTTATGCTAGGCAGCAGACGCAGGTACATGCGATTGCGCACAGCTGTACTGGACTATGCACTCACGCTCAGTCTGACCGTGTTGCGTTGTGCAAGGCTTTGTGCTGCACAGGCTTGACTGACGGACAGTAGCCAAATACAGATTGCGTATTTTGAAGCACTGTCAATAGCAAATGTGTGGTATGGACTTATTTAGGAGGTCATGCCGAGGATCTGCATGTTAGGTCATACGTCACTTTCGGCAAGCGGTAAGGACTGTGTGGTTTCAGCTTCAGTGTCAAAAATGGCTAGTTTTGCTGGCATTTTCGGGACACTTCCGCTCGTATATTAAACATAAAATCTTGCAAAGAGGCTCTTCTATACCTACATTATCTTAAACTACATTTCTTACTCTGCCCAAATTTCATTGAAGTTGGCCTTTAAAGCCGGGTGCACATTCACTTGCTAGCTGTGTTTAATGTCCATAAGGACATAAACATGACAAACAGGCACAATAAAATGGCAGCAATAATAAAGACACTCAAGGCAATCTTTTTCACTAGTGGCTCTGGCAGCTTTGGTTTGTTGGCGCACGTCTCCTTTTCGAGCCTGGCCACGGCTGTGCATCGCTGTCAGCGTGGCAAAGCATATATACACAGACTTAGCCCCGTGTCTTGGAGGTAATTTGCTGCATGCATGCCAAGGGTGGGCATGCCAAGATGGCGTGGCATCGTGCGCACTGTCTTTATGCATGTTTACTACCGGAGACTGCGTAATCTCAAGTTTCGGACATGCACTGAAGTGAAAGGCAGAAAAAAAAATTAGCTTCTCACTGCTGCGCTTTTCATGACGGCGTTGTCCCACTATTGGAACCACTATCACCACTATCAGTCGCAGGAACAGAGTGGAGCGAAAGCGTGGCTGGCTTTGCTTCGAACTGTGATGGGAGGATACCGTCTACACGGCACAAAACTGTACCTTTCATTGCCAACTAAAATTCAACAAAATTGATTTTTTTTAATGATAATTAGGACAATTTTGCAGCCGCTTCTGTGTAAGCAAAATTGATTGGAGACTGTACTTATTAGCGTGAAAGGTGGAATTCTAATATATAAAGAAATTTGAGATAAAGCGAATCGATGATTTTATTGGCTTCATCATATCGAGGTTTAATTGCAGCTGCAACTAACAAAAAACGAGCCCCTCAGTTCACGTTCTCATTCATTATCAGTACAAATATCAGCTAAAGTATTTACGAGTTAAGTTATTACAAAAATGCGAGACTTACAAATTTACACGACAAAAATCAAGATAATTCCACCACTGCACCCTCCATTACGAACTACAATTGAGGAAAACAGACAGTGGAGTTCATGATTCAGGGACACTGCAAACAATAAGGCAGACCTCATAGGAGGGCTTGTCCACAGGCCTTGACGAGAATGTGGGCACCTTGGGCAAGTCCGTACTGCAAGGCAGAAAAAAAATAAGATGGCACTCTCGCAGCGCAATTCCACATTATACAGTCAAACCCGCTTTGAACCGAGAGGCTTACGGGATAAAAATAGCAGCTAATTCCGTGTGCCCAAATTCGCCCTCAACAAACTTTTGCGATGTGGTCGTTATATATGAATTTGTTCTCCAGTCAAGGAAAGAAGCAAGGAAGGATTTCTTCACTGCAAAAGGGAATCAATAGGCCTATCCACCTGACACACACCAGCACATGTGGGAAAACTACAGTTAAACCTCAATATAACGAAATTCTTGAGCGTTTAACTTTTCATAACCTCTTGCCCATAAAACACCATGTATTTAGAATTTCAATATAACTTAGTGTGTTTGTATGCGATTTCAATGTAACGAAATTTCACTGCCGCCGCAAAGGAATGAGGAGACAATAAATGGAGACTTCTGTGGATGCAGATGGTCATATGGTTGAATTTCAAGTGGCTGCTTGCAAACGCACCTCTGAAATTGTGTGCCACGTGACAAGAGCGACTGCTGAAGTGGAGCCACATCATGTTTCGTGTAAAGTCCAAGTGCGATAAGATCCTTTCATGCTCCACACACTGTATGCTTTAGGTGAGAGTGAAAGTGTGTGAGGGTGAGACAAGATGGTGGCTTCATGAATGCCGCCTTCCGATGCGAGCAAAGAGAGGGGTGGAGCTCGTTTGCAGTAATTGATAAAGCACACTTAAGGGGGCGGGGACTAAGTTCTCGCACATATTAATTTCTTGCAGGGCGTTTCGGCCCTGGCTGTGCATGGCTTAAGCGCGGATGCCCGCATACGCAGCCGTGCACCCTGCTTTAGAGGTAATCTGCTGCGTGTCCGAAGAGTGGGCGTGCCGAGACGGCGTGGCATCATGTAAGCTATCTTCGCATGCATTTAACATGGGAGATTGCGTAATATCTAGTTTCGGTGACCCGTTCCAATGAGAGGCAGACAAAGCATTCGCTCCCCACTGCCGGTGCTTTTCGCGACAGCGTCGTCCCAGTGCGGGCAACGCCACCAGCCACAGAGGCAGAGTGCACAAGAAAGCGTGGCCGGCTTCGCTAAATTCGTACCACCGAAAAGATATTGTCGACGTGCATGGCTTGACACCGTACCATTCGTCGCCGACTCCCAAATTTATCAAAATGAATTGTTTTCTCGTTCAAATTTGCTTTTTTACGATTGCCCGATAATTCGGAAAATTCTGCGGCCCCTTTCCATGCAAGAAAAATTGATTGGTGACTGTACTTATTAGCGTAAAAGATCAAATTTCAATGCAATGAAATTTCCAATTCTACCGACTTCGTTATATTAAGGCTTAACCGTAGTTGCACACGTGCAAGTGACCCAACGGCACCTCAATTCAATACGCTTACGATACACTTCTGGCAAGAGTCTGAGCCTTCATCTTGGTAGACAGGCACAGCACAAGATGACACACAAGAGTGCACAACAACAATCTTGCCCTGTCACATGTGCTGTCCACTAGTTCTTATGTGTTGTCTTATTGTGTGCCATTTCCACCATGATGAACCTGTACCAACTAAGCCAGTAACAAGTCCTATACAGAGGATTCGCTCGTGAATGCTCGAAATAAATGCATAAAGAAATAATAAATAATAAATCTCACGAATGCTGCATTTCCAGTATGCAGTAGCTCTGTGATGGTGTCAGCAGATTGCCAGAGTCGATGTATCTACTGTCCAGTTCGTTATGAAGAACTAATATTACATTACAGCCGGCTTCCGTTAATTCGATCCCGATGGGACCGACAAAACTGGTCGAATTAAGCGGCAGGTCAAATTAACCAAAAGGCAAAAAGAAAAAAGAAGAAGCCGTTAACTCAGCAGTATTTCCCTTTCAAATTACCGTATTTACCCGAATGTAACGCGACCCCAAATGTAACGCGAGGGTCGACATTGCGAGGGCGAAACCAGGAAAAAAAAGAACACGATTGTAACGCGAGGGTTGACTTTGCGAACGCACAAGATCAAAGAAGCAAAAACGTGAATGTAACGCAATAAACCGAAGCTATAGAACACGAATGTAACGCAGGAAACAAACTATAGGAAAAGTCGAGAGCAGCTTTATTGAAGTACCTGCAAACTATGCCTAATCTTCATCCTCACTGATGTCGCCGTCGTACTCACAGCTGAACTCCACTTTGTCACTAGTTGTTTCCCACAGCAGATTGTCCTTACTTCCGTCGAGGGCATTTAAAATAGAACTCTTCTTAAAAGCGCGGTAGACTGTTTCATGAGACAGCCCGTACCAAGCAGGTGAAACCCACTGGGCAACAGCAGATGCACTCGGGCGTTTCAGTCTCCCTGCAGGTGTTGAGGTAGATCCACATTCAATCCAGTCCCCATACAGCTGCCGCAAGCGATCCTTAAATGGCTTGTTCAAGCAAACATCCAAGGGCTGAAGAATGGACATCATTCCAGCCGGTATAACAACCAAATGCGTTTGGTCACGCTGCAGCTTTTCTTTCACGCCGGGTGTGGGCTAGGTGACCTCGAAAAGAATCCAGCGCCAATATTGATTCTGGATGCAGCAATGCACCTGTCCTTCGGTCCCAAATGCTGGAAATCCAATCTACGACGAGTTCCGAGTCCATCCAGCCTTTTTCATGGCAGCGTACGACAACATTGTTCAGAAATGTTTCTTTTGGGATAGTCTTCCGGCGAGAAATTATGAAGGGAGGGAGCTTGCGACCATCAGCCAAACATGCGAGCATAACTGTTATCCTATTCTTTTCGTTTCCAGTGCTTCTAATTCGAAGTTCGTGTTCACCAGACTTGTGCACTGTCCTAACCATCGGCATATCAAGGTACACGGGGGTTTGGTCCGTATTCCCGATGCGTCCAAGTGGCATGTTGGTAGAACAGCGGAGATCAATGACATACTGCTGAAACGCGAGAAGTGTCGACTCGAAGTCCTCAGGTAGTTTTTGACAAATTGAGGTAGTGCGTCAAAGGGAAAAACTGGCCCTTCACATGAACGTCTGTATCCAGCTGCGTGATGCCTTGAATTGGTTTGGCGCCAAACCCGCGTCTTGTGCAAGTTCATGTGCTTTGCACTGAAACATTTCAATGCTTACACTAAGAAGCCGGGAGCGTTGTTCACCAACGAAGTCCGTAAGACGACGCTCCAAATCCAGGAACTGGCCTTTTTTGGGCCCACAGAAACCTTATGTATGACTGTTGCAATTGAACAACTCCTGGCGATGCTTCCTCCACCCCATCATGGTCGATTCGTTGATGTCCAGGCTTTTTGTGGCCGCTTAGTTACCAACTTTTTCGGCGAGTAGAATAGCATTGCGTTTGAAGCCAGCAGTATACTGAGTGCGAGAGCACGCCATTTTGGATGTAGGCACATTAAGCAGGCAGGAACAGACCAACATGCCGAAGCGCTGAACAGACAATGCGGCTATGCACTGCCTGAGGAGTCGGTGGCGTAGGTCCTGTGGTACTATCGTGGAAACAAGTGCCCAGGACCCGCTGCCAGTGGCCCAAATGAATCGCTACGTCACTAGAATCACCTAGTGGTGAGAAAAAGGCCCATCCATTTCGCGCACCAATCATTCGACACTCACGCAGGCGTTTGGTCCCTCCAAGGTGACTCGTCCCTGGCGCGCTCTCGTTGGTGTCGTTTGCTCTGCCTTTTTCGCGACTCACCCTGGCCCTGATTCACGTATTGGTTGACCGCTGAATTTGGAGCGCGCGATTTTGAAGGAGCAGGTCAATCGACATACATGTAAATGCGGCACATTAAGCGAGCTTAATAATGAGTGTTTGGTGCCATTCTTAGCATTTTTATACCTGGTATTCGAACGCGGGATGTGACTTTTCACTTTTATTTTTGGTAAAAAAACTCGTATTACGTTCAAGTAAATATGGTAGTTACGCCGCAGTAGAGCCATGAATGAAGCATACCAAGTGGGAAAGTTGCCACTGTTACGGGACATAGCATGTGTTCCTCAATTTAGAGACGCACATGCACCATCCCAGGTTACAGTACAAGTACAAGATGCCTAATAAGTTTGCTGGCATGCCTTCAGAGCTTTAGACAGACCTCCATTCTTTTGTTGGCTTTAAGTATCCCCTTGCCTTTCAATATTTTACATCTTACCACCTCCTTTTCCCTAACTTTCCAGAAACATGGATGGCCTTTCTCCACTTCTCGATGCACTGCACCTGCGTATAATTAAGGAACGCATACTATGTCTTGCAACAGTGGCCCTTTTCTATTCTTGATATGCTTCACCGCATAACATGCTGTATTGAGGCAAAGCTGACCAGTTAATTAGAATGATCTTCCACAGACTGATTTTAAGATGGAAATAACGGAAGCTTGGGTCTGTAGAAATGCATGAGCAGCAGCCGGAATCTACGGTCAAGATCGAATTAACCGTAAAAATCAAATCTGCCGGAGTCGAATTAATGGAAATCTACCGTAGTACTGTCGGTCAGTAAGTTTTGCGCTTTCGATATAAAGGATAATTTGCTTTAACTAGGTTCATTATATTCGGGTTAGACTAAGACATTTGGTCACGGATGTAACTGCGTTCCAGAGCAAGCAAGTGCAATAAGTTTTGCCACAATACATCAGTGTTATGCAGCAAATAATAAGGATGCTGCAAACGCAGTTATATCGATCCACATGTTTTACCAAGGTTCAACTGTAAATAATTCTAAGCTGGAGAGCATCATTCAAGCCAGAGCCTTTTTTTCTCTCTCACGCAAAGTCCATTGGGTCCAGGCTGGAGGAGAGCGATATCTGGTCAAACTTGCTGCCCAGCAAGTCCGCCTGAGCCGACGCCGCAGTGGCAGTAAAGCCTCCCCGCGGTGGCTGCGACCGACTGGGCCGCCGGGGTGGAGTGCGGTGCAGGGGGGCCGCTCTCTCCTCATCCGCAAGGGAGATCAGCTCCTCCACAGTGTCCGACACGTCATCTGCAACGGTGGAGGGCGCACGCAGCCTGCAAGCAATGCACACACTGTTAACACATCGTGTTATGTGCAGTGCTGCACCGCACTGTACTGTGAAGTTGCTGCAACATTGCTTTCTGCAGCGATTATTAAACAGTACTTTGTTTCGCTATGTTTGCAAAGTCACGCTGCCATTTACAACTGTACCCACCATCCACAAGACCCCGAAGAGAGCTTACATTATGATAAGTAAGATTATTTCAGTGGAATATTGTTAGTTCTAACTGTGAGAATTCTGAAGTTTGGTTAAAATAAAGTGAGGTTCCAACTAACAGCAGCTCTTTCAAAGTCTTTGACACAGTTTGTGGGTTAATTACCGCACAACAATCCTGTCAGATGTGCTTGAACACACACAGGCAGAGGCTGCTACAATAAGACACATGATGGCCTTAGCACATTGTGGAAAATTCACCCTTAAAAAATTTGATGTTTAGCAAGGAAAAAAAATTTGTACTGATTGACAATAATTTGTGCGAAACAGGCACTAGCACTGGAAGGCCAAATGTGGTAATAATAGCGCACCATGTACAGGGCTGTCCAGTGTCGGCGTAAAAATGTGTAACATGCCGCTTGTGCTGAGCAATTTGCGAGTCATAAGCACTGCGTAGCACAGACTCGGTGCACTGTGAAAGCACGAACAGCAGCACAAGTGGAGCTTGCGCCAAGTATGCTAGGGTCCAGTACTTTGCAATTTGTGAAATCCTCAGTCATCGTCATTGAGATTTTCATTTTCTGGCACCCATTCTGTAATTTGACACAAAGGATAAAAAGGGAGTACTGAGGCAAAGCCACCACTCTGAATGCTTGTCCCACGACATTCTTGTCACGTGCTTTTATGTTGTTCCCACTGTTGTTCAACAACATATTCTACCGAAGCCATTTGGCGGGCCTTCTCTTCTAGCTGCGCATTCACCTTATCGCGGTCGGCCGGTGAACTAAGGTGGCATGCTCCACTTCGACGGTCGACGCCTGGCGCGACGGAAGTGGCTTGCCAGGCGTCGACTTGATCCGGCATGTGTCGCCTACCTGCTCCAACCGCCCGACGGCAAAGCCCATGTTGCCTTGGCCCTGCATAACACATGCCATGCCAAAGCAAACACCGAGTTTACTAACACGCATACTTCCAATGGACCAAGCAGCAAATTAAAGAGATTGTGCATCGAAAGCTTCCGGGCACTGATCGTACATTGTGCATTGTGACTGGATGAACGCACCATGCTGCAGAAATACAAGCAAATTGTCTCTAATGCCCAACAATCAGATTCCGGGGAATTCGAGCTTTTGTCTCTCCCAGCACTGCATCCGGTCACTTACTTTGTTTTTCCCCATAATGTACATGTTTGAGATTCTACGAGAAGGAGAATGTGTTCCACAGCTACAAAATATCCATCCGTTCACTTTGAAGATTCAAGTTGAAGTATTAAAGACGAAAATTTCAGTTATGACCGCATTTATTTTTGTAAAGTGGTTATCAGTAGCAATTTTGCACGATCTCTGAACCTGAACTGCAAAATATCCATCCGTTCACTTTGAAAAGATTCAAGTTGAAGTATTAAAGGCGAAAATTTCAATTATGACCGCATTTATTTTTGTAACGTGGTTATCAGTAGCAATTTTGCACGACCTCTGAACCTGAACTGCAATATATCCATCCGTTCACTTTGAAAAGATTCAAGTTGAAGAATTAAAGACGAAAATTTCAGTTATGACCGCATTTATTTGTGTAACTTGGTTATCAGTAGCAATTTTGCACTACCTCTGAACGTACTGCTGAATACCGTGCGTCAAAAACCCAAACTTTCAGTTTGAGTTGTGTCATTTTTTTCATACCTACATAAACACTTTCTTTTTCAGTGATATGTTTTAGTACACTCTTAAAAACATGTAATCTTTACCTTGCTGATATATTTGGACAGATTATAAAGAAAAAAGCAAGCTTGAACTTGTAATACCTTTGACTTCACATCGCCACGGATATCAAATCAGCATGTGGCTCGACGCAAGTAACGCAAATGCAGGGTAAAGGGTAATTACTGTGCGCAAGCGACATGAAGCGTGCTTCATTGGTGTGTCTTTTCAACTTATGTTTGGTTGACCATGGCCCAAATACGTATATACTAGGCGGTTGCGTACTGAAATTTAGAGCTGTGCTTCTGACTACTATTCATGCTACGCTTGCTTGCCTTGCAGAGCGCTTATAGAAATGTCCCGAGGGCAACGTTTTGGTCGTTCACTTTCAGACATGCTTGCATTGCTTGGTTTCTAGCACACGTCCTCAAGTGTCAGAGATATTTCTTTTTTGCAATGGTTATCTCGAAACTCTCTAGCGGCATTATGTTTTTGGCACTTTCGTGGTGTGAGAAGCTGCCTGAGCAATTTACCTATCAAGATGAGCAGTCCATCTCGAGATTCTGCTTGTGTGGATTTTCTTTTAGTAAATATATTTAAAGGCAGCTAGAAAGTACTTGCTTTCTATCTTGAATCTCCTGGCCCCAAAAGCAGGTTCTGGCATGCATAGGTCAGCATTGTGGGAGAATACTCACTCACTCGCCATAATTTTTCCAGGCCCTGCACTCACTAGCGCGTTCACACTCCCCTCCGCTCACGCCTTTCAAATGAGTGCGAGCGAATGCGAGCGAGTGTGCTGCCCTCTGCCGCGCGCAATTCGTATATATTCAGACTGAAGCTTCCAGTTTAGCCCCTACTACATCTGTAGTGCGAGAAGGGACTGTCTTCGGGCCAGTTTTATTTTTAATATACATAAACGATTTGTCTTCCCAATTACATGGTAACATCCATCTATTCACTAATGATTATTTTTCGTACCGTGAAATTATTTCCAGCGATGATTACCGTATACAAAATTCTACATTTCTTGGTGTCAGGAGTGGCAGATGACTCTAGATGCCCAAAGTAATGCTAACAGTAAGTAAAAAGAAAGATTTCTGATTTTACTTACGTTATTAATGACACACCTCTCACTTGTGTATTTCAGGGCAAATATTTAGGTGTCACTTTAACATGCACTCTGCGATGGGAAACCCATGTTAACAACATAACCTCAAGTGGAAATCAATGTATATGCTGAGCACCAAAGCGACTCATCTTTCTGAGAAGATGCCGTCGTCTTGCGCCAGGAGATAATCTGCTCGTCTACAAAATGCTTGTTCGACCAGTGCTGGAGTATGCATGTATTGTTTGATTTACGTACACAAATTAACTCATAAGAGGGGATGCAGAGGAAGGCAATGAGGTTCATTTATATTAAATACAAGTTAATGGATTCATCGACTGAATTATTAAAAAGAGCAGATTTAATAACACTGCAAAGTAGAGTAAAACTAGCATGACTAAAGTTTTTGTTTCAATTTATGCATGGTGACAAAACCATTGACACCTCCGTATGAAGTTGTTCTATGTCAACACACCACAAGCACTCTAGAACACCTAATGAATACACCTTTAACTCAAATTGCTTTAAATATTCATGTTTCCTTAAAACAATTAGAGGACGGAATGAACTTAGTCCTTCGATTACTAATGCTTTATATTTAAATAATTCCATGACTTCAAGCAGCCACCAACTTCAACCGCGTTCGCTCGAAGCATTGCCCCTCGTTGTTCACTGAGGAGGGAACAGCACGTAGACATAAAACACACTGATTTATTACATTGCTATGGGCGAGCGAACATTAAGCAGCAGAGCATCGTAGTGTATGCCAGCAACAACAAAAGTTAGAAGCATTCTTATCTACAGAGCAGTGCGTTCTTTTTTATATCCCTTACGGGGTGCTGTCTTCTCAGCACTGAAATCTGGAACAAACAATTCCAATGTGTCTTCATGCTTTGAAGGGCGCATTGGCATTATTTGTGTAGTCGCGCCTGGCATGCCCTCCATTTGGTGTATTTGAATGAAAAAAAAAAAGCTATTGAGCGCCGTAGCACACGTGCATAAAAAATGTGCCACGGGCACAGGCAAAAGCAAAAGCAAAAGCAAAGAAGAACACTGTGCACATGACATGGGGGGTGAGGTGGGGGAAGCGGGTAGTGAGCTGGACAAGTCGCCATAATAATTTTTAAAAAGCTGCTTTGGAGAGAAGGTGCCACACGGCTGCTGTTCCTGTTGCCCTGACGACGCAGACCTGTCCTGTTTACTCGCACGTCCTGTGTTGCACTGTTTTTGTTTTTATTTTAAACAACCATGCGCGCCGCAACTTTCCTAAAGTATTGCCCGCCTGAAAGGGCCTTAACTGAAGGGCGCCTTGGCGCTAGTGTCGAAAAGAACAACTGCATTGACTCGACCAATGGGATCCATGCGGAGATTCACATGATGGTCTGAACACGAGCACGGTTGGAGTGATCTAGAATCATCCATGCCTGGAATACTGGGAGAGTGTCCAGAGCGTCGGCTCCCGCGTAAGGCTTTTGCGGGGAACTGCCGCGCCACTGCTGTGCCGGAGCCGTGGGCTTTCTGCACTAGGGAAGTGGAAAGCAGGGGCGTCTGCTACGCGCTGTAGTTTTCTTGCGTTCAGTTTCTATGCAAGACACTTGGAGGCTATTTAACTTCAACTGTGCGGTACGGTGTGGAACTTATCCACCTGTAAGCGTTGTCTTAGTGCTGGAGCAGCAAGATAATGGAAAAATCATGTGTCGGACAGCATCAGCGCGGCCTAGTTCCGGTGCTAGAGTTTGGAAACGGTAATGTGGGAGCTGTACGTGCATAGAAATACACAATATGAAGTTGCACGCACAAGGAAAGACCGAAAACAAAGTTATTCACATGGGTAATTAAACAAAAGGGTATAATTAAGAGTAATGAAAAAAAAAACTAAATTGCTTGCGCAGTCAGCTGCAGTACATAGGTGCAGTTACAGCTTCACTCACCACTACGAGCTTTCCAGTAACGGTTTCCAGTGGTTTACAGCCATATCCAGATGTCTTCATTCAACAATTTGTTAGCCTCGACTAGTACTTTATTACCCAAAGAGCACCAAAAGAGAGAGTTTACGGGAAACAAGATAAAGAGTAGAGACGGCTGTAGCGCCATAATCAGGTTAGCTTTTTCACTTCAGAGATAGCGTGCAGTGACGACTTTCACCATGCTTAGACAAAGCTTGTATTAAATGCAGAATTTTGAAATAAAGCAATGCCAGGTAAACTTTATTCCACGGTTTTACACAAAAGGAATGCCACAGAAAGAGACTTTACAGATATCCAGAAAAAATTAAATTAAAGGCGTAGGTATACTAGCATTCCTGCTGCATAAATGAAACAACTGCCGAATCAGAAATACAGCAAGCAATGTACAAATGTAAATGTTATTTCACAAAGCTTAGAAAATTGTTCAGGAACATAAACCTGCTCTATATAAACAATAAATACAATCAACAAATATAGAGATCTCCCATGTTCCGCACCTGACAAAAATATAACAGGAGCCAACAAATATTCATTATAGTACACAGTGGACATTTCGGAGTATGCTGGTGTCAGTCATGCATCGGCTTTGTGTCTTTCTACAGGGATCACTGTACATCAATCAAAAATATCCATCCAAGGTGCTGGGATGGCTTCACCATAAAAAGTGCAATAGATGAGAACGTTTAAAACATTAAAATAATCCAGCCTCACATACAGCAGCTTAACTTCAGGTATTTTGAAGGTTCATGATGGTTAGAGTTTGTGCGTTTCAAAGACTGAAAAAAAAAAAAAAAATGGCGAAGAGTAGTTACATAGAAAGCAATAATCTCAGCTGCAAGCGAGTGCCGCGAATGGGGCACCCAACCGCAACTTTCCGCCTTTTCCTGATGAGTTCAATAACATGCATTCATCACACTTTCGTGATGCTCCTGAGTACTGAAACACCTTGTCAAAAGGTTCTCAATATCTCTGATAAATCTGAAGAGATGGCCAGACGGGTACAGCAAGTCCCCCTTGTCCTGCAGCTGGACATGTGTAATCAGCTGCGTTCAGATGACTAACATGTTCTTTCTTGGTTAGTAGAATATCGCGACAGTGTTCACACTCTCTTTTCAGAACAAACTTCCTAGTCACACAGCCGCAAATGTAAAAAATGAGCCTTTCATCACTTTATTGAGACACGCATTCAGCGTGATCCGGTTCTGCACCGGACTGGTTGCCTTCTTCTATCAGCCTTTCGATCAAGCCACATTTTCTGGCTTTGCACCACCTGCATCAGCTTGAAATCATCATTGGCTCTGAATTGATGCAACGATGCAATGCCTAGCGATTCGGCGGAGGCGCGTAACTGCAGAATGAGCGAAGAGAAGAAAGTAAAAAAACATTGGGAGCGATGATGCAATGTGGGGACACCATTATACTGTATGATAGCTCAATATGAGAAGCGAGAAAGGTTACGAGACTGGAAGTGATGATGTAATGTGGAGACAACATTAAGATTATGCCGTATGACTAAAAAGGTGCAGGGGCTTTACTTTACGTATGATAGGTCAACGAGAAGACAGAAAATAAACGAGGTCTGGAGGTGATATGACACGGAGACATCCGGTCAACCCGCCAGAAGCATTGAATCTTACATCTGCGTCATCTGCATTTGTCCGGCGCCTCCTCTTTTTCGGAAATTTTCTATTTATACACAAATTTATTTTTTTCTAGATTGAAATGAATATATAACCATTACTGGCCCAGTTGTTTACGCATTTATTATGCGAAAGTTACATAACCTGCGAGCCTTCTCACAAATCATCAACATGTAAGTTGTCTCATGCAATCATATGCAAATGGACCGTCAGTGGGATAAGCGTTATTGCCTAACGCAGGATTGTTACGCAAACTAGCAAGCACTTATTGTGCGTGACGATGTTTTGTGTGTTTGCATTAAATTACCACCCTTGATTCACTGCAAATATTTCTATTCACTTTAAATATCAGTACTGCTATTGCCTTGAATGGCAGTAATATGTGAAAAGTTTACGACCTTATAATGTGATTACAACTACGTATTAATTGATCAGCAAATATAGTTGCTATGCACGTCATCTTGTGCTTATTCTATTTGCAGCACGTTCACATTCGTCATGCCGCACTTAACTAAATGCCTCCACTCACAATGAAGTGCACGCTGAATGTGTGCCAGAAACAGCTCTGTAAATGCGCACCATTGCGGTGACAAACCTGCAAGCATAGAAGGAAATATAAAAAATCCCCGTATTTAGAGCATACAAACGCATTCTCTGTGTGACGAGTCACTACAGTATTATCTTGTAGTTGTGTCGTATATTATAGGAGCTAAACTATTGCAATGTTGGCTAATAGCAACCAAATATCAGCTCAAAGCAGACGCCCGCCGCTTTGACACAGCTTCCACAGCAGAGAAAGCTCGTGGGTGCGGCAGAGCAGCGCGGCGGCGTGGCAGTTCTCCGAAAAAGCTTCACCCTGCCGGTATTCTAGGTCACCCTAGCACGGTTTGTTCCAATCAGGAACGCAGGTGCAAGATTGGACCATAAATGGGCATAACCGCCTTGTGCATGCACCTGCAAGCACCCGGCGCCAACTTGTCGTGTCGGCAGACGGGGAGAAGGGGATAGCATCCGAAGGAAGAGTAGGCGCCGCTGGTACACACACACACACACACTCACACATACGGCTTGCGTGACTTCCAACAGTCGTGCCTCTGCGGCTCAGTGGAGCGTTTACTCTTCCCGGTCCTATAGCGCCGTCTGCAAAGATCTTCCCACGCCCGATTTTGAATGTCTCTGCGCTTTGCGCCCACACTAACAGCAGCCACACAAACGAAGCGTAACATTAGCTGTGGTGGAAATTAATGAACATGCTGAACAGTTTGTGAACAATCTTTTTTAAAAACTTGTATCAGAATTTTGGTTGAATAATCTGATCGCACCATCGCGCATCCTGTCATTGTATTTTTCGTGATTTCTATTTTTTACTCACACCAAGCGTACTGCTATTAATAATTTCATGTATTAATTCTGCTAGTGTTTTAGTGTTTTCCATTGAATAAATTACTTTATTGTGCTTCTTTTGTATATATATGTATGCCCTCCGTGCAATGATCTCTTGTGAGATCGGCAGTGTTCCTAAAAGAGTAAGTAAACGCTACGCGACTTCCGTTTGCCCGCTTGAGCGCATTCAATCCGCATTCTTTTCGCTGCAGGAAAGGAAATATTTTTGCACCCTTGGCCCGCCTAACAATGAGGATTCAGCGGAAGAGCCATTTGCCCAATAAATGCCTAGAACATGAAAAAACTGTATGAACTACAGCACTGTGGTACGTGGAAGTTTCACAGGGCTGGAGAAGGTGCCCTGGCTTCAAATCACTTCTGACTAGCAGCAGACATCCAACACAACGCGACCAAAAAAAAAAAGAAAAAAAAAAAAAGAAAAAATGAAGAAACAGATATTCTGCCGAAATGCACTAAAATCACTTGCTTTGGGCAGGTTAACAGCGCTCTCTCATTGTTTCTCAAGTATTACAGAATATAAAATACAATAAAAACAAATGCGCAAACAGCAGAACTTACTATTTAATGACTCAACTTGCACAACTCTATGGAAGCTGCTCTACGCCTCCCGAGTGCCGATACTGGGAGGGCGCATGTCAAGCGACGAGAGGAAGCCCGCAAGGCGTTCGGGATGAGGAGACAAGCCTCTACGCTTAGTTTTTTTCAGCCCAGAATAAGCTAGTTCATTGGAACATTTTGCAGATTTTATTTCACTTTGCTACCAAAGCAGTTTTAGGTGGAAATATCACAAACGTGGTGAACAGCCCAAAATACCTGCAATCCTAAAATTTACACCAGTAGGCACGTCGAACTGAGCGTAATAGAATTCGTTGGCTTTTGTGTTTGTGCTTTCGTTTGAGACTATTCTTGTGGTTCTGACAAGTGGCTTTTATTTTAAAGCAGCACTGTTAACCTCGAGGACATGGGTCCGATCACCAGACATGGCAGCCACATTTCGATGGAGGCCGAATACCAGTACCAAAGCATTCAAAGTTAATTCGGAGTCCGCCACTGTGGCATGCCTCTTAATCATATCGCAGATTTGGAAAGTAAAACCCCGAAAATTATCTGAGAAGTTCGCTGAATCATGCGGAATACATACACTATAAAGGCAAAATTTTAAAATACCCACCCCCCACCAGCTAGCCCCCTCTCTTGCTACACCTAAGATCACCGGAAAAGTACTTGGTCGAGTTCTAGTGGCATGCTCATCAGCCTGAGTCGTGAAGATTGCTATTTGTTTTTGTTTCTCGCGGGGCCACAGAAAATCTGGTGTCGGCGTTGTCGGCGTCTGTTGCCCATAAGCGAAAATTTCTGTTTAAAGGCAATGAATAAATAGATGTTAACCTGAAAATAAAATTGCGGGCTGGGGTTTCGACCCCAGGAACTATGGGTTGCGAAACCAGCACGTTAACCCATTACGCCACTGTCGGTCAATGGTGCGCACGTTCCTAAACAGGGTTTTATGTGAAGAAGTAGTTTGGACGCGGAATGTGCACGTGCCTTCGATGCTGCATCCACTTTCTCTTCGATAGGGTCCCGCCAACAACCGCCTCCAATGATTTCCACTGCGAACGCAGCACGTTTACACTATTGCGTCCCACTTTTAAAGGGAATTTTAACATCTTCGATTGTTGTGCTAGCTGTGATATACTCACTCATGTTAATAATCACGTCTACTCATGCTCACCCACTCACCTTCGTACTCACGCCTACTAACACTCACGAGCACTTACATTCATACCGTCAATCACACTCATATCCAAAGTCGCCTCAACTCACAAGCGCTCACTCACATTCACCAGCACTCAATAACTCAGGTTCATGCTCATCTCCTCTCACCCATGTTCACACTCACCAGCACTCATACTCACGCTCACCTCCACTAACTCACGAGCACCACATTCACACTCATTTCCACTCACACTCACAAGCACTCACTCACCTCCACTCAAACTCACTGACACTCACTCGCACTCAGTTCCGCTCTCACTCACTCGCACTCACCTCCGCTCACACTCCGGTACTCACTTGCACTCACACCTTTAAAACTGGTGCGAGTGAGTGTGAGTGAGTGCGCTGACCTATGCTGGCATGCATGTCATACGCTTTTAAAGCAAAAGAAGCTTTACTGGCTGCAAACTTGCGGTTTCGCCGTAGCCGTGCTCCAAGGAGGCGCATCACGTCACACCACGTTCCTCATCGTTGCATTCGCCTCCGCTCGCTTCGCCAGCTGTGTCGCATACCTGATAACATGTTGGGGGATTGAAAAGAAGAGCTCGCATGCGCCACAACCACAGTTGAGGCGGCAGTATGGACAGCGACAATTCTGATAAGCAGGAGAAGGCCTGGAACCAACATCGGAACGAGATGAAGAGGAAACGAATCGTCCATGAAACAGACGAACAGCGTGCCGAACGACTGGCTAAACGCCGCAACATAGCTAGACAACCAGACTAACCTGGACTTGCAATCAAGATTAACCAAGGCTAACCATGCTATGCCTTAGCTTTCGCTACGTATGTCCCGGCATAGTTGAGCTAAGCCACTGCCAATTTATTGGTCATTCGATTTGTAAGTGACATCATTACCTCCTACTAATAATATTTAAGCATAACTGTGGCATTGTGACTGTTAGTCATTTTCTGAGTGTTAACATTTTTTCTTCATTGCTTTTGTTTCAGTGAAGTTGTCTCTACAAGAATTTTTATTGAAGTTCTTTTTTTTTAAGTATCCCCATTAACCTGTTTGCATACAGCTAGAATTTGCAATGAATATTTTCATACATGTGCGTGGCTGAGTAGCAATCATCTTTGCAATAAAGCTTTACCAAGTGTATAAAAACAAAATAATGTTGATAAGATATTGAGCCTCACTTGTGTGCTTTACCTATTGCTTAATGAACTCACTTTCTTCATGTAGCCATTGCACGATGTGTAATAATTCACAAGGATCATAATACAGATATACGATTTTGTGAGCCCCGTTTTTACATTTTGATGAGCGCTAGGACTATACACAAAAGTTGACAGTAACACTAGCATACACTAATGAGGATGAAGGCGAAACCCTGGGCACTCCCAAGACATTCATTAAATTACTTGTCATTATCGTTCGAATGCATTTCCTATTGCTTGTTTTCTCCCACTAAAGGTGGTGGTCTCAATTGTTAATTAACTTCGCCCTAATTAACACCAAATGCAGTGCATTTGACTCCCACCAAAGGTCGAGTTCGAGTGTCTTTAATTCTACCTTAATCAACTGTGCCTTAATTAAGTGCCCTAATTAACACAATATGTTGTGGAAGCTCAACCTTAATTACATATGCCCTAATTAACTTTGCCCTAACACCCATGGTCCTGGGTTCGACTCCCACCAAAGATTGAGAGTCTGAGTGTCTTAATTGACTCTTCTTTAATTAACTACCTTAGTTAATTTGCCCCTATATGCTGTTTTAATTAACTTTACTCTAAATAACACCGGCCATTGTGGGTTCAAATTACTTAACTATCTCTTAAGTAACTTCGCCTTAATTATCACCAAAGATAGTGTTTTCGACTCAACCTTGACCGTGTTTGGTCGTCGGTTCAAGTGCCTTCACTTTGCCTTAACACCAAAGGTCGAGAATCCAACTTCCTTCAAAGGTCATGGGTTCCACTCTCAACCTTCACAATGTCAATTGGAGTCCTACTTGGAGATATTGGTAGTTCGCCCATATCTCCAAGTGGGTTCGACTCCCACCAAAGGTTGTGCATTAGTGCCCTATTTAACTCTACCTTAATGAACTGTGCCTTAATTCACTTTGCCCTATTTAACACCAAAAGTTGAGAGTTCGAGCCCAAAATTTGGTTGCTATTGAATTTTGGTGCCATAATGCCAGACATCAGACTTTTCTATCCATGAGCCATCTAATGATTTCGTTAATAATAAGATACCTCATGAGTGTTGCAATTTATATTTTGACATTTACACATTAACAAAACGTTTCAAACAAGGTCACAAGCTACTTGCCGACAATAGTGGCATTGATGTGCCTCAGCAGATGTGCCATCGAGGACAAATGAAATGCGAACAGTGGAGCGTGTGGCCGAAGGCATAATTATAAAGATACAGTGCATGTCGCTGGCCAGTCATTGTGCACAATGTGGGCATGTGGTTCTCGCACAGAGTGCAGTGCTGCTCGTCATACTGCAACAAACGTCAGCCGCATTTTGTCCGAAAGTTGTTTTCTCATCTCTCCATGGCAGTGCCACTCCCACCTCGCAATACACGGTTATGGTGGCTAGCAACATCGCCGCATCTGTAGCATGATACAGCTGGTGTGCACCCAGTTTCCTATCACCCGTTGCTTTGCTTTTGTTACCACCGTCAAAGCTGCCAGCGTCTAATCATAATTTCAGTAGCACCAAAAATGTCTTGCACTAGAGGAGCAACAACAGTGCTAGCCGCCTTAACAGTAATCGCAGGCAGGAATGGCACTGCAATGGCGGGGTGAGAATACAAGCTTGAAACAAAATAAAGGTGACATAACTGCACTAGGGCAAGTAGCCCCGCATTCCGCGTCGAAACCACAAGCGGATGCACGTGTACGATGATGGCTGGTCGACGCCGCACACTATGTGTTCAGTTATGCTTTGGCTACATGCTCTGCTCTTTGCATTTCATTTGTATTTGATAGTACATCTGCTTTAATGCTTCCAGGTATGCAGCTCATTATAGCCGGAACAGGAAAGATCCATTAGATGTTTTATGAACCTCCTGTATCCCTAAAAGGAACGTCTATTAGAGGTCACTTATGTCCAGCTGCGACATCCTTTTAACGTTACAGCAACGTGATCTGGGTGGGACTTAGATTATCCATAGTGCGTATTTGTAATGTTGTTTGGACAAATATAGACATCTATAGGATAAGTAATGCCTAAAACTGGATGTTTTATGGACATCTATGGGACATAAATGGTTCAGTGGGTAGATGTCAATGCTTCTTCAATGCGTTGACTGCTGCGTTGATTCAGTCTTCATGTTTTACAGCATAGATAGCAGTCATTTCGTCAACAGTGGAGGGCAGGATTTGTCACGGTCTTTGTTTTCTAGACACAGGTGGTAGCACTTTCTCAGTGCTCAAAGGCTGTCATTTTGAAATCACACATTTTTTGCGCCTTTTGGCAGATAAGGAATGATGGCATCTGCCACTGACAGCTCCCATCTGAGTCGCACGTGCAGAGGGAAGCCGCTGCTCGACCGTGACAGTGAAAGTAAGAATTAAAGCGATGTACAAGAGTTTTTTTCTTCGAATGATGAGGATGATCAGAGTCCTCTGGATCGCGATGTTGTAGCGATGCCTTTTCTCGATGCTAATGCCTTTCAGCACCGTTTGCGTTCATTAACGGGGCAGAGCATTGAACGGGGCGAAATACGAAAAGTGCCTAAAAACATTAGCATCGAAAAAGGCATTGCTACAATATAGCGGCCCTGATCATTTTCAGGTTTAGGTGCAAGTGATGTGGCGAACCAGTCTGCCTTGTTCCGTGCTACATAAGGTTTCACACACTTCGTGACCTCCCTTAGAATTGCAAGAATGTATGAAAAACTTTCTTCGGTAAAGAACTTTGCTTTGCAGAATAGGTGATTTTAAAACACGGTAAAATAAAGCATTTTTCCTTGCTTCTAACTGTACCGTTGCGGCAATGACAAGTAATAGATATTGCATAGTGTGGCTGTAAAATGAGGTTCTTGCGCTTAAATCATGAAGCAAATTGGCTGGAAAAGCTTTAGAAGAGTTTTCGATGTAGTGATGTTTGAAAATGAGCAATTAAAAAGAAAGAAAGACAAGACCACTTTTGGTCAAAATAACAAAACACTTAAGGGGTTAAATGTGACACTGAATTCCGTCATAGTGAGTCACTGTGTTTTTTATCATGAAAGTGAGCAGTGAAAGAAAATATCTCTCAAGCATTCATACCATTACGTGCCATCATACCGTTACCTGCTTTCCAGTAGCCAGGTTTAATTGTTATAACAGACAATGCGGCACGGGAGCACTGCAGTAAGCGGTCTATTTTGCAATAGAACAGACACAAAAGTTTATGGTGCATAGGTTGTTCATTCTAATATCCAATATACTGTTAAAACTGGTATCTTTATAAGTGGGTTCGACTGTATTATAAAAATTGGAGGACACTTAAGCTTCGCCTTCAATAGTGGAACGTGATAGCGTTATCGCACCCTGTTCGCACCGCCCACTCATTCGCTCGGCATGCTCTTAAGTCACACAAGGACGAAATGTGCGCCTGAGCAAGCGGAACGAACCAAAGAACTTGGTGTCTCGGAGGGAGAAACGATCTACGCGAGCCAAACGTCGTGATCGGCACGGACAGCCGGGCCGCGACGTGCCATGAAGGCGGCCGCGATCATGGGGCTGACGCCTCAATGGGATCGTCCTCTATCTCGCTTGGGAGCACCACGCAGATGCATGACTCCTCGGAAGCAGCACGGCACATATCGCAGGGGATGCTTTCCCACCAGACGCGCTACGGCGCAGCGATCACGTCAGAGGCATTCCGCATCGGATGCTGCATCTAGGAATCTCGCTGTGAGCGAAAAGAGGAGCCGCGTCGCCTAAACACGATAGTTCGAGTGAGGCACGCTGGAAGTTGGAAGGGGAGAGAGCGAGAAACCTTTAATATTAAACGCAAGGGTATGCAAGGGTCCCCGCACGACCCGAAGGGGAGAAGCGGGCGAGTGGCGCACCACGTGTCGGGGCAGCACCACACATTGCGAGAAGGGGGGTCTTCTGTGTTTGCCACAAGATGGCTCTGCGTGTGCGCAGAGCGCAGAAGAAATGCAGTGGAAACGTACTTCGCTACTCGTGTAACTGCGGCTTCTGTAATTTACATGCTCATAATTACCGATATACACCGAAGTATAACTTTCTACGGCCCATTTCTAAGGCAACAGCGCATTCACTAGAGGAGCTTTTGTCACGCTTTGAACCATCGAACTCGTGGCTGAGTGGTAGCTTCTCCGTCTCACACTCCGGAGATCCTGGTTCAATTCCCACCCAGCCCATCTTGCAAGTTGTTTTTTATTTATGAAGTGCCTTCCGTGATTTATCGCTCATGGCCAACGCTGCCGACACCGGCTTTTCTGTGACACGAGCTCCTTAACGCTATTGCGTTAATAATTCAATGTGAGCTACCATTTTCGCTTTAAAGCTTGTTGCAGCAGGTTGAATACAGGCCCTTTCGATGAAAGGCGACGTGTGTTCCGACACATTCACTGCACCCTAAGCACCACCTGCCGCTACTGTGATCACCGTCGGGGTCACCATTGGGGTAGGGCACGTGTGTGCTGACCACCAAAGTTCAAATTTATCCGATGAAGGCCAATTTCAGTATCGAAATAACTAAAGTTTAGTCCCATAGAATTGTATGGTCGCCGGCTAGGGCATTCTGTTGGGATCGAGGTAACCGAACAATCGAATTAACCAGAGGTAAATTAATGAACATACACTGTTTGTGCAAAGACAGAAACGCAGAGCTTTTGCAATGCACAAGCATCACAGTGCCCACCTCCTGCACAGCTGCAGCCAGCGCCTGGTACACATCCTCGAGGTCGGTGACCCTTTCGGCCGGGTCCAGTGCCAGGGCCGTGTGCACCAAAGTGTCCAGTGGCGGCGGGATCTCCGACCGGTGGGACAGCCCTCGGCGCTCCTGCGTAACTGCGCACTCCACTGCAGCACGCTCGGCCGAGCCCCATGGCACTTCCTCTGCACGCACGCACCATCGGGAATTTTGTTCGCTCTGTACATCGACTTCAGAGCCAACTCACACGATAGGCGGTGCCACTGCCTCCCCAATAGTAGGGAGCCTTCGCATGCACACCTGCTCCCTCTTTTAGGGTGCTGTCAGCCACTGGAAGGGTACTTGCTGCCGCCCACTAAATGCTGGGCAAAGCTTTCTGCGAAATTTAGTGACTTTAGAGACTAAAAAAGGTGGTTTGCACAGAAGCCACTCAGACCATGGTCCAGATAAGACAGTTCCTGCAATCATTGGTACCGTTCAAGTAATCTAGTTTCTTGAATAAACATTGCATCGAGCCACCAAAATAATATAGCACATGTAAGCTCGGCACACGACGCATTCACCTACAGTTAAACAGAATAATACAATACACCTGACTGAAGGTACCGGCCGGCACCTACACATTTCTATGGGCCCAAGCTTCAGTTTTGATTTCAAAATTTGCCTTTGCCAGATAATTCAAACCTTGCTGGTCAGCTTCGCCTCAATACAGCCATGTTGTGCGGTGAAGCATATGCAATTCATTGCGGTGATGTATACCGAGAATGGAAAAGGGCCATTGTCAAGGGTCCTAGTATGCGTTCCTTGATTACATAGGCATGCACGCACCGTCTGCAGTCACAGTACAACCACCTATATGCTTATAAGCATACTGGCAGCCACTCAGAGCTGTTGGTGATGTTGCTGTGACGATTTGAGCCCTTGTTTCGCCCACCATGTGTGTCTCGTAGGTGAGCCCATTAACCGTGCCTTGTACACGTTCCTTAAAGGGAAGCTGAAAGCTTTTCTGGAAAAAATGAGTAAAGAGCAGTACGTCATCGTTCTCAACCCTCTGAATTCGAATATTGCATCGAAATTGAGCAAAAGAAAGTGCAAACAGATTTTACTTCGACGAAAAGTGCAGCAGCAGACTCAGGGCAGCTCGCGCCCCTCGTTTCCGCCTGTGATTGGTCGGGCGCCTCGTGACGTCAAAAATGGTGTTCGTCCGGACCGACTGCTGCTGCTACACACGAAGCACGGTGCAAGGTAGTTTGGTGCTGTTTTGCTGAGACGGTCATGGAAAATTTCGAGAGCTTGCGTTTCTCTGAGGAGTTCGGCGTTAAGTCCAAACCCCACGAGAGCGATATTGCGCGCAACGGAGACGCGCGACGGCTTCGAACGACAAAACAGGCCGTCGCTTGAACAGATCGCTCGGTGTTGTCGCTCAGTCGCTCGTTTCTAGAAATCTAGAACTCGTCACTAGTCGCCCGGAAGTTCTATGAGCGACAAGCCAATAGTGCAAAGCCGGAACTGGATGTACATAACTCAAATACTACTGTTTGTTGCACGGAACGAGCAAACTATCGAATATTACACGTGCAAGAATAACAACCTAGTGCAAGACCTTCAGAAATATTTTATGCTCCTTTTTACAGTAAAATACATCAACTTAAATTGATAAAGCACGCGTCACGCTAGTTTCGCGCATATATTGCTGCCCCCATACCGGGAAGTTGTTGCTCACAGCCATCGCTAGCGTGGAGTTCGGCTTGTAGGCGACGAGTGAATGCGACAGCCATCGCCTCGCTTGTCGCTGTCACGTGCAAGATCACTTGTATGGGGTTTATACTTGTACATGTACTTGTCCCTACATGTACGAGCCTATTACAAAGAGCCAGCCTTTCCGAGAAGCAAAAACTGCTGGTGGAAGCAGTGCTTTCCACACTAACAAGGGTGAAGTGTTAGCATCTCCTTGTGTTGGAAATGTTCTTTGGCGAGTATGTTTTTTGCTAAGCTGCACTCAGCGATCCAGTGGGTACATTTCCGGGCAAACAACTGTAGTGTTATGTTCCTGCATGCGTCCTCGTAGAACGTAAGCGGTGATGCGATCTTCGGCATTTGTGCGCTGCCCCAAAGCTGTCGGCAATCTACACAGACAATCTAAATGCGGTAAAAGTTTTACCAGCTGTTGTAGCACGTGTAGTATAGAACCTTCATCAGCGCGCCGGTTTCTCTATGTGCGCGAGAGAAGGGGGAGCGCAGCGTCCTGGCATGAGCCGGCTTCCCAACACATGCAAACTTCACACTTGCACTGCGTTATGGTAGCTGCATGCAGGCTGTTTCACAACACGTGCGAATAGAAAATTCGCGGTGCTTGGTGATGAAACCTGCGTCATTGGTGGGACATAAACATGCACCTTCCGTTCAGCATGCTAACACGAAGAACCCAAAGCACGCATTATTGATAAACTCTGGTAGTAATCGTCTTCACATAAGTGGTTAGAGCACAGCACTGTTGTTCTTGAGCGCTTGAAGTTCTTTCACTTCACAGCAGCCTCCCACTTAGCTGAAAGCTTTTTGTCTTGCGGGAATTAATGGAACGTCGGAACATCGCCACGGCCGCTGATGCTTGTGCAACCGTAGGCTGCACAGAACGCCGGCATGATCGGCCTACAAGTTCAATTGATGCTGCGCACGTCAACTACCACTCTACATACACACAAACAAAGGAATGTAGGGTCGAGCGAAGCAGATTAGGACAGCACGCACGTAGAAATAAGCACGGTCGCAGAGACTGCAAAGGAACGGAACACCAGTGCTGACGTCACTACGCCGCAGTTTCCGGTCTCCGCTCACATTGTCAGCGTCAGCAGCAGTGCGCGGCGCTCGACGGGGGGGGAGGAGCTACAGCGCAATTTTAACCGACGATTACGTCGCTCCTAAGCGAAAACCCCCCCCCCCCCCCAAAATTTTACCTACATGGTTTATAAGGTTCCCGCATCCGTATGTGAGCGTCTTATTAAATTCGACAGACTCTTCAGCTTCCCTTTAATTATACATACACGCCCTACAATGAGAAGTGCAGAAAAGCCATCTGCGCTCTGGGAAAGCTAGCGAAAAAGAAGGTTGTAAGATGAAAAACGCCGAAAGTCAAGGGGACGCTTTAAGACAACAAAAGAGCAGGGATCTACCTAAACCTCTGTAGGTATGCCAACAAACTTATTAAGCACCTTGGTGCTTATACTGAGACCAGAGATAGCGCATGTGCATATTTAACTTAAGAAACACGTACTATGTACCATACAAAGAAGAATGCTAGGCGTAACATAACATAACAGACAGAAAGAGAGCGGTTTGGAACAGAGAGCAAACAGGTATAGGCCATATTCTAATTGACATTAGGAGAAAAAACATGGTGTTGGGCAGGTCATGTAATTTGCAGATTAGATAACCGGTAGACAATTAGGGTTACAGAATGGGTGCCGGAGAAGGGAAACGGAGTCGAGGATGGCAGAAGCCTATAGGTGGGGTGATGAAATTAGGAAATTCGCGAGTGCTAGTTGAAATTGGTTGGCACAGGACAGGGGCTTTGGAGATTGCAGGGAGAGGCCTTCGTCCTGCAGCGAACATAAAATAGACTGATGGTGATGGTGGTTATGTACCATAAGCGTGGCAACTTTTCCTGTTTAATATGCTTCACTGCATAACAAGGCCGTATTGCGGTGAAGCTAACTTCAAAGGCAATACTGCCATGTAGATCAATGGCATGTTTCGGCATTCTTTCTGCCTTTTTTTTAATTCGACCAACCAGATAATTCGACCAGTCTCGTCAGTCTCGTCCGGATCAAACTTACAGAAGTCAGCTATACTGGCACATTGCTTATTACCGCACAATTCTAAACAAACATTTCTTTTAGATGCAAGTGTGAAAGCAAGAACAGTGCTTAATGTAGATCATGTTATTGATGTGAGATGATGACACTAGGCGCCTGCCACCATGCTTGTTGCTGCCAGTGTTTCGTGGAACATGCAAATGTAAAGAAATAAATTTCCCGATTAATTACAAGAAAAAAGCAAGAGATACAGTTAGACCGCAATATAGCAAAGCCAGTAAGATCAGCACTTCGTAATACCGAATTTTTGTTGTCCAAACAAGTAGTCGCTGAACCTTTCATTTTTTTTTTTACATGGAAGGGGCTGTAATATTTTCAGAATTATCGAGGAATTGGAAGAAACGAATTTCAATGGGAAAAATACGTAATTTTGTTGAATTTGGGAGTCAGCGACCAAAGATATGTCATGCCGACGATATCATTTTTTATTCCTGGGGTGCTGTGCATCTGCTGTGCGTCATGCAATGGACCGTTACGCCATCTACACGGCCCATTTCAAACTGAAATTCGTAGAGCATGCCCTGAGCATAGGAACCATGCAGCTGGATGGCATATCAGCGTCGACACAATGTGTGTGCACTACTGGAGGAAATAAGAGGATGAGCTTAGGACTACAAAAACAGATTAACATGCATTTTGAGGACCAAAACAAGGAGGCAAGTTTCCTCAGGTGGAGGAAAAAGTTTTCAGCTACTGAAGAGGCTCCATAGAGGAGGCTGCGTAGTATCCCACGAGCTGATCTAAAACCATGTGCAGGCCATGTGGAAAAGGTCACTGCGTTCCCGCAAGTGATTTTGAGGCCAGCAGCAGTTCTACACTGTGTTTCATGCCATCTACCGAGCTCTGGGCCGCTCACCTCTTCCTGCTCTGTGTTGCTGCTTCTATTCTGCCACATCAGTCACACTCTACCCGCGAGTGTTCCATCTCAAGGACTCTACCAGTGTCGCCCCTTCCAGGCTTCAACAGCAACCTCATGAGACTGTATAGTTTTTTTCTATTTTCGAACAATTTTGCATGTGTGGATCTAGTTGAAGATGTTCTTCGCGTCTCTATGCCGTCTAATATAACTGTCATGTGCTTCATAACCACACACCATCTCCTCCATCTTCCTCGCATCACGCTCCTTGCAACATGACAATCCTAACCACTACAGCGACACATATGACTATCATCTTGAAAAGCTAGTGGCCGTTGCCACGATAGAAGCATAGGTGTAATTATGGTTTAATAGTTCGAACAGTGGGCTGCTGTGCTGGGGCAAAAGTTCAATCCCACCATCGGGTGCATGATTAAATTCTTTTTTAAAGGGTGAGCTATTCAGCAAGATAGCATCACCGAACAGCCACAGTCAGGAAAGGACGGGAGTATTCGCAAAGAAATCTTCATTTTAAAACAATCACAGTGAAACGAACAAGACCACAAAGGCAATGGGAATTTTAAAGCTGCCTCTAAACTGCTAGTGCATGAGTGCGGTGTGATAAGTTGCTAGACTAGTGGACAAGATCCCTGCTGTCTCCTCAGCCAAGAGGGGATGCTTTGTACTGGTGCAGCAAGGTGTCTCATCCCCCCCCCCCCCCAGCAATGTCTACATCAGTGCCTTTGCCCCAAAAAGGTGCAACATTAATGTCATGTGATGTGCACTCCTTCATGCAAAGTAAGGAATTTCTCCTCAGTGTGATTAATCACTTTAGGATTGAGAGGCTTGCAGACAACCTTTGTGCTGAAGCAAATTGTCTGTGCTATAGATAGGCAACGTCAAAAAACTACAAGGGAAAACTACATATTCTTGCGTAGCTCCAGCTGCCACAGAAAACACCGCAGCTTCTACACTGCAGCATGGAGTTGGTGAGACAGAGTACAGCAGTGAAGACAGCTACAAAGAAAGACGGGAACCCCTTTGTGCGTACCTGTGAAGAGCTCCCACAGGACACCACAGAACTCGTAGAGATCGGCCGTTTTGGTGGGACGAGCGCCAGTGAGCACCTCAGGGGCAAGCCAGTGGCAGTAGAAATCAAGGAAGTCGTCACCAGGTGGACTGTACGAGGCTGCATCACCACCCTCCGCATCCTCACTGCGACCATTTGTACATCAGCACAACTGAACCACTATTCTTGCTTCTTTAAGTAGTGCAGCGGTGCACCTACAACATACAGCCGAACCGCACTTTAACCGAGTCAGCATGAAAATAACTATGTTATATTCTATATTCATCATAAGCATATTAAGTCAACTTCCGTTAATCTACTTTCATGGGACCGATGAAATAGATAGAATTATCTAACAATCCGTTGGATTATTAAACAATATACAGAAAAATGACAAAACCTGCTGCTGATTCATTTGGCAGTACTTGCCCGGTTCTAACACGACCCTGAATTAAATACGCATCCACTTTGTGTGTCAAAAGTAGTAAACTAATATAGAAATGACAATAAAGTGCCTAAACTAAGTAGAAATTCAACGTTCAACCAATTTTTTAGCAAAAAAAGAAAAAAAACTTGCACAAGGCGGCCACTTTCCTTAAGTCAGCTTTGCCACACGGTTTATGATAAAGTCACCTTTGTTGCAGGACATTTGTGTTATGCGGCCAAGCATGCAACATTGCAACGGCTGGTTTAGTTTTGTGTCAAGTTGCACCTTGCAGGAAATCTCCGGCCCAATTTTCTCTATAAAAAGGCACATATTACAAACGGGTAAATACTACTCAGGAAGCTCAAGTTACCTACTCGCTAGCTTGACACAGCTTGACCAGGCTAAAAGCAGTTAGCGCTAAGTCAAGGTATAGTTTAGACATCTTCAAGATGGCTAGCACTTGATGTCTCGAAGCCATACACTTCTAGCCATCATGAAGGCATTTAGTTAGAAAAAAACATACATAAAATATTTTGAAGCCATTGTCACAGAAGATCCAAGGCAGCCTCAGCGTATATACAATTAATATTGTAAGTGTTCTTGTAAGAAATGGTGAACTTGAAGCTGATGCGACACCTGGTTGTATTAAGCAATTTGTGAAATCTCAGCTAAGGCCAGATAAAGCTCATATTAGCAAGCACGCCCAATGGCTTTGGCTTTTCTGTTGCAGCATCTACATGCAAAACTTCATGAAAATTGAAGCTTGTAAAGCAGTAGTTCACAAATATCCGAGACACAGCTGTTCCGAGTGCCAAAAAAAAATATATGTTTACATATTAGCTGAATAAAACTTCCTAGAGCAAGGTTAGAAACTTAGTAGTGTGGCTATTTTCAACGTTAAAGCGTGAAATTTAGAAAACTTACCTCCAAATCACAGTGAACCTTAAATTAACTTTAATTTCATTGATTTCGTTGTATGCATATTTATAAAAAAAAAGTTTTGTTCACATAAGTTACCCTAACCTTCATTCTGTTTTTACTGAATCGTTTCTGCATTGCTCTAGCCCATGTGACTGTCAAGACAGCTGTGTCACTGTAGTGCAGTGTCACCTAGTGTTATCTCAGAGAGCAGTGCTTAATGGAAGCTGATGTATTCTGCTTCTTTTTCCAATTTAGTTTTTTGCTGCATGCCACATATTTTTCTTTTTCAGAGCACCTATCTTCACTCGGAGGCCACACATGAAAGTTCATGTTAGCTATCATTTATTACATCACATTCTGTGCCATGATAGAAGCCTGATGCCCCTTTTTCCCTGCAAGAGGAAAACCAAGGAAAACCTTAAATGAAGCGATGCATAACTGCCATTTAGTGTGAGGTTAAATATATGTAGGCTTCATTTGGACGCACAGAAAAATAAAATGCATGACAATTTTTTTCTTGTGACATGAACAGGGCTAAATTAAGGTGCATTTAGTTTGTAGGATGGTCAGCTATCACATTTGCACTGTTCTCGCGATGTATATCACAAATAGAAGTTGTAGGGGCATGGGATAGGCTTGGTCTTTGCAGTCACTTAGCTGCCACACCCCCCTTACCCTTTCTCCATGCAATCCTCTAAACCATTTAGCAAGACCATCATGGTGCAACTTCATTCACTCCACTGACTAAGATATCAGCCACTAAAGCAAATAAATGTGCTAATACTTTCCAGGTACTCCTTTCAGTTAAAAAAAAATTATTGCACAAGGGCAGATGCAAGTCAAGAGAACGTAGCCATGTGTTGCTATATATTACTCCCAAGCTTGGGTTTAGTAGATGTGCTAATGCCCAAAAGAGTGGATGGAGGAATACATCCACAGCTCAATTTCTAGAGGGGGATTGTCGTGAGGAGATTGCGGGTTAGGCTCTCGCCATATGAGTCTCCTTCCACTTGTAAATAAGCCAGCACAGATTCCACTGGAAACCTGATTACAAATTTGCCCATCTAGTTACGAAGGTGAATTCTACATTGATTCTCCATGAATCCATGTTAGTGCCAGTTTCTTCATTTAAAACCATTTCATGGTGATGTTACTGCTAGGCACTTCGGCTTCCACGAGATTAGACCGTATCTAGTGCGACTACATTATACTGACATGCCCTCTCTACCAGCGTCGCTCTACATCATCTTGTGAGCTTTGCCAGTACCGCAAATCTTAAACACTCTCACTGGGTTACCATCTACTCCACTTGAATTCACTGGCATCGACGTGGGCCTCCATGAGCCACCCATGAGATTACCTCAGCCTCTCTGACTTTCTGGTTGGTGTTCTTTGTTGCTGTGTTGCTCACCCTACAGGCCGCATACTTGCTGGTAAGCTTCCTAGTTCTTTTTCCTCCACTGTGAATCAATGTTTTTTCTGTACAAACACCTGAAAAACTCTTCCAACCCATTTACGTTCTTCCATATTCCTCAGCCGCTCTTCATAATCCATTTTACTGTCATCTTCTCTCACTTACAACGCTTGTCCAGCCCAATCATCCTGCACAGCTTCATTTGTAGTCCTCCCGTGAGCACCCCATGCGAAGCGTCCCACTGACCTTTGGTTGCCATCGAGTCCTGATTTTACCCGATTTCAAGCAAACAACTGCACTTCCAAATTTAAGACCTGGAACCATTACGCCTTTCCACATACCCCGGAGCACGTCATACCTATTGTATCCCCATAGCACTCTGTTTCATTATGGCTGCATTTCTCTTCCCCTTTGCTGTTATTGTTTTTTTCCTGTTTCCACATATCTATTGCCTTCGTTTATCATATACCAAGGTATTTATATTCTTTTACCCAAGGTATTTCCTGGCACTGAACTGACATTGTTCTGTTCACTGTTTTCATTGAATACTATAACACTTAATTCTTTTAATGCTAAATTTCAGACCTAAATTCTCGCCTTCCTGTCCACAGATAATATGTCCAGAGATGTCCACCAGGCCTAGTATATCACTTTGCTTGTCAGCTAGCAACACAATGTCGTCGCATAAAACAAACTTGGGAGCTGCTGCTCTACTACTGTACCTGCCTGTTTGTATGAGCTATTAAACCCAATATTACCATATTTTGCTCGATTGTAACGCGCACCCGTTTTCCATGAAAAAAAAAGGTAAAATACCGTGCACTTTGTGCTTTCATATAGAAATACTATTTTCTCTCATTTGGAAAAATCAGATTTATTCCCAGCACACTAAAGCTGCGATGAATAAGAACACAACTGGAAGCAGCGTACCTTGCCGCCAAGATTTTCACTGCGCCGGTATGAGTCGTGTGGGGCAAGAGACATCACTCGTAGTCGCAATCAGAAAACTGCTTATTGCTATGAACAGAAGCTATTGCTGATGTCGCCGAAGTTTGGAGCGAGCTGCCACAATTTCTGGAAGCCGCTGACGGGTCAACGGTCAACGAGTTTGGTAGTGTGGACGGTGGTGTCACGACCACAGGAGAGCCCGAAAACGAAGACTACATTGCCGACATCGTACCGAACACGAGTGAAAGCAGGCATAACGAGTAAAGCAACGACGATTCTTGGGCCAATCCACCGAGGTTATTGGTGCACTCGCACTAGTCCGGCGCCTCTGCGCGATGTGGAGGTTGCTTCGACTTTTTAGATATTGGAGAAGTGTGCAATGTCGCAGACAGCAAAGTTGCCCAGGCGGAAGAAGATATAGGACTGTTTCATGCGAAACTAAGCTAGTTTCATCAATAAAATGTTTTTATAAATGGTATGTGCTTTTACGACGTCCAGTTCTTTCGCAGGCTTATATCGAATTATGCCCTATAACGAACTGATAGGGGCTTTTTTGCAAGTTCGATATAACTGGGTTTGACTGTATTGAACTGAGCACCTCATTGGTATTCAGTACAGCATAAAGTCACTAATTCGTTAGTTTCAGAGGGGAAAAGCACTTCATTCTATCAACATAAATGTATTTATAATAAAAAGTCTTTCCAGCTGTAATCAATGCTAGCAGACTAATTTGGTGTTCCCTTTAATAAGAGCAGACTGTGCTGTACTGTGTCTTGATTTCTATGCACCCAAGTTGCTGATAGCTTGCTACACTCTTGTTGTGCAATGCCAGGAGACTCCCAAGCATGTGCAGAGCCATGTTTTCTTGTCCAAAATTTGTAAGCATTAACCCGGGAAAAATTTCTGATATTCGATTCGATATTACCTTTTCTTTTCTTGATTCGATATGCGATTCGAAATATACTATTCAGTATTGTCACAACCCTATTAAATACCATAATTAAACATTGTGAGCGACGGTTATTGCATGAAAACCTTCCTAAGGTGGGCTAAAAATAAGCATTTTCGTTGCGAGAAGACATCTGCCTAACACATTCACTGTCCCTTATAAGCTCTACTGAGAGAGATGCTGCCAAAGGGATCGTCATCGGAGTCAGCATAGGGGCCAGGCGCATGCTGACTGCTCAAGTCCAAATTATCCGGTGGTGGTAAATTTTATGATCAAAAGCAAATTTTATGATCAAATTTTATGAAACAAAAGTTTGGGCCCACAGAGATACATGCGTGCCAGCCGGGACCAAATGACTGAAAAGGTTGAATTAGCCCGTGTCAAATTGATGAAATTGCCGATTCATTACATGCTGGCATTTCAGATTCACTTTATGTTTGATAGTTCGTTATATCCAAGTTCGTTACACTGATGTATGACTGTACAGTTGAATCCCTGCATAACCAATATTGGTTCAACAATACTTCTCGCAGAATAATTTCTTTTTATTTGCTATCAATGTCCAATGGAACTTAACGCCACTATGAGCACACTTTTATTTCGATTAGATTTTATAAGCAAGTCTGCACACAGCCACCCATGAAAGAGAAAATATTAGTTATATTTCAATATAAATGAAGTGAGTAAAATTTTCAGTATGCATCATTACTTGAAATTTTGTTATACTGAAATTCAACCATTTATGCAAATTAGCACAGTTGTAGATGGATTTTTCTTACACAGAAGGTGCTGCAAGTTTCCTAATTATTGCGCAATCAGAAAAAGCAAATCTGAATGAGGAAAAAACTTCATTTTGATCTTCACATCGGCATTACAAAGTGAACCCAGCCATGCTTTCGCATCCACTCCGCTCCCGTGACTGATAGTGTCGCCTACAGTGGGACGGTACTCATGAAACATACCGGCAGTGGGGAGCCAATTGGGACGTTCTGCCCGGGTTCATGAATGAGAGAGGCCTTGAGGCACCCTCCGTTAGGCAGACGCTCCGCAGCGTGATGGTGATGGATGATGACTGACCACCGAGCACCTGTGCTTGTCGGTGTTTATTGGGTGAGGTGACCAATGTTGCCTACGGAGCATGGCGGGCCAACGAAGATTATGCCCGAGGAGGCGTCACATGCTTGTTACACCAATGCTTTGTCTACCGCTCACTTCAACAAGTCTCTGAAACTCAAAATTACGCAACCTCGAGTACTAATTGCGCAGGAAGACAGCACACATGATACATGATGCCACGCCATCTTGGTACACTCACTCGTGCCAGCGCGCCAGATTACGTCTAAAACAGGCAGCATATGCACTCAGCCGCTAGAAAAACAGATGTGCACCAACCTGCCCCCCACTTTATCCCCCTCCTTCCAATCGTGTGCGCTTGATCGCATTACCTCAAACTCCCTCCCCTCCTATCATTCCCCCTTGCTCGCATGGGAAAACGGTACTCCTCAAGCTGTCATGCTCCTCGGCTCACCTTCGCACGCTTTCTCTCGTGCCCAAAGCATACAGTGCACTAGGCACAATAGGATATTATCGCACTTGGACTTCATACGGAACACGATGCTGCTCCGCTTCAGTTCACAACTGTTCCTGAACACAGCAGATGCCCTGAACACAAGCAGTATCTTCTGCGACGACACAGCACCAGACAGTTTGTCTAAACAGTGAGCGCCGACTGCGTGCACAGCGTACAGCTGAGCCGGGTATGCGTAAAGGTCAGTGGGCCAATGACATGAGTGTGGTGAGGCACCCAACTATTCCCGTAGCAACACACCATGTACTGCACTGAATTGACCCAAGAGGCATCATCTGCTTTTGTAGAATTTCAGCAACGACCCTGGGCTGGATATGTTGAACTAGTTCCTGCAAAACATTCTGGTTAAGCTTTGGTTTCAAGATGGCAGGAAAATGTAGCTTCGGTTCTGGTACAGCTGAAAATAGTGGCTTAGCTCAGGTTTTCCAGTTTTGCTTTGGTTCAATTCGACACCCTGGCATACAGCTGACCCAGCTCGTTTTTCTCTTAATGTGAACTAGAATATCAGCTACACCCATTTATTCTTCACTCCACACCGCTATCACCCCGTTTCTTAACATTACGAGCAACATGGTACATTACAAGAGAAACCTAAACACCTACCTGCGCTGCACAAACTCAAAGTTTCCGAGCTTTCCAAGGCACGGTGACACCACGTAGATGCAGTGCGAGGACACACATCCGTGCACCCAGTGCCTGCTGTGCAGGAAAAGCAGCGCCTCACATGCCTGCTGCAACACGAGGAGCAGACGACTGTGGTCGAGGGGCCCACGGGCAAGGAGGTGCTGTGCATTGTGCAGGACGTCGAAGAGGCTGCCGAAGTGGACACACTCAAAGACGATCAGCATGTCATCCATGTTCTGCACGGGGCTCACAGCCAGTGGCCACAGCAGGTACGGGTGAAAGCTCAGCCGGCGGATCTTCTCCAGCTCGGTGATGAGGATGTCAGAGCCGGGTCCCCGACTGTGGCTGCCGTTGAGTGAGGATTTCTTCACAGAAACCTTCAGCTTGTCCCAGTACATGCTGGCGTAATAGATGGATGCACAATGGTTAGTACATTTAGATCTTGCATCCAATGCAAAAGTACCTGCATTATATGCAATATTCATTGCAATGAACATGTTATATTTACTTTGTTACACCTGACAATAAACAAGAAAATTGTCATCCACCCGGAATGTAGCGCAGATTTCAAGTAAATCCATACGGTTTGTGCTATGTCAACAATATCTTCACATTGGCGGGAAGACAGCACACTTGAAGCCACGGCCACCTCAGCTCGCTTAAACTTTGCACCCACCACAAGTTACCTCAAAGCTAGGGCACACAGGCTGCATGTGTGTGCAGCTCCACTGACAACCAGATGCAGCTAGAGGAGGAGGTACACATCCACCTTCTTCCCTTAGCATCTGCCAGATCACATTACCTCGCTGCTCCCCCATCCCACCTCCACACAAACGAGAAGTGCGGATCAAGTCACCATCCTTTTCGGCTCACTTTCGCACCCACAGTACATGGCCAAAGCCAGCTGAATGATAGAATGCCTGCACACTCTGCTTTATGATGTCATGTTAACAGCATTGAATCTAATATGAATGCTTCTGTGTAATCCACAGTGGTTTTGACTTCACCACTTTCAGCACACCCAGCTTCGCAGTGAAAACTTCAGCCCTAGGTCACGGAGTAAGACATTTAGGAGGTGAAACTCCCGTCAGTGCGAGCGAGCGTGGGCAACCAGATAAAGTCACAATTGTTGTATGCGCCGACGGAACCGTATACAGTGGCAGCGCCATGCGGCGCGTCGCAGAAGCCGCAGCGAAAAAAAAAAATGCAGCACCCGGGCAGGCGGCTCCGGCCAACTCCGGCGCGCTCTCAACGGCGGTAATATCTTTCCAGGCCGCCAGCACGATAACGGCTCCGCGGGCTTGTGACCTTTTCTGGTCGCCGCAAACAGCGGAGTTTCCACTCCTAAATATTTCTTGCTCCGTGCCCTAGGTGCATTATGCTTTAAGAGCATAATGCACAGGCCTTGTGATATAAAGGTGCTGTTGATATGGTGCTTGGAGCGCAATAGGATCTTGCCAATACAATGCTGTGCTTTGGTAGCCACATTTCGTCGCATGGCACGCGATTTGAGAGATGCGTTTGCAAGCAATGGCATGTAAATTCAACGATTTGACGATCTGCATCTGCAGCACTTTCCATTTATTGCCTCAATATTTCTTTGCAGCAACAGTGAAATTTCATTATATTGAAATCATGTATAAATATATTTTTTTATATTGAGGTTTAAAAGACATGGTGCTCTATGAAAAAGAAGTTCCGAGTTCAAGACTTATATGTATTATATATATCTTAGTTTAACTGCATTTCTCATTTTACTCCAAAAGCTGGCATGGTGATCTGTATGTTCTAATATCATTATCAGCCTATTCTATGAGAACTGCAGCATGAAAGCCTCTCCCAATGATCTCTATAATTACTGCCATTTCACATTAATAACTGTAACTGACATTTTATGTGCACACCAATTAGAACCAGAATCTTTATAAGTCAATCAACACCCTTAATAGTGCAAAAATAAACATGCCACTGCCACACTTTCACTCGCTACAGTACATCTTAGGAGTGCAAATAGTAGTCTTGCCCACTTCAAGTAATCAAACAACACATAAAGGTATTTAAACACAAATATTTCTACATGGATAGTCACTCATTACTTCTTACCAATACATTTCCTTACCATACGGAATTCGACACCACACTTGACCACACTTAAAAATTTTCACACCCTAATTGGGACATCAATCTTGCACAGAGTTCCCTTGCTCTGCTCTAAAGGTATACTTTCTTTTCAGGAAAGCTATGCCATGCTGATAGCTACATGCAATTTGTGACCTGAAACTGCTGGGAAAGCAGCATATAAAACAAAAGAAATGCATGCAATGTAGACCACCATTATTGGGACAAGATGAGCACAATTTACTCTGAATGCACACGGTAATTACAGCAGCTTTGGCCCGCCCATTTAGCATTATACTTCTTGGCCAGCTGGAAGACAGCGACCGACAGTGACCACAGAACAGGTGCCAGATATGAGACATAACCAGAATAATGACAATTTAAGAGAGACGTGCGTGCAGAGAAAGGCCCCTGAAAGGCAAGAACGCCACAATATACGTGTATACTAACGTCTGCATGAGCGACTGTGGCCCACTCCAGGTGATGTTGTTGTCCTCAGAGTTGTACAGGTAGTTGCTTGCTACAAATGGCACAAATGTGGTGACACCAGTCTCACGGGCGGGGCTGCAGTACACCTGAAAAAAGGGTCGAAGCCGCCCTGGGCATCAAGTGCTGATGCATGGCCACACAACATATGAGTACACACATTTTGCCCCCACTTTGATGTTGCTTTTTCCTTCAAATGAGATTACATTACATTAATGAAATTACATTACATGAAATTACATTCGACGTGGCACATCAACCAACTAGCCAATGCTGTCACGATAATGGAAGTATCGGCTCGTTTGTTATTATCCACAGTAGATATCTGCTTCTGCAAGCTTACTGCCAGCAGTAAAATTAACTGACACTGTAAAATTACATTCGTATTGACATGTGATCGAGCATTGTGTGTCTATATCTTGTCACAGCAAGCTGTTAGCCAGTGTGCAAATGACATTTACCATTTCGATGGCTCAACTATTTGTCCCCCTGCTGCTGAGATATTTCATCAAACAGAGGGGAAGTAGGTTAATAAAAAGGATTGCTCTGTTACTCAGTACAGCTGACATGGTCATTTGTGGCAGCGTTTGCTGGCAACAGCCTTCGGAAGCTTTAACACTGAGGAGCCATTTTTGGGAGAGGAACACAGAATGGCTGAGCTGAATAAAAATTGCGCAAATGGCTGCTGTGCTGCATACCAGCTTACTGCCTAGCCTATTGCCTATTATCACATCCAAAACACATGTGCAGATGCCAATACTCTTCAAGGATAATAAAAAGCCTTCGCAACACTTTAAAAGAATGTTTTAGCTAGAGAGGTTACATTAGAAACCATTGGTGGTGATTACCAAAGACAGGGTTAACTCCTTCAAAATAAGCTGGTATTGCACATATTATTCATGGTAATTTCTTTAAATCATGGAATGCAATGCACACTCAACTGAATTACAGCAAATTTCAAACAGAAAATCTATTACTGTCTTTGACCATTATCAATGGTGTCTATCAAAATAGTAAACAAATTCCACATAAGAATGAAGCAAGGACAACCTCACAATACATGTGCAAGACAGTGGCACAATATTCAACGATTACCACCCCAATGCAAGAGAAACTGTGCTAGTGCTGCAGATACTACTAAAAGTGTGCCTCCTATTAACCTTTACTCTCCTTTGCATAAAACTCCCTCTCCCTAGCGATTTGGTTCGAACCATGACCAACCCCACATGCGTGGCATGATAAGCAGTGACTTGTACACTGGTGCAACCACTGAGTTTGCCCTGCTGATCCCCAATGAGCGCTGGCCTCACTGCACACCCCATCACAAACCAATCACTTTGCACTGCCTCACCACACGCCCCATCACAGTCCTATGTACTACTCCAGCCATATTGCTAACTAGAACCGCGAGCAACCATGCGTTCAAGGATCAGGCGTTGAAGAATCGGGTCAATTCAAAGAGTCTAATGCTTAAAATATATCACTCGACATTGGGCTTGCGCGAATTCAATATTTTTTATGCTATTCGATGTTAGCTTCTGCTTGAATTTCTGTACTCGAATTTTTCGAAGTATTCAGAACGAACAAATACACATAATTTTTCGCATATAGGCCACACCTCCAACTAATACACCTTGAAAAAAAAATTAAAAAATATGCGCATGTAACCTACAGGAATAACAGCACACAATGACTACACGCAATTCTTTTTAAAGACAGCCCTCCACTCGCAGATGCACAAATCGTCCATGTCATATCTTAGGCCGGCTCTATCTCCGCCTCCCCCAAACACTCCCCCTCTTCGGCGGAAATGATGGGGAGAACTTTGCCCTGAAGGTATTTTCATGGCAGCATGCGCCACGCTACCGTGAAACCACACCTGAGTTAAAATGCGCGCTGTCAGGAAGACACATACAAGTTGAAATTTGCATCTAACCCGCACCCCGATTTTAAAGCGAAATTTTTAAACATTTTCGATGCAGCGCTAATCAGTAGCCTTGGTGGCCGACGCCCGACAAATCTGCACTGGTTAGGCCACAAGGCCCTTGGATGCTAAATGTTTGTTGCGGGAAGTTTGCTGGTGATCGGGTCAGAGATATGTGCGGGAAAGAGCGAGGACCGCAAAAGCAGCGAGCGTGCCTACCAAGTTCGTACGTGTGCTCACTGGACGGAACGGGTTAGGCTCGCGTGTCGACGGAACACGAAACGCTACCGGGGCCTCAATCGCCCCAGAATTTCGACTAAGCACAACAATGAGCAAGAGCCTGTGAACAAATCTTTTGTACTGCTGCTGCAGTAGTAAGAAATGTTGAACTGCCATGTTTTTGCGTGGAATAATTTTTTATCTGAATAACGGCACTTCGAAAATCAAATTACCTGATTTCAGAGATGAACCGGGTTACTTCTTTTTGGCTTCTTTAGTCAGCATCTGGCACTTGTATCAAGGATTTATGCAAATCCCACAGCTATTCGAACTAATCGCTTTGAAATTATTCCACACTAATTACTATTCGCTTCGAGCCAAAAACTGATATGCGCACAAGCCTACTCGACGTATACAAGTGGTATGGAAAGGCAGGCAGACACAATTCGAATGAGAAGGACAATGCAAACACAGTAACAGTAAAGTTCTGTTAATTCAACTCCGGTCGACCTTTCGGTAATTAATTCTGAGCGAAGGTCCCGGCCGGCGCAGATGCATTTTCCTATGGGGCCAGAGGTTATTTCAACCCTAAAATTGGCCTTGACCGGATAATTCTCACTGGACCAGTCACCCTAAGGTGATTCTAACAGCGGCCCCTTTGGTGGCAGCGCCTATCTCGGCAGGGCTTAGGGGGACAGTGTATGAGTTGAAAACATGTCATCTGCCGTGGGAAATGTCTATTTCAGACTTGCACTAGAATTTTCAAGCGACGACCATAGCTCAATGTCTGTGTTTATCCTATCCTAAAGCAGAGTTTCCTTTCTTTTTTAGAAAAATTGGGCTGAAAATTGCCTGTGCAATGCAATCGGACACGAAACTAAGAACAACTTCTCAGCGTTTGTATGCTTCACTGCATAAAAAAAAAAATACATTGCATCGAAGCAAACGTCAAGTTAGTGTGGCAAAGTTGAGTTTAGGAAACTGGCCACCATTATGCAACACACAGGGCCAATATCTCCTGCAAAAAAAAAAAAAAAAAAGAAAGGAAACGTCAGTGTTTGATTTCGACTTTGTTTGGAAGCTTTAATGGTTACTTTTACGCGTTTTCTACTTTGGACATACAGAAAGCTGGCGCGCATTTGACTCGGGGGCATGTTAGTAGAATCTGGCAAGTACTGTCCAATTAATTTGCAGTGTGTTCTGGCATTCTTTCTGCATTTTGTTTAATTCAACCTGCCGGCTAATTCATCGGTCCTGTCAAGGTCGAATTAACGAAAGTCGACATATCAGCGCCCGGAGGTGAATCGAGAGACTTACCACCCCGAATCCTCCATCAGCGCGGATCCTTTCGCCGTACCAGGGCCTGCGGGGCGCCGTGGGCCGACCGACCAGGCGCCGGCGCAATGAGGCGGCCGCCGCCGCACCCCCTCTGCCAGGCGAGCCATCCACGCCGGTCCCACCACCCGCCGCGTCATCGTCCAGCAGGGCAGCCGCGTCGCCGAACCGGTACGCCAGCGCGCGCCTGCGCAAGTTACCGGTGCAGATGGCAAGATAGTCTGCAGAATCAGTGCAGGCTTCACGGGTTTCAGAATTTTTTTTTTAATACTTGGGAGTAAAAATATTAGAATATTAGTTTATTTAGCAATGACAGGGTAACCCAGCGTTTTCCTTTTTAGCACTTCAATATTTTAAAACAATGAATACTATGAAAAATTATAAACATTCAAATTTTGCTGGATACAAATTATGCTGAGCTCGCAGGCCAACTACGGGAAGTTTATCTGCAGCACCGAAGCGTCTGCCTGTGGTACATGCGCCTGCATGTCCCCGTACTGGAGGTTCGAACCATGGAGTAAGAAAGCATGGACGTCACGCACCAAGCTTTGGGAATCCGGCCTCTTCTAACGCCACCGCTCTCTCCGTCTTCAAGGCCTATCAGGTCAATAAGTGACTATTAGCTGACAGAAAAGTTTCAAGCCCTGTGGATCTATATTGTCCCTATACAATAATGGCCACCTGTCTTGCACGCCTTTTCCTTTGTTTCCAGTTGCACGCATGCTACTCTGAGCTGTAGGTAACAAACAATATTAGCCTGGCATTGCGCTCTTAATTCACAGGAAAGTATCGAGCACAGTGCCTGAACAAAAGCTAACGCACATTGCAATTAAGACAGATTGTATTATTTATTGCTTGGGGACAAGAAATTGAGCCACGAAGTGTGCAAGTTTTTTTTAAAGATTTTAGTATGTTGCAAAAAAAGATAATCAAAATGCCTCGTCTCGTATAATTCACCCAGAGAAAAATATATGTGAAGGCTGACAGTCTTAAATTTAGGTTTTTTCTGGTGCCAGAACTACGCTCTCATTATAGAGTTTTAGCATGTCCGATACTTGAGTAAACGCAAGCTGACTGGGCGTTTTACGTGATGAACGGAGGCGCAAACATGACTGTCTTGCTCGGTGAAGCCATCTGGTGGCGAAGAGCTCAGACAAACGCAGAGCTAATATTGCAGTGATCAAGTGTATTCTACTTCGCTGCTGGTATACATGTTTGGCAACGGCATAATCGTGTTGTTGCCGAAACATTACACCAGCAGCAAAGTATACACTTGGTAACTGCAATATTGGCTGTGTTTGTCTTGTTGAGCTCTTCGCCACCAGGTGGCTGCACTGTGCTGGCGGCTAACGTTCACACCTCCGCCCCTCCAATAAAATGCCCAGCCCGCCTACATTTACTGCAATACTGGACAAGCTGTACACCATGTACACAGTGATCAGAACTTGAGATAAATCTTGACCACCCGAGTTTCTTCAATGTGCACCTAGACCCACAAGCGTTCTCGCCTTTCTCCCCCGTCGAAATGAGGCGGCTTTGAGCTCAGCAACGCAACACTACAGCCACAGGGTTCCCAGGGCGGGTCGTCGCGAGACATCAAGAGAACAGGCATGCCCACGTTGTTACAAATCTCGCTCGCAGGGCACAGATTATACCGTAGAGTCGATGACATTGCGCCCAAGATTGAAAAGTGCTGTTCGTGTGCGTCACCACAAGCAGAGAGAGAGGCAGTGCGCCCGTACTTGGTGTTGATGAAGGCGACCAGCTTGCGCCGGCACTGCGGGTCAGCGTGTCCCAACGCCCAGTCCTGTGGAGTGCGGCCCGAGGCGTCGCGTAGCCGCAGGTCCCCGCCACACTCCAGCAGCTGCTGCAGGAGGCCCCGGCTGCCCCGGCGGCACGCCGCGTGCACTGGAGTGGCGCCCCCACTGCATCGGCTGTGCGCGGATGCATAAATTAACTGCTTCGGCGCTTTTTAGGAAAGTCGCATCGTTCCAGCTGCCAAGAGAAGTAGAAGTGAAAGTACACTCACACAAACAGCACTGCACAGATTAGTCCAGTGCCAATAACATAATAACTTTCCAGCGCAAGCTGAAAGACGGCACACCAATCGACAGACCTTTGCCTAAGATGTCATATTGGCAAGATGTCTTTTATGCAATAACAATTACAGTTAAATTTCGATATAGCAAAGTTGGTGAAATTGGCAATTTACTTTGTTATATCGAAATTTCGTTATATTGAGCTTCAATATTTTATGCAAATTAAGTACAGTCCCTGATGGATATATTTTACAGGGAAGGGGCCGCAATATTTTTTCCAATTACTGTGAAATCTTAAAAAGAAGCAAACCTGAATGAGAAAAAAAATATTTTTGCTGAACTTGAGAGTAGGCGACGAATGATACGGTTTCATGGCCGTGTCGATATCTTCCCACCGGTGGTATGAAGCGATCCAACCACATTTTCGCGCCCACTCTGCCCCCTGCAATGGAACAACACCATCATGAAAAGCACCGGCAATGGGAAGGGAATGCTTCATCTTGTTTTTGCTTCAACGGGTCTCCGAAACTTGAGATTACCCAACGTTCAGTACTAAATGCATGGGAGCAAAGCGCACGAC